>NC_030852.1:23357818-23644038 GCF_000208745.1 Theobroma cacao
GAGGATGAGTTTTGGCATGAGCCAAATTTTATGAGAAACATAAGCCTTGAAAATCATTTTAATTGAATTATAATTGTTTTCATGGGATGGAATAAATTTCTAAGTTATGAAATGCATATTGAGATGGGATATTTTATTGTCTCCATTTACTCGACTTTAAATACTTTAGATGGTATTTGTTTACTCACTAGGATTATAAAATCTCACCCCTTCTTCCTATACATTTTTCAGGCTCAGGACAGTTTATAGATAGTCAAGTAAGATAAGAACTAAGCTCAGAACTGCATTATAGAAAGTAAGAGTTCACAATCTTACATCATCTTGGTCAATTGGGGCCCACGTGTCATTGCAGATCAAATCTTATATTTTGATTATTTATATTTCTATTCATACAATTTTTACTTTACTTTCATGTGCGAAAAAATTATTTACGAATATTTCTATAGAAATTTATTTTATGAGAAAATAGAATATTTTATTTATTATTTTTTAATAGTAACAAATGTCAATAATTTACTTTTAAATGAACGTTTTAGATATCAAAACTTATTTCTAAGTATGAAATATGAGTTTTCCACCTAATTATTACATTTTTAACCTGTCTCGAAATTTTTGACGAAAATGACAAAAACGCCCCTGTGAGGCAGAAATTAAAATTTTATTATTTTTGGACAAAAAAAATTATCTGTATTGTTTTAAAACATGATTTTTGTAACAGTAAATCACAGGGTAGGTGAGGAACTGATACGAGAGCCTTGCGAGGTCTCGATAGGGTACTCGAAAGATGAGTGCCTATCGGAACATCGCGGCGATTGTCACGGACTCAAAGGTGGTTCTGGGTCGTGACACTTGAAGTAAAACACTTTTATGATAAAGATAAAAGTTTAAAATCAAAAAGAAATTTGACATGAAAATGAGTATGTATTAAAAAATTATTCAACGTCGCTAGAATGAAATGAATTTGGACAAAAAGATATTATCCAAATCTTCTTATTTGGATAATTAGGTTGTTGGTTATTATATTTATTTTTTTAGTAAAAAAATTAAAATATACTAGTATTATAAAGAAAAAATAGAGAAATCAAATCCATCAAAGCAAAATTGAAAATTAGTAGATCAAAACTTAATTTTGCTAATGTTAATACACTTTTCAAGCCTCGTTACAAAGAGAATGACAACAAAAGTAATGAAACTAATGCTCATGACAAGCATGACATTTGAGGAGATCTTGAACCTTGGTCCATCATCTGTGTAAAACTAAAGCGTAGTCTCGACAACCCCTCTAGAGGTTGCACCTATTGTCGTTCTTCTCTTCCTCATCCTTGTAGTTGCAGCTGCATTTTCTTTTAGTGGAGTTGTTTTAGTTGTCATTTCTAAATCGACTCAAATTTCATAGCATGTAATTTGAGTATAAAGAGATTTTATTAAAAGTAATTTTCTCTAAAAATCTTTTTTTTTATTAAAAATAATTAAAATTAAAAAGATAATTATTTTTTAAAGCAGCTTATTTTTGAAAGGTAAAAAAAAGTCATCTTTTTTTTATTTGCTTAGTTATAATTTGACAGTTATTTTCATTAATTGTGAATTAATTTTTGATATATTTAGCAAAAACACCTGAGGACGAACCGATGAAGATCTAAGAATTAGCTGACAAGTAAGTTTTGAATATAAAAGTAGGGTTATCTACCACTCAATTCGTAGTTTATAACAATAAAAAGTTTCTAAAAATGCAAATATCCTTTAATAAACAAAACAAATCAAAAATTACCACGCCTTCACTGAACAGTCCTTTTTAATCTGTCTTTCTTCTAGTCTTGAGCTGACTGCCACTTCGAGGGAGGTAGCCTTACCTACCAAACTCACGTTCACCAAACAGCTCTTCAAGCTAGCTAACCAATTCTGCATCCATCTAAAACGTTTATGTTCCTTTCCTATAAATAAACTGAGATCTTGTCCGTTCATGTAACACTCTCTGCTCTGCTCATCTCCTTCCTCATCACTAATTTGAACACTTTCCACAAAAAGACTGAAAAACCAAAAAGAGAGAAACACCCATGGCTTCATTTCTTCTGTACTCTATACTCTCTGCAGTTTTTCTGTATTTCATTTTCGCTACCCTGAGGAAGCGCCACCGTCTGCCTCTCCCTCCGGGCCCAAAACCATGGCCGATCATTGGAAACTTGCCTCATATGGGCCCAGTGCCTCACCACAGCTTAGCAGCCTTGGCCAAAGTTTATGGGCCCCTCATGCACCTGAGGTTAGGATTCGTGGACGTGGTGGTGGCGGCGTCGGCATCCGTGGCGGCCCAATTCTTGAAGGTGCATGACGCCAATTTCTCTAGCCGGCCGCCCAATTCTGGTGCCAAGTATGTTGCTTATAACTACCAGGACCTGGTGTTTGCGCCTTATGGACCCAGGTGGCGGATGCTCCGTAAAATCAGCTCCGTCCATCTATTCTCCGGCAAGGCTTTGGATGACTTTAGACACGTTCGCCAGGTTAATTTGGTCACTCTACTGCTACACGCATTAATTTTTGCTTATGTACTTACTCTCTTGTCTCTGACTAATTAAAATTTAACACTAGTGTCACAAGGTGTACTTGTTACGGTTTATGAAAAATTTTGATATTAAATACTCACAATACAAGTTGAGAGTAATATAGTTATGATCATCAAATGTATTGAATTGAAGCTTTGCCTTTGAAAAAGTGTATAGTTAAGCATTGATTTTGTTGAAAACCAATTGGAGTATAATATTTTGTAGATATTGTGATTTGAGCAGGATGAGGTAGGGGTGCTGGTACGAGCTTTGGCAGATGCTAAAACAAAGGTGAACTTGGGACAGCTGCTGAACGTGTGCACAGTGAATGCGCTAGGGCGGGTGATGCTTGGGAAAAGGGTGTTCGGTGACGGTAGCGGGAAGGCTGATCCGGAAGCGGATGAATTCAAGTCCATGGTTGTGGAGCTGATGGTCTTGGCTGGGGTTGTCAACATTGGTGACTTCATTCCAGCGCTGGAGTGGCTAGACTTACAGGGGGTACAAGCCAAAATGAAGAAACTCCACAAGAGATTTGACAGGTTTTTGAGTGCTATTCTTGAGGAACACAAAATCAAGGCTCGAGATGGCAGTGGGCAGCACAAGGATTTGCTTAGTACGTTTATTTCTTTGGAGGATGCTGACGGCGAAGGAGGAAAGCTCACCGATACTGAAATCAAAGCATTGCTCTTGGTACTCTTTCTTTTACTACTATAAGATCTTTGTTTCGCATGCATGACTCAAAGAACATTGATCCAACTTTTACTGAAAACAATTATTATTATTTTTTAAATTTAAAAAAAAATTCAAATTACATCATGTATTAATTAATAAATTAAATATTTAAATTTTTTTATTTTAAAAGTCAGACAAGCATGGTCCCGAAAGAAACGTCATTGCGTTTCTTGTGGAGCTGGACCACATACTTCTCCCATTTTGAATAGTCTTGATGATGCACTTTCCTTGTCAAAATTATTGCTCGAATGGGACAACAGCACTTTGTCACGTGATAAAAGCAATTTTCTTTTGCACAGATCTTGAGATCGACAGGACAGCTTCTACTACAATTTATTTTAATTATCAGGGTTGCTAGTAATGTCTGCACTTCTTCATATATGAATTATGTCATGTTTATTAATATAAAAGAGTTTGGAATTTGCAACACCTGCATCTATATTAATACTATTTCCTTTGATATGTTTGCAGAACATGTTCACAGCTGGTACTGATACCTCATCAAGCACTGTGGAGTGGGCGATAGCAGAGCTTATTAGGCATCCCAAGATCTTAGCCCAAGTCCGAAAAGAGTTGGACTCAGTTGTGGGCCGAGACCGGCTTGTCTCGGACTTAGACCTACCCAATCTCACTTATTTCCAAGCTGTAATCAAGGAAACCTTCCGGCTGCATCCATCAACACCACTCTCCCTCCCTCGGATGGCATCCGAGAGCTGTGAGATCAATGGCTACCACATCCCTAAGGGTGCCACACTGTTGGTCAACGTATGGGCCATAGCTCGTGACCCTGACGAGTGGAAGGACCCGTTGGAGTTCCGGCCCGAAAGGTTTTTACCCGGGGGTGAAAGGCCCAACGCTGATGTCAGGGGAAATGATTTTGAGGTTATACCATTTGGCGCTGGACGTAGAATATGTGCGGGCATGAGCTTAGGGTTGCGCATGGTGCAACTATTAGCGGCTACGTTGGTGCATGCTTTCGACTGGGAGCTGGCTGATGGATTAATGCCTGAGAAGCTGAACATGGAGGAAGCTTTCGGCTTGACGTTACAACGAGCCGCGCCATTGATGGTGCACCCCAGGCCACGGTTATCCCCGCGTGCTTATTAAGCAGTATCTCACCCATCTTAATGTATCTAGCTATGTGTGCGTTCACTGTTAAGAGCGTTATTGCAGATAATACTTAAATGCACGAATTTGGTGACCCGAATTTGCTTGGAATAGTTTTGGGCTTCAGTTTCATCTTCATGAATCTTGGCTTGGGTTGGAATTGGTTGGCAGTTTACTTCTTAATGGATAACAAACTTTGATATCGTCAAGAGAGAAATAATCCAACAAGAGTTACATGTGCTCCTTTGCTATTTTAAGCAAATACTATATTATTACATGCTTATGAATGCTTTCTCCCTCTTGATTTTCTCTTATTTATTCCAAAGAAGTAGAAAGCATGGAGAAATATTCTCAGCATTTCATTTTCAAATGATGAGATTCAATGGGCCAAATTCATTTGTGCTTGAAGGCCGAGTAGATCCTGGTGCTCGTTGTGCCAATAAAAAGAGTGGAAAAATGTATAGAGAAAGCCACTCACAATTTATAGAAGAGTCTTTTAATTAAAATTTTTAAGACAAAATAATTGAAAATTTTTTTGAACTATTTAAAAAAATTTAAACAAGCTTTTATTCTTCTATTACATTTAATAAAAGTCTTATATTTTTATTTTGAATTAAATAATCTTTTATTATGATCAATGGTTAACTAATTGTTATTAATCAAAATATCACTTTATCATTTAATATTCACGTGATGTTAACATAAATAGTAAAAAATACCATATGACCATACCACATCAACACATCACATCATCATCCACTACGACATGTCAACATGTCACGAGATATATAAAGACAAATGACATTTTGACTAATAACAATTAATCAACTATTAATTATAAAGATTTATTTGACTTAAAAAATATAAAAATTTGATTGAACATAAAAAAAGAATAAAGACTTATTTGACTTTTTTAAAACAATAAAAAGCAAACCAAACAATAGAAAAAAGAAATCTTACTGATTGTATTGAAAAAGGAAAGCAAATACAAGCCCAAGACAAATAGAACATGAGAAAGGGAGAGAAGCATACAACTGAGACTCAAATTGAGAAAGGGTGATCGAATCCACCTAAATTGGAAACAAGGAAAGAGTAATGGAGCCAAGGACTTAGTCATAACACAAAAATGGATTGTGTAAAAGTTATAATGAAGAAAGAAAAACCTAGGCGACAGAAGTCGGAGAGAAAAGAAGAAATACAAATAAGGAAAAAGAAAGAAAAAAAAAAGAAAAAGTAACGTACTCGGGAAGCTTCCAAAGAATAGCAAAGTCAAAGTGAAAGTGAAAACGTCACATCCCATTTCTGAAAGGTTCATGATCGAAGCATGAACTTACATGAGTATAGCCCATTAGGTCCAAGCAAACCTTAATAAATAATGTATGGGCTAGTCATCCATTACATTCACAAACATTTCCATTCATAGATTAGAATTTATAAATAATTCATCAAAATCACATCATTACGGAACTTCTCAACATAACATGTAGTTTGTATCTCATTTCATATAAATATTCACAATGTTTATATCAACTGTGATCCAGCACACATCCCGTGTCTATATCGCCATAGTTCATCTATCATAGTCTTAACATTTATATGTACCTATTTTCAAGGCTCAACATAATATTCACAAACATAAACAAGTACAAGGTGGAAAAAGAAACGAAAAAAGAATTTTGTTTTTTCTATTTTTTAAAAAAATGTTATTTTGACACGTGTTATTTTTGTTTTATCAAAAAGAAAAGCTGCTAGGACAAAATTGTTCCTTCATGTGTCTAAAAATAGGGTGTACTCTTCATGACATAATGTGTACTCTTCATTATGGAACTTCTCAACATAACATGTGGTTTCTATCTCATTTCATATAAATATTCACAATGTTTTATAGCAACTATGATCCAGCATGTATCCTGTGTTTATATCGCTATAGTTCATCTACCATAGTCTCAACATTAATATGTACTTATTTTTGAGGCTCAACGTAATATTCACAAATATAAAACAAGTACAAGACAGAAAAAGAAATGAAAAAAAATATTTTTATTTTATTTTAAAAAAAGGTTTTTTTGACACGTGTTATTTTTGTTTTATCCAAAAGAAGGTTGTTAGGACAAAATTGTTCTTTCATGTGTCTAAAATTAAGGTGTACTCTTTATGACATAATGTGTACTCTTCATTACGGAACTTCTCAACATAACGTGTGGTTTCTATCTCATTTCATATAAATATTCACAATGTTTATATCAACTATGATCCAGCACGCATTTCCTGTCTATATCGCTATAGTTCATTTACCATAGTCTCAACATTTATATATACCTATTTTCGAGACTCAACATAATATTCACAAACATAAACAAGTACAAGACGAAAAAAGAAATGAAAAAATATATTTTTTTTAAAAAGTTATTTTGACACGTTATTTTTTATTTATCAAAAAGAAGGCTACTAAGACAAAATTGTTCCTTCATGTGTCTAAAATTAGGGTGTACCCTTCATGACTTATTTGACTTAAAAGTACAAAGATTTGATTGAACATAATAAAAGACTAAAAACTTACTTAAATTTTCTTAAATAATTTAGAGTTTTTTAGATATTATGTTAATTCTTTAAATTGCTTGTTACAAATGATTAAAAAAATTAGAAAAAGTGAAAATAATAATAATAATAATAATATTATCTACTTATTAAATTATTTTTTAAATTTCATTGACTCATGTAAAGTTTTTTAGTTTTCAAAATGAATACTTCGCTTCAAAAGAATATTTTCGTTAGACACATAGGTCTTCTCGTTAATCAACCATCAATATTTCTATTAATTTAATTACGTGATAATATTTTTAAAACAAATTTATCTTTCATTAATTTTAAAAATTATCACTATATAAATTATAATTTTTTATTTTAAAAAAAATTCTTTTCATCAACCACTCGCGGTTGATAGCTATAATTACCAAAATTAACATTTAAATATTAAGATATTTAAGATATTTAAAAGAAATGGAAAGAGTAAAAAAAAAATTTAAGATATTTTATATTTAAATATTAACATCGTTGCCATATTTAAATAAAATATTTATTTTAAAAACTAATAAATACACCTATAATTACCAAAATTCCATTTATTAGAATCCACCGAACATGAGTGCCTTTATAACTCTGACAAAACGACATCGTTTTTGTCATCAAATTCCATTTATTAGAATTCACCATTCATGAGCTATTTTACAACTCTAACGAAAACGACATCGTTTTAACAAATTCTATATATGTTAAGCAAATCTCTCCTTCCAGAAAGAAAAAACAAATCTCTCCTGACACGGGCGTGGGCGTTTAGAAAGGTATATCATGCAGTAAGCGCTGTTCTAAGGTTAACTGACGCAAAGGTCTCCTCCTTGCTCAAATGACAAATCTTATACTATTATAACTCATCGGTTCCAGTATTTTTTTTTGTTTAATTAATTTTATTTTTTATTTTACTTATCAATCAATCTATCAATCGAAACCTTTGTTTTTTTTAAATGATCGAATCTCGAATTTTCAATACCTGCTGTTAATCTAGGGTTTCCCCTCCCAAACCCCGAGATGCCAAACAATCTTCATCAGATCATCACAAACTCTTCCATTTCTCCTCCTCCGATCTCAAATATCAACGGCCAAGATGGTCAAAGTGATCGACAATGCCACGGGGTCTGGTACGACGCCTTACTGGTGGTCCCCGCGGTGCTGTTCGTGGTTTACTTGGCGGTGAACGCTAAGAAGAACGTGAACAAGCTGAGAAATGGAAGGTCGTTGGTTTTGATTTCCTATTTTGCCCTTCTTTGGCTCGCCAGTGGACTCAACCTTGCTTGGTGTTCTCTTCAGGTATAACTCTGGCTTTTTGTCTCTTTCACTAACAAAAATATATTTTTTAGATTTAATTGTGAGCTTAATGAAATTTCTTTTGCTCTTTTTACTGCTAATTTGTTGAATATAAGTTAAGAAAAGAAATGAATAAAAGGAATTTGAGAAATTGATTTCTCTTTTGGACAATGTTGGAAAGTATTTAGGGATGATATGGAAATCTGAAAGATTTAAGCACTAGTTGATTGTTACATTTTGATAGTTTCTTTTAACTGAATATAAGTTTGTTGTTTTACTATTTGCTTTCCATTGGTAACTGTTGAGGAAGTAAAAAGCAAATAGAAAAAGTAACAACCAAAGGGAGTATTAGTTGGTGTCTCCAATTTGTTTTCTGTAGGATACTGATATGATACTGGAAAGCAATCAAAAATGCCTTTTGATCCACTGGTTACTGTCATTTTAAGTGTTGAAATATAAAATAGTTCATTTGCAGATGACCTTCAAATTTCTGACTGTTCCTTTAATGAGCAGGCATGGCAATGTGCTAGTGGAAAGGAGATTGCTTGGAATCTTCTGTCGCTGATCACCACTTCCGGATTTCTATGTTTAGAATTAAGCCTGGTGGGTTTCTTACTTCAGGAGAGTTATGCGAATGGGCTGGAAGCTTTAGCACGTACTTTCACCATATCAGGGATCATTGTTGGCGTTGATATGCTTCTCAAGGTAACTTCTCAAAATCAATTGACCATGTTAAATATTGCATAATCCTCCATGGCAATAGTAGCAGTGATGAAATGCTAAGATTAAATAGCATTTTGTTACTGCAATACGTTGTTGTCTGAACATAATCTACTTGTTGATTTGCTGGTTAGTCTGAATCAGTATTACCACATTAGTTTTAGTAACTTCATTGCTCTAAAACAGAGCTGCTAGAAAGGGTTCTTAGAACCTCTTAATGTTCTAGGGTGCTGATGGTATTCTGTGTAGTTGTAGATGGACTACATATTTATTGATCTAAGTGGGAAGGTGAGTTTTTCTTCCTAAGGTCAAGATCAAGTGATTTTGTCCTTTTTCTTTTTGGTACATATGACGAAGTGGGAGGATTCAACCTTTAGGCTCCTAAAGAGGGGTAATAATATTTGGATCACCTTTTATATCTGGACAGTTTTGGAAGAAGTTGGGCCAGTGAGGTGCTGTTGCAGATCTTTTGTCAATTTCAAAGTAAACGCATACTGATGGTTTCTAGAAGCTTAGTTTTCTTGGTCAAAAATGTTGATTGATCGTATACCCTCAATTAGTTTCCATGACTTGCATTCTGAGAGTATACTTATAGTTTTTATGAGAATATATTTTATGCTTTTTGTCTTTTATGCCGTGGAGTTTGTAAATGTTCTTCAATCATCATGAAAGTTCATATTATTTTCAGCTTTCTTTCTTGAATCATTCTTTTGCAGGCAATATTTATTTTTGGATTTGGGGTCCCACTCTTCTTTGATGTTGTTGGAAGCACTCACCAGATGAAGTGGGGACTATGGATCATCCAGAAATTATTACTTACAACAGTTTATGGCTTCATCTTGTTTGTGCCTTTCTCTAAGTGGAGAGAGAAGTTGCCTCGTGAGTAGATTCACATATCATTAATTAAAATGCAGCTTTCTTTTCTTGATTGCACCAACATTCTATAACTCTTCAATGTTCGTTCCAATTACGCAGCCAGACCAGCATTCTACAACTATGTAGCTGTGATGTTTGTTGTTAACGCTATTTCACTGCTTGCTTGTGGTCTTGCTACTATTGGAATAGGCTTTGGCCTTTGGTAGGTTATGTTTCTTTTTACTCTTTGGATTGAAGCATTTGGTGCTTAGTATTCGTACATCAAAGTTGCATATACAATGGAAAGAGACCATGACCGCAGGTTTGCATACCAAATCTTCTGCAGGCTGTACAATTTAACAGTTATCTGCTATCACTTGCTCTATCTCCCTTTCCTGTATGTAACTTTTCTAGCAGATTTTTTCCAGGTAATCTTTCCCCAAAAACATTGGTAATAATCTCTTATGGTTTCTCCCCAATTGTGCAGTAATAATAACACAGTATGTTCTCAATGACCAGGAGGAAGATTTTCTTTTGGATAATGCATATTACTCTGAGATGAAAGATGCTGGATTCTTTGATGCTGATTGGGATTAGTGCATAAAACTCTGCTTTGAAATGTTTGTACACTTGCTAAGGGCATTGGTTGCATACTTTGTAAATATAAATTAACTTAAAGGCAACATACTTTTAAGTTGAGTGATTCTATATGAAATCGTAATCTTCTCCTTGAATCCTCAACACTTCTTTTGGTACTTGCAAATGCATCTGCTGCTGCAATTTACGCAGGTTCGGTTTATATGCTTTGATAATACAAGCTGGACAATTGCATCCTAGGTGCTTAGAAATCATCGTTAGTGTATAAATATGCAGGCAGCCCTTAGCTGCGCAACCAAGCTGAAGGTTCTGCAGGAACCGGAACTTTGTCATCTTAAGTTGGAAAACATTCTGAATCCCCAACTCCTTCAGGGCTTCCTCATATATGCTCAAAATGCTTGACATGTTTTTCTTTTCTTGTCATTAACAAAAACATGTCTCAAAACTTCGTAAACAGAACTAGAAAATAGACCTCTAAAACTGATGTGGCAAACTTGTTTCCAAGCCAACGCCATCCTGAGGTTTTCTCCGTTCTGTTTCTGTTGCATTTTAATTATCACAAATACGATATTCATATTCCAAAAAGCAGAGAATCAAAATTCAAAGGCACATACATGATTGGAACACATCTAAGATTTTCAAGTATCAAACATGGCCATGGAGTATTACAGCATCAGTTAAAGTTTGCATACCTTTTGCCTGGCAAAAGCCATACAAACTGCAGCAAAAATTTCTGTACATATCTATAATGCTCTACTTAACTTTCATAAACTTCAGGTATCTATCATCTGGCACTGTCAGGCTTGTCAACTTACGTTGGATAGAAAGTCCCAACAAAATGACTTATAGTATGCCTTGAGAGAAAAGGAGAGTGTTTCTCCAGGTATCGGCCCTGCAGATTTACTCTAGATGTTGAATTTGATGAATCTTAAACGGTCTTGGTTCCAACTTCCAAGCATTGTGCAGCAAGTTTTTGAATGGAATGTTCTTGTTCAAAACCAAGATAGCAATCTGAAACTATAATCAGTTTCATCCCCTGGAAAACAGAACAGTCTCCACTTATTAACTAACAAGATTTAATTCCATGGTTTATGCATTTGAGGATCAATTTCACCTCTGCAAATCATATACATATGTCAAATGCTCTTCCTCCAGCAGAAAACAAATGATGCATAGTAAGTCAGCCTATCAATTCTTTACCCAATAACTGCTAAACAACTCTTCTTTTATCATATTAATTTCCAGGAAAAACATATGTAATACAATATATCGCCAAATGCAATCAGCAATAGCGAATATGCACCTCAGCCTTCAACATGAAACAGCAGATTTATTAGGTCATGCATCTATTCTTCACTAAATTAATTCACATACTGCTACACAACTCTTCTTCTGAGAAAATTATTCAGCGAAAAGCACATGATTTTATTTTTCAAAAGAGAGAAGCATTTAAAGGCCTTAATACCTGAAACGTGGTCACATCTGATGGTAACTCCATGTGGGTAACTAAGCGATCAGAGAAAGAAACTCTCTTCAGAGCATATAATTCGGAAGTAAAGGTGTTACCAAGAATCAACCACCATGCTTCATCTTTAAGCTGCAACAGAACATCTAGCTTAGTTTGTGTTTCTAAACAAGAAATTAAAGAAACATTAACACTTTACCTTAGGGAATCGAGGGGCAAATGCCCTTGATGCATTCCGCCTTAAATTTGTCTTCTCCAATCTGATGTTCAGTTGGAGAGACTTTTCACTCTCTGGGCCCTTCTTCAGCAGTTTTAATTTCATTTGTATATGGGGGAAATACTGCAGATCCTAATTAAAAATATGACCACAGGAAAAACCAAGGTAATCAGTGGGTATGTCTACACATCAAAAATAAATTCAAGTGACACCATTTTCCCAGTTGGAGGCTAATATCCAAGCACCAATTTTCTAGATATTGACTAACACCTTTTATTAGGGTACCAGTTAATAACCTAAGTGACTCTAGATATCACAGGAACACAAGGGATTTCTACAAAATCAAGCTAGGAACACAGAAAGTTGGAGCAGAGAAGAGGAATGGGTGCACTGACCAAGGAATTAATGCCAACATAACAAGACTTAGTAGTTAACCATGCAACTCAAAGACAGTATGATGCACTATATCTAAGCATTATATTCGCAAAAATGTGCACCTGACATAATTTTGAAGCAGGAAAATTTCCGATCACAGTTTGCAATGTTGCCTTAGGAAGATCTAATAGTTGTTGCACACTGGAAATTCCTCCCTCGCTCAATGCACCAGCAAGTTCATTATTCATGCACGGCAACATCCACAGGGCAGAATCCTGATCAAACCACAAACCCTGGAACAACCGAATTGTCAGAATGAAGACAGAGGAAAGCGATATTTGTTCCAAACAATTTTATTAAAAATGAGAAAATTTATCTGGATTCTGGGATTAGAAACTTCATTAGCGTTAGTAAATATGAGATTTAAAAACCAATTACAGTTCACCTTCCACCATAGAAATCATGTTGGAATAGCTTCGCTTTCTGTTACTTATTGGTGGAACATAATTAAAAGTTTTAAAACACTGGAATATCTGGAATAACTGTGGAAAGGAATATTTCATAATCATAAATGTTTTAGGTTGAAATGAATGATAAACCAAAACCTTAAAACAATTAAAACAAATATCATGTGCTCATAGCTGAGCTAGGACCCCTTTTCAGCAAGCTACATCTTTCATCTCCGTTGATTCTGAACTTAATAAACAAAGCAATTAATGACTCAAACATTTATTCACAAGAGTTATTCCTACAGGTTTCAAAGACCTATGACTGGAAGGGCAAACCATACAGCATGATACAAACCTTTAGTTCTGAAACCATGCACCAACACTCAAACCAAAATGTAAAATTTATTATGTGATTGGGGGAAAAAATCAGATATAAAGAGTAATACCTGCATGACCATCTGCAAAAGATGCATGCAAGCAATCGAGCTTGTAAGCCATCCACTATTGGCACATATATCTATCATGGCTTGAATGATGCGTATGCTTTGATCCAACACTGATTTTAAGTCAGTGACATAGTCACTGATTGGTAAATCCAACTGCGAAAAATGTGCCTGAACTCCAAAATTTATGCATTGATCAGATAACAAAATAAGGAAATTCAAGAACATTGGGAGTAAAACAAAGATAAAAGGAGGATATATGCATGCATGGATGGATGGATGAATGCATATGTATGTCAATAAGATGCACTTGTATGTATGTGTGCATGCATGCTAAATATGCATACATTATGTATGTGGAAAACAAATGAAAATGATGGTTCTAATCATGCTAAAAAAAGAGTCAGAAATAACTCAGACCTGAAAGAGAAGGTTTGCTTTGACATGTGGATCATCAAGGTGATTCTGATCCACCATATACCGGACTCTCTTAGATAATGCTTCATTATAATTTTCCTGCGATGCAAAAGCAAGATTTATTTGAAGGTCAAGATAAACATCTCATCTGTCCATCACATAGAATTCAAAATACAAGCATAATAACCAATAATTTTTATACAACAAATATTACCTGGCATATTTGATGCAATTGTGGCATGAGATCATAATTAACAAGGTATAAAATTAAAAAAAAAAAGGATACTAGATATCACAAAGTTATACTTATCAATTTAATCTATTAAAAAGAACAAAGCTTATCACGAACAGACTGCTTGAAAATAATGATATTGAATTCTAGCATGAGTCACCAAAGAAGATAGCAGATCAATTCTAAAGTACTTTTTCTCTTAACCAGGAGACAGTCTCATATAACTCAAAAATTATTTCTAGTTTTTTATAATATTTAAAAGAAAAAAGGTTAGGCTTCTGAAAATCCTTATTCTTTTCAGTGAATAAAATATCTCAAGCCCTTGAAAACTACTAAGGAAACCTTATTTGTGTATTTAAAATGATTGATGCATCTATGAATCCATGATTTAAAAAGAAAAATCATAAGCCTTTTTTTATATTCATGCGGTCAGACTTCGCATGAAGACTAGCAAAAAAGCTTTCTTTTTGCATTGAAATCTTAAATTTCTATAATATTAATGCTAAATGTTTTTCACACCATACAGTTAAAAAGAAAAAAAGTTTCTTAAAACAATTAAGAGTATAACTGTAGCAAAATGTGAAGAGGATAGAGTTTTTGGAGATGTCTCAGAAAGGAAATATGGACTAAGAAAATGGGACTGAGTGAGTATTCAGTAATTTACACTATTGCTTAGCCACGAGAAAATCTGTTCTTCTAAACGATCTAGTAACTCACAAAATTCAATAAAGCATCAAATATTAGAATTCCTTGGTCTTAAACAACTTATTCCATAATGAAAATTCAGAGGAAATCTATGCTTCTGTTCTTGTTTTCTTTAAAAGTCTCCATGCAGGGAATTTTTTCTCCCATTTTTATAGGTCTAAACTGGGATGTATTCATTTTGTAATATATGCATCTTGATTTAGAGAACACATTTAACAGCTTTTACACCAATATCTTCTCTCAGTACTCTCTACTGTCACATCCAGGATTTATTCTAATTATTTCCTGCATCTACCCAATTTGGGTATTCTATACTTTACCAGAATATGATAATAACTGATAGATACACATCCAGACATTGTATTCAACATGTTTAGGAAAAGGTTTAAACAAAGAGGCATTGATTACAACTCAAGAGACACAGACACCATGCAAAAGAAAAAAACAAAAAAAGCCCCAAAAGGGGAAATAAAATAACACAAGAGAGAGAGAGAGAGAGAGAGGGATCACCAATTTCCAAGCCAAATAAACACTCAAAGTGACAAAATCTCATTAGTAAATGTGATTGGGAACATGTTATCACAAAAAACCCATTATACCACTGTAAGTTTGAGTTCAACAGTGCTCTCCAAGCTTGTAACTGCTTAACCATGCAAATAATTAACAATATATGAGATGTAAAATTACCTCATTATGCCGCACAGGAAGTTCATTATACTCAGAAGCACCAGACAAAACGTGCAAAAACACCTGTTATAAAATATTTTTTTAAAAACAAATCAAGATCGGTGATTTTTAGTAAAAAAAAATGCCAATATTATGTCAATGATCAACTGTTTTTACTTACTTCAAGAGATGTATCTGGCCCAATGTTTGACCCAAACATTGATACAGTCATGTAGCTAAGGTAATACTGAGATGCTATTGTACCCAACATCATAGGCTCTACATTGTCCTCAGTCATCTTAATGCACCCACTATCTTCCAGATCCTCAAAGGTGCTATGCACCAATCTGCCAAAGATAATTAGTCACTCAGCACAGCACTAAAACGGAAAAGGATTTATCCTAGCGGGGAAGGACCCAAGAGATCTCTTCAACAGCTTGGTACCTGGACAAGTAAGAACTTAGTGTTTCATCTTCTGCACTCTCCAAGCCATAGTAGGCTGGATTAACCATCTGTTATAAAAATTTGCCCATAAGAACTCTCATAGGTAAATAAAAAATTGTCACTAAAAGAGAAAAAGTAACATCAATATTGAGGGTGTCTTGACATTTGAAGTCCCCAAGGCCCTCCTCCCCAAAAGAAGATGGGTGCCAAAAAGAGGGTGGTGTTGGGCACAGGACATGGCCCAGGAAGCAGTATCTTGGAAATTTACTCAATTTCTTCTTAGATCCCATATAATCAAGAATAAAATTACAAGATTTTCATTCTTCTCCACTTAAGAGGCTTCTCACCATGTATCCAATTATTACTAAAGAACCACAAATAGTTACTCATGCAGGCATTAATATAGTATAAACATGTGGGGTATGATAACAAAATATTACTAAGAGGAGAGAGGTGCTAACATACATTGCCCCAAAAGCAGCTAAGGGGTGAATTCTAAACAGAAATTGCAATTATTTTACCACTGAATTGTCCAATCCAACCTAAGAAATTTACAAAACAGGCCCTCTCTGCAGAAGTTAATATTAATTTTACCCTAAAGTTGCATCCAGGAAATGCAACTTCATCACTAACCTACAGCAACCGTGGCCGCGCAATTGATTAAGTAATAAAACAAACATTGCAATAGATCCATTATCCCATGATTTTCTCAGTATCAACATGAAACACTCAACTAAAAAGTAAATAAGTAGCTGAAACATCAGGGCAAGAAAAAGTTTTAAAAGGCTGCATTTCTAGGTATAAATCATATGATAAGCTAAGACATAAAGTCAAACTATGCATGCAGTATTCCTAAAGTTTTTCTTCTTTCTTACCAAATAAAGGGACCGGGTGTTGAAGAGCTCAAATACTACGATGGCAGATTAACCACCCAGAGTTACCAGAAGGGAGATGTTACACATATGAGAACTAAACAGTAATTCTCAGACAGTATAACCTTATTTAAATCTAAGCAAGGACTAGGCAAAAGTTATGCACAAAATGACCATTATTGCAACAAACTATCTTTACAACTTGCATTTATCTCATCACCATGTTAATGAGTAGACTAAAGACCATGACAATATCACACCACGTTTCTTTCTGTTCTAGGTGATGATAACCAAAAGCATACCAGTCTGCGGAATAAGTAGGTCCAAGTAAGATAATGCACAGCATCTTCTTTATGGCAAATAGTTCCAGAAACAATCTCTGCATTTATATGATCATGCAACTGCTCCCTCAGGCTACTCTCAACTGGAAATGGTTCATATAGAAACTGCATGGTAAAAACAAGAAATGGTTAGGCCAGGCACTCTCTTGCCATAAAGAACACAGTCAAATTAGCAAAGAAAATGGTCACTTATTTTTGTTTAACCTTTTTGTAGAAGCTCTTTTTGGGTTCATGAACAAGAATGACTGCCTTCCCATGTTGATCATATTGTGGACGACCTGCACGACCCATCATTTGCAAAATATCTGTAATAGGGAAATCGACATATCTTTTTGTTTTCCCATCATAATACTCTGTTCCCTGTGACATTAAAACAACATTTGGTAAAATAGAATTATCCAAGGGGAAAAGGAATCAACTATCCCAAAGAATTAAAAACCACTTCTTAGGGCCAGGTCATGTAAAGTCAACATATCTCTAAAGCACACAGGAACAATATACCTCATGCTGGGGCTCCACTTGCATCATGAAATTAGTCAGCAAGTGATGCCCTTATCATGCCACTGCTTCCTCTCAACTAATGGCAATTGTCACAGCCCTGGGCCTCAACCCAAGAAACTAACAATTAAAGAAAACCATCAATCTATATAATAAGCCCAAGACCTCCCTAGCATGGGTGACTCAACACACACCAATAAACACAACACAAGTGCATTCCTTATCATTTCTACTTGATCACACTAATGATTTTACAAGCCATTTTTCTACCTCTATGCTTGTATGTTGAGCAATATTCTAAAACTAAATTTTTTCTTGATTATAAGTATTCATTCATTTAATTTTTCCCCTACTTTCCCACCCACCATATCTGCATGACTTTAGTACACATGTAAAAATAGAACAAAAGAGTAAAGCATTTTACCTCAAGCCTTACAGCTTATAATGCCAAGGGTAACTTGCTTCCTCAGATTTCTATTTGGGAACATTGTTAAATAGAGAGGGTTTATACATAAAGACAACAAATATAACCACAACGTTACACCGAAGACTGAAAATTTCAAAAACAGAGCCAACAACCTCTAGCAGATGTTATATGGCGAACTGATGAGAAAGCATCTCTACTATTATGGATCCAACATTTGTGTACATCACCTTAAATTCTCGTAGGAATATTATATTCTACCTAGTTCAACGAACTAAAGATGAAAGAATAATTCTTTTTCCACCTGATATGAGATCCATGATCTAAAAACAAGTAAATTGTTGTTCATGCAAAATATTCTCGGCTCAGTCCAAGAACAGTTGCAACCACTCAAATTACAATAAGCTTTTTCATGCAGGAAAATATTAGAAATATCGCATAGGAAACTTGATGGAGAATGAAGATATGCTAGTTGAGGGATTAAATTATCTAGGATTTTATTTTATATTTTACAGGTTTAATTGAAATTTTTACATATATTTAGGCTATTCTTAGGTTATTTCAAGTATTAGGGTTTTACGGTTAGAGTTGGTATTTTTTAAATTTAGGGTTTAGCCAATAAATATCCATGTTACTTTTGGTTTTGATTAGCTTTTGGATGGTCAATATTTGAGATTTTGAGATATTGAGCGTTGTGATTTTCTCCCTTTGTTATTCTTTCTGGTTTTCTCCCCCAAATCTTCTGTTGCTACCTATTTCCTCTGTTTTTCCCTAATTGCTTCTGCCTATCTCTGATTTCCCCTCTAATTTCTGTTATCTATCTATTTCCCCTACTTGTTCTACATCAAAACTCAAAAAAAAATAATAATAATTTGAAGGCATGTAACAAAATTAAAAGGGTAAAATACCCTCACCTCCTTAACTTTTAGTCATAATTCCATGTGGGTCCATTAGTTTTTAAAATAGACAATTCGCTCCAAAAGAATATTTTTCGCTGGACGCATAAGTCCAACTATTAGTCCACCGTTAATATTTCCGTTATTTTGATAACGTGGTAATATTGAAAAAACAATTTTACCCTTCATCAATTTTAAAAATTACCATAGTATATAAATTATATTTTTTTATTTTTAATTTTTTTTCTCTTGAAAAACAATTTCCTATCTTGTTAGATCTAGCCGAAGCCGGATCTCCCTCCCCCCAGAGGGAGCACCAAATCGGTGCTCCCTAGGAACACCCATCATGGGTGCTCTTTGGGAGCACCGATTGGGTGCTCCCCAAGGAGCACAGATCCAGTGTTCCCTGGGGAGCACCGATCTAGGGAGTACCAGATCGGGTGCTCCTTGAGAAATTTGGTCAGATTTAAGCCAATCCGGTCACCGACTGGTCAAAAAAATAAAAAAGAGGACATTTTAGACATTTCAATTTAAATTTAACACCGTTTAGTTGTTTAGGGTGGAGTGTCTATTTTGCAAACTAATGGATTTGTGTGCAATTATGATTAAAAGTTAGGGGTGATAGAGTATTTTACCCAAATTAAAATGGCTATTATCTTTTAAATTCTTGAAATTTTTAACCTGAAAAACCAGATAACACTTCCAGGACTTCTTGAACACATCACAGGTAATGTTTCCCTCACCTTTATAATTACCAAATGGGCTGGAAGATTTACACCCCACGCCAATGTGCTTGTACAAACCAAAACCTGTATTTAGGAAAGCAAAAAAATTCATTTATGTTAAAATTAACATCTTTGCCCAGTAAGAACGACCAGTCAGGTGATGGAGAACTGCCTGAATCTTGTTGTTTGCGAAAAGTTCCTCAACCAGAGATCTATCTTTGTCGTTCAGTCCAGCATGATGCAACCCAATGCCAAACTGTAAAGTGTGCCTCAGGTTCTGATCAGTGACCTGGGAAAGCACCATCTGCAGAGCTTCTTCTGGCATGCTCAAAAATTGCCTCGGATTTTCATCTGATGCTGCAAACTTCAGTTCAAATGAAATAGAGAAATTTAACACCGGGAAAGCCATGGAACTATAGACATTCCCAATGAAATACAGATCTCACCTGAATAAGGTCCAAAGCAGTGAGCCTTGTCTGACGCCGAGATGAAACAAAAATAAGAACTGGTTTTGTTGGTGAATGGGTGCATATTGCAGCATATGCTGGTTTGTTCATGCTATTCATCCTTGGGCAGTAGTACTTTCCAGGATATCCCTGTTCCAAAAGGCAAGAGCTCAGAATTGAAAAGATAGTTGTATGTAAGGCTCCTGTTCACTTCCATATCAACTAGATATGTGAAAAATGAAATGAAGCACTACCCTCCAATATTTGCTCAAAACCCAGGTCAAACAGATTCTCAGAAAGTCAAAATATAAATGTGTCCACTTGATACTTCAGTGGCAAGTAATGGACATTCTCAAGAAGTAAAAACATAATGTGTCTAGTTAATACATCAGTGGTAAGTAATAGTCATGGTCACTTAAGCAGATGGTCCCTTAAGTCTAGAGGTTGGAATCAAGCAAAGCTGGAACAAGCTTTAAGAAGCACACGATTAGATCAAGATAAAAACTTTGAAACTAAGGCTCAGGCTCAAACACACTCAAGCTCATACTTTATGTTCAAGCTTCATTGAAGAACATTTCATAAAAGCTTGAGCTAGGTGAGCTAGGCTCAAATTAATCTCCTACCTGATAGGAGCTGCTGCAAGTGTGAGCCAACACAAAAATTTAGATTAATAATTAAGTCACAATCATAAAAGACATAATAACTATATTTGTGTATGTGTGTGTAGACATATACTATATAGAGAAAAAATAAAAATTACAAACAAGTCATTAACATATCATTAAACAAGCTAATCCTGTGGGCATTTGAATCAAATACTACGAAGCTCAGAAAGTTTATCTTAAGAAGCTCCAATATCTAACTCAAGCTTGCAGAGCCAAACATTTTGACAAGCCCAACACCAACTGTTTGCAAACTTTAACTCAATTTCAGCCTCGATTGAAGCCCCTTTTTCATCATTTATTATATCCGAGTACTCCACGGTGCTAAAAGTAGGGTCAGATGGCAGCTCTAATTTTCTAACAGAATCGAACACTTCACTTTGCCATAAATCTTGTTAAAGTCTACGATTTATATTGTTATGACATATGTAGGTTTAGGGTTACTTTAATCTTTTTCACATTTTCTATGCTATTATAAATAAAATAGCCCTCCATATTGTGGAGATAGACTTTTGTCTTCTATACAAAAAGAGAAATTTACATCGTATTAGAGCCTACTTACCCAAAACCTAAAGACATAAAAGAAAAAAAAAAAAAACGTACTCGTTGAATCGTTCTGACTATGTGGATTGGGTTCTACTGAGATTGATGGGCCTGTTAGTTGAATATGAGTTGATTGTTTCATTAATGGTGTTTGAGGGTCAGTGAGATGGCGTCAAAAGGTACTAAAAGTGTTGAGGTTGTGTCCTCCCATCACAAAATAGTTGATGTTATGCTGGCCGGAGATGGTTCAAATTTTGTAGAATGGAAGTTTCTAGTGAAAGTTAATGCAAAAAGACTTGGAAAGGAAGCACATTTTACTGAACCCTATCAAAATAAAGAAAATGCTACCAAGTTATGGATAGCAGATGATGGAAGATTGTTTTCTTTGATTGTTAATTGTATTGATAGAAAAATGGTTCTTTCAATGCAACAAACTACGACAGTTAAAGAGTTATGGGAGTTATTACATGATTGTTTTTCAGGTACAAAGAATATGACGAGACTGTACAGTTTATAACAAGAGGTTAGTTGTCCAAGTAAGAATGAATGGACAATTATGGATTATTACTATGATTATAAGCGTGCTATTGAAGATTTCTACACCACCACGCCACTTTCTACTAATGTGGCTAACATGAAAGACTACTTGGCTTTGGCTGGCTATATGGTTTAGATTCAAAGTATGGCGTGATTTGATCTCAGCTCTTGGCTAACAAGGATGTTTCTTTTTTGTTTGATGTGGTTACAACTGTACTGAGTGCTACCAAGGAAAGTTTTCCTACTACTAGTGATGTGTCCGATCAATCTGCCTTAGCCTCATAGGGTACTAGTTGGTTTGGCAGTGGATAAAGAGAAGGATCAGGTAGGGGAAAAGGCAATTTTAAAAGAGGTCATGGAGGTCCAGGAATATGTTGATAACAGTTGAGAACAAGGTCACCTCAGGAATCAGACCTCTAAACCCCTATAAGACAACAAAATTAGCATTATCAATCTCCTTCACAGGGGCAACAACAACAATATCAACCCCCTCTAAATTTGCTCATATCGCATCACAAGTTGGTGACTTCGCTACACCCCACCTTAAACGCCGTACAGTAGTTTGATAAGGACTTTTCTAGGTTTAATCAGTTCTAGAAGTCTCAATAGCTTTCATCCTCTTCTATTGCTAGCTTAGTTAAGTGAGGTAATCCCACAGCATGTCTTTCTTCTTCCTCTCATCGCTAGGTCATTGACTCAGGTGCCACTGACCATATGACAGGAAATTTAGGTATTTTTTCCACTTATAGACATTCCAATCATTGTACTATTGTCACTCTTGCTAATAGATCAACTATTAAAGTCTTAGGTAGTGGTAGTGAGTCATAACTCCTTCATTGCCTTTATCTTCAGTTTTGTATTTTCCTAATTTTCCATTTAACTTGTCAATTAACCAAATAACTAAAGCCTTACATTGTTGTGTTGCCTTCTAGGATCTTTTGACTTGGAAGATTACTGGTAGTGGGAGTGAATCAAATGGATTACTTCTACTGGATGAAGTAGTTGTTGCTCTTCCTTCTGCTGGTGCATCAATTGCTTGTTGTAATGATCTTGCCCATTTCCAACTTCACTGCCAACTTGGTCATCCGTCTCTATCAGTGTTGAAGAAAATGCATGTTGATTTGACATCTCTGCCTAGTTTACCATATGAGACTTGTGAGTTTGCTAAGCACCATCATCTGCCATGTGTCTAGAGTCAATAAGAGGGCTATGTCTCTCTTTGAGTTAGTTCATTTTGATGTTTGAGGTCCATGTCCTGTGACTTCAGAAAATCGTTTAAGCATTTTGATGCATTTGTTGATAATTTTTCAAGAAATACTCGGTTAAATTTAATAAAATCTAGGTTTGAGTTGTTTCCATATGTGTTGAATCATGAAGAAATTTGCCCTCAATTTCTCTCTAACATTCGCATCCTCCATAGTGATAATGCTAAAGAGTATTTCTCTGAATGTTTTACCTCTTACATGATACAAAATGGCATTTTTCATCAATCTTCATGTATTATTACTCATCAACATAATTGAGTATCAAAGAGAAAGTACCGTCATCTTATGAAAGTTGCTAGAACCTTACTGCACGTTTGGTTCTCGGAATAGACAAGAATGGAATAGAATTGTTATTCTGTGGGAATAGAAAAAAGTGAGAATAGAATAGAATAGTTATTACTTTGTTTGGTATTATGAATGGAATAGAGCAGGAATTGCTATTATGACTTATTGCAGTGTTTGGTTGATAGAAATAAGATTGGAATAAGAAAGGAATAGGTGATAAAAAGACAGAAATACCCTTGACCATATTAACATTTATTTTCATTAAAAAATAAAATTATCCTTATTATCATTTAAATACACATTTATCCCAAAAGACAATTATCCATCATAATTATATTTTATCCCAATTACTAAAAATAATTATAATTTACTCCCATTTTTATAAATGGATAATTATTTAAAATATAATTTAATTATATTATATTTTATCCATCATAATCAATTAAATTTGTGTATAGATGTTTATTTTTAGCCAATTCTTCACATATTACGAATCATTTACACTTGTGTTTAGAAAAAATATTGGAGAAGAAATATTTGGGAAAAAAATAAAAAAACTAGTAGAAATAAAAAATCATGTTTTTTGATATATTAAATAAATGCTTGTCTTTGAAATTAAAAAGATAGTCTTCCATTTTTTTTCTAAAAAAAAAAAGGAAGTTATGTCTTTTGATATATTAAATAGAAAATCATATCTTTGAAAATAGAAAGATGGCTTTCAATTTTTTCCTAAAAAAAATGTAAATTATGTCTTTTGATAGATTAAATACAAATTCATATTACTTTTAAAAAAAGAAAAATCATTTCTTTGAACCCAACATGTAGTAAAATAGGGTAGGAATTGCTATTATGGCTTATTTGAATGTTTGATTGGTGAGAATAACTTTGGAATAATCTATAAGAATAAATGATAAAATGACAAAACTATCCTTTTTTATAATAAAATTTATTTTCATCAAAAACAAAAAAAAATTCTATTTTCATCAGNAAACAAAAATAAATTCTATTTTCATCAGATATCAATAATTTATTATTAAATTATTAATATTTTTAATTTATTATTAAATTATTGAATAATTTATTATTAAATTAATTGTATGATTTTTAATTTTAACAATTGGAATCATTTTTCTCTATTTGTATTTTTCATATTTTAATCTTTTAATTTTTATTTTCATTAAACATCAATAATTTATTATTAAATAATTTATATTAAATTAGTTATATAATTTTTACTTTCATTATTTGAGTATTTTTCTCTATTTGTATTTTTTATTTTTTAATCATTTAATTTCTATTTTCATTAAAATTTTAAAATTATTAATTGATATAATTTTTATTTTATTTTTTTTCATTTTTCATTTTTTTTCTCATCTTTCCTTTTTCTCTTCGGACGTTGGAGAGCTAATTTGGCGTTGGCCTTGGCTATATCTAGCCGTTGAAGCACCGATCTGGCCAATGGAGCCACCAGATCTGGCGCTTCCTGTGACCAGATTGGCACTCCAATGGCTAGATTTGGCTACAACCATCATCAAATCAGCACTCCAACATCACCATGGTTTATTTGATGGCCGACAATAAAGAACTTGATGATGACAACAACGGAGGACGACAGTGGCTGTGGAGGAGGACGGTTGCAAACTTGCGGAGAGAGAGGGGAAGAGGAGGGGTAGATAGGGGAAGACCAGCTGAGAGAGGAGAAAGAGAGAAAATTAGAACTTTTTATATGGGACAGAGTTGTGATTTTGTAAATCTATTGAGGGTATCTTAGCCATTAAACATTTCAAACCTATTCCATGGGTCAGGGAATAGATAAAACCAAGGGGAGCACGGGTATTACTCATTCCAGACTTAAACCCAAGTTGACAGAATTGCTATTCCTGAGGAATTCCTATTCCTCATTCTATTTGACAACCAAACAAGGGAATAGGATTTGCATGGGAATAAAGGGGAAATAGCTACCAAACGCGCCATTAATGTTTCAGATGAGGGTTCCTAAAGTTTTTTGGTCCAATGCTGTCCATATAACTGCTTTACTTATTAACCACATGCCCTCCTCTAGTTTTCAAGGCCAAGCACCATATTATATCATCTCTAGACCAGTCCTTATTTCCTGTACTTCCCAAAGTATTTGATTGTACCTGTTTTGTTCAGGATATGCGACCCCATGTTACTAAGTTAGATACTTGTTCATTAAAGTGTATCTTCTTAGGTTACTCACGTACACAGAAAGGTTATCGATGCTACTCACTAGAGTTAAGCAAGTATCTCGTTTCTTGTGATATCACATTCTTTGAGTACAATCCTTACTTTGACGGTCCTCCTTCCTCTGTTTCTAAGACTGAGTCAGTAGATGATTTCTTCATTTATAAAGTGAGTACTCCTGGTCTTGATACTCCATCTGTTTCATCTAGACCTCTTATCACATAGGTAAACACCCGTTGTCATGGCATTGATGCAATAGTTCCTCAGCCCGTATATATTGTCCGATTCACTTCCATTACCCATTTCTATGTCATTAGATTATGATCTTGATCTCCCTATTGCTCTTCAAAAAGGTAAACGTCATTGCACCCATTCCATCTCTTCTTTTATGTCCTATGAAAATCTATCTCGTTCTTCTCATTCCTTTGTTGCTTCTCTTGATTCTGTTTCACATTCAAAGACTCTTATGAAGGCATTATCTCACAATGGCTAGTGGGCTGCTATGGAAGAGGAAATGTCGGCTCTTGAGACTCATGGTACTTGGGATTTAGTATGTCTTCCATCAAGTAAACAAGCTATTAGGTGTAAGTGGGTGTATACAGTAAAGATGAATCTCTAATGGTGCTATTGCTAGATTGAAAGCCCGATTGGTATTTAAGGGCTATGCTCAAACCTATGTGTGGATTATACAGACAAGTTTTCTCCTGTGACGAAATTAACTTCTATTCGCATATTTCTTTCTTTAGCTACTACTCATCATTGGCCTTTGTACCAATTGGATGTGAATAACGCATTTCTTCACAATGAGTTACAAGAAGAGGTGTATATGGTGCAACCACCTGGGTTTATTGCTCATGGGGAGTTTGGTAAAGTGTGCAGGTTGAAAAAATCATGGTATGGGTTGGAACAGTCTCCTAGAGTTTGTTTGGGAGGTTCAGTAATGTGGTATTGGAGTTTGGACTGTTGCAGAGTTCTTGTGATCATGCTGTGTTCTTTCGACATACTGACAATGCTTGTATTTTGCTTGTTGTTTATGTTGATGGTATTGTAATTACAAGAAGTGATCAAGCAGATATTCATGATCTTAAGGTTTTTCTTCAAACAAAAGACTTGGATTACTAGAAATACTTTCTAAGGATTTCAAGTAACTTGCTCCAAGAAGGGTATCTTTCTCTCTCAAAGGAAGTATGTCCTAGATTTGCTTGAGGATGTTGGATTGCTTGAAGTACAGCCTTGTGAGACTACTATGGACTCGAGTGTGAAGCTTACAGCAGAAGAAAGGAAGGCATTTGCAGATCCTAAGAAACATAGATGGTTAGTTAGTAAATTGAATTATTTGACAGTGACCTGTCTTGATATTTCTTTTTTAATGAGTGTATTAAGTCAATTCATGTCAGCACCTACTACTGTTCATTGGGATGCTTTGGTTCATGTTCTAAAGTATTTAAAAGGGGCAGCTGGCAAAGGGGTTTATGTGGAGATCAAGGACATAGCCGAGTTGATGAATTTACTGAATTAGATCACTAGATGATAGGAAATCTATTACAGGGTATTGTGCGTTTGTGGCAGGAAATTTGGTATCATGGAAGAGTAAGAAGCCAGATGTGGTAGGTAGCTCTAGAGCACAGTCCGACTACCGCGCTATGGCACAAACTAACTACTTGTGAGCTTATGTGGATTCGTCATTTGTTGGAGGAAATTGGTTTTGCAGATTCATCTCCTATAAGATTGTGCGGAAATAATCAAGTAGCTATGCATATTTCTTCCAATTCGGTGCAAGAAAGGACAAAACATATTGAAGTGGATTGTCATTTTGTACTAGAGAAGATTCAACAGACTACTTCCTATGTAAGTATGAGAGAGAGATTAGCAGATTCATTTACTAAGAACCTTTCTCAGGTTAGGATTGATTAAACTTGTAACAAGCTGGGCATGATCCACATCTATGCTCTAGCTTGATGGGGAGTGTTAAAAACATGATATATATTGTTATGACTTACATAGGTTTAGGATTGTTTGTCTTTTCTTGTTCTCTATTCTATTATAAATAGAATAGCCCTCTACATTGTGGATATAGACTTTTGTCTTTTATATGAAAAGAGAAGTTTACAAATCTTAACATCTAAAGCATCAAAGATTCGAACACAAAGCAAGCAACATGTTTATGCTGCCACATGCGTATCAATGCCTATCAGAAGTGCTTATAATAGGAAATGCTCTCATTTTGTTACAGATGTGACCTAAAATCATAATTAGATACTTCGGGGGAAAATACCTTTAAACTTGCATTTTGTTTTAGCAAGAAATTAATAGGAAACTTTTTTCTTTCCAATCCTCACTCATAAAAATTCATTCATATATGGCACTTCAATACATACAAGAAGATTTTACCAAAATGCTAAACTTAACTTAAGAAACAATGCATGAAACTTGCCTGGATATGAACTTCAAGAGGTACAGGTCTCACACTTGGCTTAAAATTGAAGAGTCCAATTTCACCAACACCCAACCAATCAGCCAAATCACTGAAAGAAAATAATAATAATAATAAAATATAGGTTATAAAGAAAAAAAATGCATCTCAAAAGCACCAAAAGAAAGGGAAAAAAAAGAAAAAAAAACAAACCTAACAATTTTAAGGATGCACCAATAGTTAAATTTGAGGGGCACACATCTTGGCATCTTATACAACAACTACTCACATAATAAACAAGTTACACCTCATACTAACCATCCCATTCCTTAAAATTTGAAACTGTGAATGCCTAAATTCTCTAATCCCCATTTGGTAGCACAAGGGTTTTGCAGGAGTCAAACCCCTGCTTTATTTCTTGTTTTGTTGCTGATCAGAAGTCCACCAAAATTTTTCCTTCAAATCTGGGCATCTCTTGTGATCAAGTCATAATTGAATCAAACTAGTTGACCCGTAAACCCTATTCCTAACCCCTATCAAAGCCATAGGCTACCATAAACCTAATTAGGCAGATTTTCTCAAAACTGTCACCCAATAGCTCCTCCATGCATAAGTTCATTGTGGCTAAAACCAATCAATAAAAAGAAATAAAATAATGATATGTAGCTTGAATAGTAATTGTTCATTAAGGATCCTTGAATCCAAATGGGAACACTGATGACCGCGTAAAGAGCTAAAATTGGTTCTGCTGCATCAAGTAGCTTGCCTTCAACAGTTTAAAAGTTCTACGTTTAAAAGAATACATCAACGTTGCAACATATGAAGAAAGGGCATATACTAATTAGAGGAAGCATAAGATATACATACCCTGCATTTGCCAAAGCTGTAGAAAGGCCAACAAAGCGTACTGCACGCTCTGTTTGTGATGATATATATCTCATCCTTGAAACAATAACCTGGAAACAAAATTTTCTAAACTGAGATGACGTGCTACAAGTTCACATGACATTAACTGCAGAATTGTACCCAATCAATTATACAAGAAAATAGTTACAATTTACAAAGACATCTTGAATTGATAGTGGCAGATTAAAGAGCCTGATGAGGACCTCGCATCTGCTAATCAGGTTGGGCTCAACAAGGATAGCCAAGCATGTTCCCACTATGTGCAAGAGGCTATGTGAACATTGTGCCACTATGGCCTACTTAAGACATCAGTACTAATTGCAGTATAATCCATATCCATAATCAGGTCCAGCTCAGAATCAATGCAGTTCAGAAACCCACAACATCTAAAGCCATTTACAAAAGTTATGGACAGAATATACATCAGGAGAGTTATTAATTTGTTTACAACTTACTACAGGACAAGCCATTTTATTCTTGGGCTTCTTCCTCTCTTTACAATGGAAAGAGTGTTGATCAATTCTAAAAACAAAACAATAACATTTTAAGATGCTTTCTTTTAAACTCTTCCTTTTGACCACTTCATAACAGAATCCAAGTAATTTCTTCCCTTCTATTTATCAAAATTGTCTGGTTATTTTCATGGGCCACTCTGCCATCTAGCACACAAACTTAGCCATTTGATTCTAAATGTCCAACATATAAAGTTCCAACGATTGTTATGCTTGAGCACTTGACAATCAAGTAATTTTTGGGAGTATGTCTTGTATTTGTTTTCTCAATCCTGGTGAAAAGCAGGAAAATTTTACCAAGCACTCTCTATGGCTCACTAACTGAATTAACCTACTTTTCTCAATCTACTATACTTGGTAAAATTAGTGTTTAAAAGAGTTTTTGGTGTGTTAGGTTTAGGGTTAGGGTTTGAGAGGCCAAAAGTTGCTGCATTCTCCTAATGTTTTTATATTGAATCCCTATGGCATCTCTCCCATGGACATAGGTCAAATGACCGAAGAACAGATATTTTTACTTTCTTTGGCAACTTTTGTTGTGTTTTTTATAAAGCTTGATACAACAAGACTTCCTCAGTGTTTTGAGAATATTGATTTAATTATAATCTAACTACAACTAAGCAGAATATTGCAGTACATATAGGATAAATACCTCAAGGATAGGTCCACGATCAGCTCCCAGCAAGTGAATCTCATCCAATATCATAAGACCAACCTATTGATCAGATATAACACATTAATCCCTAGACACCATAACATAATCATACGTACAGCTAAGATTTGCGTTATCTTCAGAAGGAAAATAAGAAGAAGAGAAAATTATGAGGAAACCTTTGTGACATAGCTTCGACTATGCCAATTCCGACTAATTCCATCCCACTTCTCCGGAGTAGATAGAATTATATCAGCTGACAAAAGGGCCATCAAATCAGGAGTATAATCCCCGGTCATTTCAACCTTAACAAACCAGCAAGATAACATCAGTAACTTTCAAAATAAAAATCAATACCAGTATATTAAAATATGCGAATATAAATGGTCAAATCATGCAATCAGTCTCTGTACTATAGCAAAGTGTTGGATTTAGTTCCTGTACAATAATTTGTAAAAATTGAATCCTTGTACTTTTTAAAATTGACAATGTCCATCCAATGTGTTAAAAATTTTTTGTTATCTATGCAGATATGACATTTTGATGTGTTAACGTGACATTTTTAAGCTGTTATGACATTCAACATGATGACATGACAATGATAATGCAGCATTCCATAAATGATGCAATAGTAGTGTTGATATAACATAACCAATCACTGCATGGATTTTATAAGTACAGACATGAAATCATCCAATGTGAGCTAATGATTTTAAATATGATTGGAAAAGAAATAGATAAAAAATACGAATAGGTTTCTAAGATTTAGGAAAAGAGTGTTGTGCGATAAGAAGAATTGAATTTTTGTAATCCATAATTTAAAGCCGTGAAAAGAATGTTGTGAAATAGATCAAAAATGCCATGTCAACATTAATAGTCATAATATTTAATGCCACATCAGGATGAAAATGCCATATCAGCATAGATAACAAAATAAATTTAACATATTGAACTAACATTGTTAATTTTAGAAAGAATAAGGACTCAATTTTCATAAATTATTATATAAGGACTACATCCACCATTTTGGTAGAGTACAGGGACTAATTGCAGAATTTAACCGATATAAATAGTTTCATCCATTCAATTGCATGACAGAAAATGTGTATGCATATGCAGAATGTATGTATCTATGTGAGGATATAACCATATGCAAAATAATATAATTACCATCTCTTTCCCAAGCTGAGAGACAAGACGCTTCCTCCAATCGTGCATCCTTTCACGTACAATGGCCTTCAAAGGTGCTATGTAGATAACCTGCAGTCAGTCAACAAACTTCAGGATATGAAGCACTAAAAAATGTGACAAGCTAAATAGAGATAAACACAAAGGGTTGAACTTGCTGAAAAATGTCTTATTATACAATTAGAAGGCCTATGCCAACTATTATTAAGCATATATAGAGAGTACATAATCTGTTAGCAGTGAAGGTTCCCTTTATATCAGTTGGTTGCAACAAATTTTTTTTTTTTTTTTTTTGAAAGCTTGGTTGCAACAAATCTACTGCATACATCAGAATATTGTAGCTACAGCTGTACTCAAATCCAGTAAATTAACTTACTCTTTATTGGGAAAGGTATTATCATAATAAAACCACAAGAATATTTACCTTCCCTAGAAATTGCCTGCTGGCCAGAAACAGGAGCAAGAGCAAGAAACCCTCATTTTCATCCTATCTTTTCTATTCTTTTTTTTTTTACATTTATCTGTCCTTACCATCACGGTTTATACTCAAGTCTCTTTAATTATTTCATTAAAAAATTAACACTCATACCTTCATATCAGGCTGAGTATTGAAGAGGCGAAGCATAGCAAGTTCAGCAGAAATGGTTTTCCCACTACCAGTAGGAGCTCCTAATAGAACATTATTATCTGTGTGATACAGGACATGAAAGATCTGACAATTGGAGCAAAAGAAACAATTACATTTTTTGAAGTAAGACTAATATAGTTAAAAGCTAGAAGTGGAAGGCATCAATGAACAAAACCTAAAGTAAATTGACTGAAGCAAACCTGCGTTTGTATCGGATTAAAATGTGAAAAGTTATACAAGGACTCATAAGTGCTGTTGCCAAGTGAAGTTACAGGCAGAGGCTTTAAATCAAGAAGCTCTGTATGAGTGGTTCGAGCCTGAATGAGGCATACCCTTTACATTAGTCAGGCTTTTGTCAAGAAATAAACAAGACAAGAAAACAGCTCAATCAAAGTTTTCAGATATCATTAACAGGAATGAATAAAAACCTCTGGCAGTGCTAGCTTATGGAATGATATAGTGTAGAAAGCCTCCGCATACAACCAAGAATCAGAAACAGCACGAATGAAGTACTGAGGAGGGTGTGGTTCAAATATCGGCACAGTAAAGGAAAGCTTCTGAGGTTCTCCTCTAGCCATCTTCTTTGTCAGTGTAAAAAGTTCTGAGTGGTAGATGTGGTCATTCTCAGAGTCCTATTCAAAGTACTCAATTAAATCAGAAGTCCTAAAACTCTAATGCCAATAAACATGGAAATCAAAGTATGGAAAAATTAAACAAAGCCATAACTTGTACAAAATAACAAAGCACACAAGCAACTAAACTTCACACCGATGGTTCAAAACAATAGTTAGCTAAGGTAAGAGATCAACGCAGTTAAAATGAAGTTAACAACTGATATTAAGTCCTAGAAAGCCAGCAAAGCCAGATTATTGAGCCATGTCAAATAGAATCTCCACATGCATTGAAACAGATAACTAACAGCAACTAAACAATGAAGTGTCATAAATTACTTAAATTTTGAAGTACATTAATTTTACACCTCTTAGAAATTCATGGTAGTCAATAAAGAAATTTCATGATCCTTTATCATCTAACAACTGAAAGAAATGAAATCAGACAAATATGCCTGCTTTCTCTAGAAATCTAACAAACAAGTGAAGGACTTGCAAGTTAGCACCTCAACAAGTATCCACCAACGCTGTGCAGCACCATGAAAACGATCTTTCCAAATTAAGTCAGGAGATATAACCAAATCCACCTGAAAAAAAATAATGTTCGTAAAGTACCCCTAATTTGAAATAGAAAACTACAATCTAAGAGCTTTTTTCTTCAGAATTTATGCTAAAGAAAAAAGAATAGTTAGAGCAGTAATTACCTTTAAAACAGTCCTTGTTATTGGACTAACAGTAGCTGATAACTGGATCCAAGGGAAATATCCTAAATATTGCTTAACCAACTTCGATAATCCCAAGAAAAAGCAAAAGGTTAGCAAGAGTCTTTATTATCATTCTGATGAAAAATTTTAGACAACCCATGCCGTTAAAAGAAAAGTACCCTTCCTCCAGGTCCATAACGAATCAGAGCGCCAATGTCTTTTTCTTCCATCTCGTGAAGGCGATCTAAATCAGCCCCTCGTTCTTCAAGCTTCCTCAATATCTGAACCAGTAAAGATGCATCATCAGAGAAAGTTTAGAACGAGTCCTTTGAGCAATCAATGTAGAATAGTTTGTAGAACAAACTTCTGGTGAAAGATCCTTATCAAATTGTCTGAGAGGATGTTGATGGGGCCAAATTTGGCGATCCACGGCCTTGCAATATTCCAACATGAATAATGACATCTCACACCAGCCTCTGCGCAAGCATATTTCAAATAAAGCACGCATGATACGAGCCAAACTAGCACTTATATAGGCAGCATCAGATACTAATGAAAAAGTATCAATGGAGCCACGCGATATGTATAGCTGCAAAGTATTTAACCACCACATTAATCGTTATATATTACAATTTGTTTCACTTAGCAACAGCATTAATTGCTGAACAAGAAGTGAATACCTGAATGAGAATTGAAATTTTTCCATGTTTGTTTGAAGGACCGCCCTTAACTTCTAATGGGCATGACGTGCGTGCCAGCATCTCTAATTCATTCTGCTCCTCTTCTCGAACAACAATGTTTTCAAATTCAGAAGAATGGGCAACCATTTCAATTACCTATAGTAGTAGCAGAGTGACAAAACAATGAAAATAATAAGTTTATATTAAGCCTCTTAGTCTTAAATGACTGTAGAAACTGCATCACAGGGCAAGAAGCCTAATTAAAAGATTGACTATCATCAGACAATTGCAGGCAACTAAAGATTGATAATCTGCAATCCCAGTATTAGTTTACTATAGTTTATAAGAATATTCAGATAGAATAACAATGTAGGCAAAATGAGAAATAAAAAAATTAAAACTAAAAAGAAAAGAGATGGATAATGCATCAAGTAAACTGATTGAAACATGTACGAAGTGTAGTGGTCATAACAATTTACTTCACTATCATTCATATGGCGTCTCAGCATTTCATTGTAAGTTTCAACACTAGAATATTGAATATAGAAGTGACTTGCAATACGACCAAGCTCTGTACAATAGAAATTCCCACTTTTCTCATCAAAACGCATCATTTTAGCTTTGTCTAGTGCACGTGCTGCATCTGCCACTAGAGCTCTTTGCTTTAAACTCAGAGAAGGATCTGCTATAACCTGCCAAACATAAAAGCACATCAGATTTAATGTTCATACACCCTCTTCCAGAGCAGCATTCTAATAATCAGGCCATGCAAAAATCTAAGAACATGTTCATAACAGAAGAAGAAATTAAGTTATATTGTCAAGCAAAAAGTAATACCCTACTGGTCATAAAACAACCCTTCCCCTTCCCACCAAAAAGTAAACAAAAAAAAAAAAGGCATTCATCTCCAGCCTGAAAATCCATATCCCCAGAAAGTATCCAGCAAAATGCCAATCATCAAGTAATGAGAACACCCTGCTCATCATTAAGCCAGGACCCCAAGAAAATGGCACTCATTGTCAGCCTCTCAAATCTAAAATTCCCAGGAGCCAAAGAAAAACATACTCATCAAGTTATCATCAACTAATTAAAAATGGAAGATCAAATGAAGTGAAGGGAGGCGAGCCGCAATATATGAACATCTACTATTTGCGTAACTGAATTTGTGAGGACATATCCAGAAATCATGTTACATTTCAATCACAAAATATAATTAATAAAACTATTAGGTACCTCATCCCATCCAATGCCATATGCCAGGGGATTCAACCTCATCCTGATAAATAGATAGGTGTACCCAAGCCATGCGCAAGCCTCCTTAACATTAGTTACAGTACCCAATGCCACCTCTGCATTTAAATTATCTTTCAACGAGCTAATAAACTGCAATCAAAAGATTTATTAAAAACAAACAGAAAACTGAGTATTAGAAATACATTCTCAAATTTTGTAGATCAACTTATTGGTGTAATAATTGCTTATTCAACACCAGTTTACAAGCACATGCAAATATTCTATCAGATTGACCATTTTTTATAATCACTATACATGCACATCAATGACCTCATCCAAATTTTATGCTCTTCTTTGAAGTAAGGGAGTGGGACTGTGTTTTGACATTAAGAAGGGAAGGAGTACATATGCATCAAATAAACTGTTTTAAAATCCTCATGTTCATTTTCTCATAAATCCTCAAGTTCATCATAGTACATATAAATACCTGACTTTCGATAGGGAGCTGACTTGTCAGTAATCGGAGATAGTAGGCTAGTTTGTCATGAGATGTAATTATGATGCCCTCACCACTTTTGTCAAACTGCGGTCGACCTGCCCTTCCAAATATCTAAAACAGAAACATCATGAGACCATCAGAAATCAAAAATAGTATTAGCCCATTTTAATTTCATGTCTTCGAGGAAACAGGGTTTGCCTGCATAACATCTAGCATGCCTAGGTCTCGCCACCCACCAGCCTTTGGATCATATAATTGAGTGCCCTGGAAGATGATACCAGACAAACAAAATTAGAAGATGAAGAAAATATAGCAAGAAGTGTATCTGCCTCATTATATTATATGTACTCCTGCCATCCCAATTTAGTGTTTATACTCCTTTCTTGGACAATCTAAAATAAGTTTCATTATCAAAAAGTCGAAAGATCAAATTTTCCAATATAATTTCTGTAATACTGTAGCATCAAACACATCCACCTGTCTCTCTACTCTACCGTGCAAAGGCAATTTTGGAAGAATAATTAAAACAAAATGAGGTCTCCTTATCTTCAAAACAAGCTGCAAACAAATGTGTGCACATAAGTGATTATTAAATCAACACTACTATAATTGTTTCCCATTAACACGATCTATTTATTATCGCCATCTGCTTAATAGAGAATAGCGATTGACCCTCCTGGAAGAAAGGCCCTGGTGAACGGGTTCCAGAGGAATGGTTGTCAAAGTCAAGATAATATAGCTGACTCTTTTTTTTCTTTGAAAAGCATAATATAGCTGACTTAAAGGAAATATTAGGCTAGCTTTCAATTTTCAGCGGAAGCTTGCAAAAAAGCAACTCTTTTAGTGTCAGCATACAAACCAAAATAACCTGACATCTTAAATGGGATAACTGTTAAAGAAGCAAAAGGGCTGTGACCCATGATATTGATATTTAATTTCCACAACAAGATCAATGTCTAGAATATGTTTGAATAGCATCACAAACTTCAAAAGAAGGGGGACACAACCTTCAATGGACAAAATGTCCTACTCCTAGTAAAATCATACTCCACTTTGTCTTCACTGGGGACATCAGAAACGTTAATATATGTAACTTGAAATGATAATATGCAACAACTAAAGTTTTGGCATGTAAAGAAAAATGAATGATGTGTTTATGCAGCTATTCACAAACCTTGATGACAACTGTATGAGCAGGAAGATTAACACCCCAGGCCAAAGTAGCTGTGCAAACAAGTACCTAAATAGGAAAATAACAGAATTCAATGAAAACTGGGTGAGATGAAATTCATAAGGACCAACCTCGAACAGAAAGTTGAATCAGCTTTACCTTCAAGATTCCATCAGAAAAAAGCCTCTCAGTAAGCCCTCTATCAGCACGTAACATGCCAGCATGATGGACACCAACCCCGAATTCAAAAAGCTGGACAAGATCTTTGTTTCTTGACTTAACAACTTCCTTCTGAAATGCAGGAGACAGAAGTCCATTTAATAAGCATCACAAAATGACATAGGTGAAGAAAACAAAGAGGGCTCTCCATTCCTCACCTTGAGTAAGGAAAACTGGGGATGGGCATCATTCTTGAAAAGCTCAAGATCTTCATACTTTCGAGCAAGCTCAACCTGCTCATAATGCAGTGTTCTAAAGGTTAAAACAAATATAGCACTGATAAAATATTAAAAAGAAGAAGAGTAAAAGGCTCCTATATATGTTTTTGCAAGCATGTGCCAGCCAATGCAGTAATTCATGTGTTTATAACATGCATATGCTTGGAAGATGCAGTCCAGCCATTTATCTAGTTAAATCAGTTGTGAGATTTAATAGTGCCTAATTATCATATCTTTATGTTGCAAAATAAGATATTTTGTTGTACATTTGATCATTTCATTATATCTTTGACTGTGACCAAAATATAAAACAATTCCTTTAATGTACTTTTATTCTTCTTTGGCAATAGATTCTTGATCGGAAAATAAAAACCCTTAAGTGCAGCCTCTGTTGTTCTCACAGCTAGGCATCATATCCTTAGAAAAATGTTTCTATGAGTCCATTTCCACCAAAGCATGAAGAGAACTAAGATATCTTTTCAGAAGTGCCTGCCCAAGACCAATTCTTTCTTCATCTTGTTTTTCCCTAGTTTCCCATTCAAATATGTTCTCCCTATTTTTTCCTTCTCCTAACATACATTTATCATACAACAATTTTTCAGCACATACTCCCCCTCTCTCAAACACACACACCTACATACAAAAAGACTCATAACTCTCCCCCCATCCATTTTCCTGGAATATAATAAGTACACTACTCAGATACAGACAGATCAATTTGAAGTACTGGGCTCAACCCTAGTTGTTCATCAATTTCCACCCAAGTTATCCTAGATATATTCTATAAAACAGAGTGGCTTAGTCATGTTGATTGATTTGATTTTGTGGTAAATGATAACAGATTCTCATTCTCCTGGTAGATGGATTCCCGCTTCCCAGGATCATACCTATTCCTTAAATATCTTTTGCTTTAAACAGCTTTGGAAGTCATTCTACAACACGAACACATGAAAGCACATGTATGCAGAGAAACAAACCAAAAGAAAAACTTCAAAAGCCAGACCACTCAGCCACGATAAACACAGACAGAAAAAAAAAGGTATACCAATTTCTCAGCTGTTTTTGCAGTATCCTTCCGTGAATGAACAAACACCATTGCCTGATGACCTTGCCTTAAGGAATCAACAACCTGGCAGTAAAGTATAATCAATTTACTAAACTCTCACTCAAGACTTGAGTTATAAGAATGAGAGCCTACTAGGAAACAGAGACCTTCTTATAGCATATTTCATTCAACAATTCATTGCGAGCAACAAAGTTCTGCTCACTAATTCCAATATATTGTTGTAAAAGAGGAACTGGACGGTAACTAGAATCAAAGTAAAAAAGGCCTGTCTCTGGATTCACTCTAAGGAACTGTGCAACCTGGACATTTATATGAAAGACATTAACCATACTAAAAAATCAGAAGTAGAGACATCAAAATTCCACCATTTAAGAGTGAATATTAAGTCCCAACTATCAATATATGGTTAAAAGAACCTCTAAGTAATTAGGTAGAGTAGCTGAAAGGCCCACAATTCGTATCATTGTCTGTGTTGACTCCACCTGCCACCAAAAGGAAAAAACATAAAATAAAGATAATAGAACAATATAGATTTAACATTGGTATAACCCAAAGTGATGATGCCACTACAAAACACCTTGATCAGAGCTGGAGCAAAAACCAACAATAAATTCATTTTTTAAAGCACCCTCAGATGAAGATGAATAAAATTATCATTCAAAAAACTAAAAAGAAAAAAAAAGCTAATTTAAATTCATTAAAAGAAAACTTGTTGACAGCTTATCAATTTATTTTATTGACTATATTCCAGATTTGTAGGAGTTAGTTTAGGGATATTATTTGCTTTCCCTATTTTCCTTTTTTTCTGGATTATTTCCTGATTTCTTGTTCCCCAATTTCTGGTAATTTACCAGATTTCAAGACTTAATTTAGATAGGTTTTCTTGTATATAGTTAACACCTAGTTATTCCAATACGATAAAAGAGAATTTTGTTTCATTCTCTTTTTTTTATGGTATCAGAGCTTCAGCTCCTCTAACCATTATTGTTGACCAAAGCAGCCATGGCAGATGCAACTCTAAAAGGTTCCTCAGAGGTGTCATCTGAACCTTCTAGAAATGTGTCTTCATCTGTGATTTCTACTGTCGGGGAAACCCATTCTCTCCAAATAACCCAACATAAACTCAATGGAGCCAATTTCCTTGAATGGTCTCAGTCGGTTATGCTGGTAATACGAGGCAAAGGAAAACTCGGCTACTTAATGGGTACAAAGGTAACACCAAAGGAAGGAGCAGCAAGTCATTCAACTTAGGAGTCAGAGAATTCCAGGGTTATGGCTTGGTTAATTAATTCCATGGAGCCTAAGATTGGCCGGACTTATTTATTCTACAAGACAGCAAAGGAGATATGGGATATGGCACATGAAATGTACTCAGATCTGGAAAACTCAGCACAATGTTTTGAGGTCAGAGCTGCCTTAAGAAGCACAAAGCAAGGTAATCTTTCAGTGACTGAGTATTTCAATACTTTGACTAAGTTATGACAAGAGATGGATATGTTTTATGAAACAAATTGGCATTGTCCTGAGGACAGCTTAAAGTATAAGCAAATGCTTGAAAAAGAACGGGTGTTTGATTTTCTTCATGTTTAAGTAAGGAGTTAGATGAGGTACGAGGTCGACTTTTGGAGACAAAACCTTTTCCAAACATTAGAGAGGCATTTGCAGAGGTGAGAAGAGAAGAAAGCGGGAAACGTGTTATGTTAGGAGTGACTACAGAGATTATTTTAGATAACTTGTCCCAAAGTTCTGCTCTTGTTTCAAAAAAACATGAACCTGCCAACTCTAGTGATCAGCATGGGAATCGGAAAAATGATAAAACCTAGTGTGATCATTGTCAACGTCCATATCACACTAGAGAAACATGCTGGAAGATACATAGAAACCCAGCAAATTGGAAGGCACGTAAACAAGGTGAACAAAGTAGAGGTTTTCAAGCTGTTGCAGAGGAAAACAAGGCTGGAGGATAAATTTTTAGCAAGGAACAGCTTGAACAACTACAAGCCTTTCTTGCCCAACACCAAACTAGTGCACAAGTTCCAGCTTCAAATTGTTCTATAGCCCAGTAAGGTAATTATCTCTCTGCCTTGAGTGCAAATTTTGAATCTAATGACCCTTGGATTATGGATTCAGGAGCTTCAGATCATATGATTCGATGCCACAAGTCGTTCTTTACCTATGCCCCATGCTCGGGAAATTCCAAAATTCGTGTTGCTGATGGTGCTTTATCATCTGTTGCTGGAAAAGGATCTGTAAATTTGGCTAATATGACACTAAAATCTGAACTTCATGTCCCAAATTTAAAATGTAATCTAGTGTCTATTAGCAAATTGACAAATGATTTGAATTGTGTGGTTAAGTTTTATCCATCATTTGGTGAGTTTCAAAATTTACTATCGAGGAGGACGATTGGCAATGCTAAGATGCGTGACGGGCTATACTACCTTGAGGATAATGGACAAGTGAATAAACAAGCTCTGGCTCTAAGTGGTGAATTAACTCTAATTTCCAGTAAGATTATGTTATGGCATAATAGGTTAGGCCATCCTACTTTTCCATATTTGAAAAACTTGTTTCCTTCTCTGTTCAAGAATAAAGATATCAATTCTTTTCGTTGTGAAACTTGTATATTTTCCAAACATACCCATACTTCTTATCCAAATCAACCATACAAGTCATCTAAACCTTTTTCATTGATCCATAGTGATATTTGGGGTCCTTCAAGGGTAAATAATATTTCAGGAACTAAATGGTTCATAACCTTTATTTATGACCATTCAAGAGCATGTTGGGTTGATCTTCTCAAAGAAATATCAGATGCAGCCACCATTTTCCAACAATTCCATAAAATGATCCAAAACCAATTTGATACATCAATTCAAATTCTTCGAACAGATAATGGTCGGGGATATTTCAATTCAATTCTTGGCAATTACTTTACAGAAAATGGAATTTTTCACTAAAGTTCTCGTATCAAAACCCCACAACAAAATGGTATTGCTGAACGTAAAAATCGCCATCTATTGGAGACTGCACGTGCACTTATGTTCACAACTCATGTTCCTAAACAGTTTTGGGATGAGGCAGTCCTAACTGCATCATACTTAATAAACAGACTTCCATCCCGAGTCCTCCGATTTAAAACTCCTTTGAGTATCTTACTGGAAACCTACCCTCAAACTCGATTATTCACCTCTTTGTCTCCAAAAGTCTTTGGTTGCACTTCCTTCGTACATAATACCAGTCCTACCCGTGAAAAATTAGATCCTAAAGCTATAAAATGTATTTTTGTTGGATATTCTCCTAGTCAAAAAGGGTACAAATGCTACTGTCCAACCACAAAAAGAATGTTTGTTTCCTTAGATGTCTCTTTCCTTAAAGATCAACCTTTCTACCCAAATACTACTCTTCAGGGGGAGATACTAGGAGAAGAGAAGCTTGGGATTGTCTTATTCCTCTTCCTGTAGTTGCTGACCTACCTGAAACACCACCAGGAAATAAAAATCCTCCAATTATGTCATCAACAGATTTTGGGTTGGAAATAGGGGAAGATCCAAATGGGCTTAGTCAACAACAATCAGAGCTTCGTGTTATTCATGAAGAAACAAAAAGCCTCAAGAAGTGCAAGCTTTCACTCATCAACCATGTTGCCAAGAGTCCAATCCAAAGGTAAATGCTAAAACTAAAACTGAAATTATTGGTGCTGGTGATACTTCTAATTTGCCTCAAGTGGAGACTCAACCTAATGAGTTGGACATTCCAATAGCTCTCAGGAAAGGGGTTAGATCATGCACTCAACATACTATTTCTAATTACTTATCTTACAGCCAATCATCATGAGCATTCCGAGCTTTGACAGAAAAGATTGAAAGGGATGAGATTCCAAAAAATGTTCAAGAAGCTTTTGAAAAGCCAGAATGGAGGGCTGCCGTACTTGAAGAAATGAGAGCCCTAAAAAGGAATGAAACTTGGGATGTAGTGGAGTTACCTGAGGGTAAGAGTTCTGTAGGGTGCAAATGGGTGTTTACCATTAAGTACAAGTCAGATGGTGAAATAGAGAGACACAAGGCTCGTCTAGTTGCCAAAGGATTCACTCAAGTTTTTGGGGTGGATTACACAGAAACGTTTGCTCCAGTTGCAAAGTTAAACACTATAAGGGTGCTACTATCACTAGCAGCTAATCTTGATTGGGCACTACATCAAATGGATGTCAAAAATGCCTTTCTCAACGGAGAGCTTGATGAGGAGGTTTACATGGATTTGCCTCCAGGTTTTGAAGGGGCAATTGGTAACAGAAAAGTATGTAAATTGAAGAAGTCACTATATGGATTAAAACAATCACTGAGAGCTTGGTTTGACCGTTTTGTAAAGACTATAAAGAGGTATGGTTACCAGCAGGGACAAACTGATCATACTCTTTTTTTCAAGCATTCACCAGATGGAAAGAAAATTATCTTGATTGTGTATGTGGATGATATTATTTTAACCGGAGATGATACAGAAGAAATGGAGAGGCTTAAGAAAACTCTTAGGAGTGAATTTGAAATCAAAGACTTGGGCAACTAAGATATTTCTTAGGGATGGAAGTGGCAAGAAGCAAGAAAGGTATTATTATCTCTCAAAGAAAATAACATTAGATCTTTTGAAAGAGACAGGGATGCTTGGTTGCAAGCCAGCTGAAACATCGATAGTTATGAACATGAAGCTTGGAAGAACAAGGAGTGGAATTCCAATAGATAGGGGGAGATATCAACGTCTAGTGGGAAGATTGATTTACTTATCTCACACAAGACCAGATATTGCATTTGCTGTAAGTGTAGTGAGCCAGTATATGCATTCTCCGAGTGAAGAACATCTTGAGGCAGTCAACCGAATCTTGCGATATCTAAAATCTATACCCGGTAAAGGCTTGTTCTTCAAGAAAAATGAGCTGAGAAGTGTGGAGGCATTTACTGATGCAGATTGGGCAGGTTCAGTTGAGGACAGGAGGTCTACATCTGGTTATTGTACAAAGGTTTGGGGGAACCTGGTTACTTGGAGAAGCAAGAAGCAACCAGTTGTAGCTCGCAGCAGTGCAGAAGCAGAATTTAGAGCCCTTGCACAAGGAACCTGTGAGCTGATTTGGTTAAAGAGGCTAATGGATGAACTGAAAGTGTCTAGTATGGGACCTATGAAGCTATATTGTGACAATAAAGCTGCAATAAGTATTGCACATAATCCGGTTCATCATGACCGAACAAAGCATGTGGAGATAAATCGACATTTTATCAAAGAAAAAATAGAAGATGGAGTAATTTGCATGACCTATGTGCCTACCAAACAACAAATAGCTCATGTTCTAACAAAATGGCTGCCTAGACCGAGTTTTGAAGTGATAGTAGACAAGCTGGGAATGACCAACATCTATTCACCAGCTTGAGGGGAAGTGTTGACAGCTTATCAATTTTTTTTATTGACTATATTCCAGATTTGTAGGAGTTAGTTTAGGGATATTATTTGCTTTCTCTATTTTCCTTTTTTTGCTGGATTATTTCCTGATTTCTTGTTCCCTAATTTCTGGTAATTTACCAGATTCCAAGACTTAATTTAGATAGGTTTTCTTGTATATAATTAGCACCTAGTTATTCCAATACGATAAAAGAGAATTTTGTTTCATTCTCTGTTTTTCAGAACTGATAAACTTTATCACCAAAAACAGATAGTAGTGATTCTTGTCAATAAAGAACATCTAAAACATCTAAACAGCTAGCTTGGACTTAGCTAACTTGCCTTGAGTTAGTATAAAACTTGACTGTAATTTCAATGTATTAATCCCATATTCCCATGTATTCTTGATCTTCACAAACTCACTAAAGTATGATCCTAATCGCAGCAGTACTGAATGCCAAGATCCTTGCTCTAGTAATCCTATATCTGTTTGGTGAGAAGAGCGGCGGAAGCACTATTATTTCATGGTACAGTTTGCAACCATACCCGTGATCTCAAACTACATTAATGAAAATATAACCAATTCAACAGAAGAAACAATGATGAGTCCTTTACCTGACGAAGAGTTCTAGCTACTAGTGCTTCTATCACTGGACCTCTGTCATCATTCAGAAGATGCACTTCATCAATAATCAAGAGCTTCACCAGCATTGAGAGTGACATGTCACTACTTTTGCGAGTAATAACATCCCATTTCTCAGGGGTTGTAACTATCATCTGATAGGTGAAAACAAAAAAAAAGCCTTCGGTAACAGTGTGTTTGTTGTCACCATAAAAATAAGCATATGTAATTTAATAACAATGAACCTGAGTTTCTTCAAGTTCATTCTTAGAAAGTTGCATGTCTCCGGTAAGTTCTTTCACACACATATTCAATGGAGATAAGCGATGGCTAAATGCCGAAGTCACCTCAGCAGCTAGTGCCTGGAAAAACATAACCAGAAAAAAGTAATCAGTAACCAATCCTACTGACAAAGGGACAGAAAATTATATGGGATGTTCAACCTTCATAGGGGCGACATAAACTATCTTAAATTCATCTTTATGCAAGTAGCCATCCTTGAAATGCTGTCCAATCTGCAAAAGAAGACCAGCAGATAACACAAAGCATTGCATCAAATGCATCAAGTACCATCCAAAAACAATGATTCAATTGTATTTCTATACCAAATTATCAAATATAAAAACCCAAAAAAGCAGAGCATAGAGACCTAACTAAAGAACATACCTCATGTAGAATAGATATCATGGCTATATTTGTCTTGCCTGCTCCGGTTGGTGCACAAACCTTAAAGTACATCAACATAATTAATGAAAAGTGATCTTTTTACAAATATAATTTGTCTCTAATATTAAATTATAGCTGTAGAACAGAAGACTTACTAATATATTCTCATTAGTGCAATAAACAGTTTGAAATATCCGACTCTGAATACGATTCAGAGACTTGTACCCCCGGAAAGCAGCTTGAGCAAAGTCATCCAACTCCTTTATCTCAATCTGACCAAATACAAGAAAGAAAATGAATACACTAAGCCACTATCAAAAGTATAACTAAGCAAGCAATAATAGAATATCCATCTATAAAACCAGTGAACAGCATTGATTCAAAAAGTTAACACCACAACTGATCACCACTTCAGTACTTTTGAGGAGATAAGCTCATGTAGTTATGGCAGTGCCCTAAGGCAATTCGTTTTGCAAACGATGTTATAAATCAGAAATTAAGCATAAGAAATTGTGTAAACCCCTTTTACAGCTTTAGCAGAAGCAAAGCTCCAAACAAAGGCACCTATAGGTTGTATCACCCAATCTTTTGGAGCTCTGACAAGCGATAACAGTTGCTCTTACTTTGGCAAGCTGTAACACCCAATCATTCAAAGCCCTTCCCTCTATAAACAAATTAATAAACTTTTTAGTGTCATAAATATCATATTCCTCTTTTTTCCTTCTTTGGTTCTCCTAATCAATGTCACAGATTGAGAGAAGACTTTTTCAGTCTCATACATCATGTTATGAAAAGAAATTGGGATAAGGGCTGGGACGTCCTAGAAAGGATAACCTCAAAGATGCACTCAAAATGAGTGAAAGCCCATAGATAGATGCACAGACACAAAGGGGAGAGAGGAGAGGAAACACATGGAAATGAGGAGCCAAGGTGTTAAATGTACCATGAATAAAGTAGAAAACAGGAAATTCACATCCTTGCACAGCTAAGGTGTTTTTTCAGTAGACATCCTTGCATAGCTAAGGTGTTTTTTCAGTAGACATCCTTCCACAGCTAAGGTGTTATTTCAGAAGACATCCTTGCCCATGGTAAAGAATTAAAGTAGAGAAGTTATAAGGGAGGCTACCTACATATTTTAAAAATCCTCAAAACAGATGGTTTCCAGGTAAATAGTAACAAACTAACAGAACAATTATTTTAGGTAACATTGTTTGCCATAATTGCTTATCAGCCAGTCCGTTGTACTTCTTACACAAACTTATAGAACATGTTATTCACTGACGAATAAATCTCTACGTTTTACAATTGTATTGAAAACACTGAGCCAATCAACAGGAAAAATATTGATGGTAAAGAGATGGTAAAGAATAATATGGCCATAGATGTGAAGTACCAGCTTTTCCCCAGGTTTCATTTGAGCAGTTGGTGTTGGGGGAATAATGACCTCCTCATACCCCTTAAAATGCTTCCTCATGGTCCCTTGTGGAAGGGCAGTTGCTGCCAGAGAATTGGGCCCTTGGCCAGACCCAATCAAATCATCAAATGGACTTTTCCTCTCACTTGCTTCAAGTAAAGAAGAAAAGCTTGCAGCTGACATATCACTCTCAGCTGCATAATCAGTTCCACGTCTATGACGCTTTTCCTCCCTGCGCCGTAGTTTATCAATTTGCTTCTCAGACTCTGTTTGGACAGTAACCTACAAAAGAAGGAAAAAATGAATTCTTAACAGTCGTTGATATTTTGATGAACAACTTTCTAATATAAAATCCAGCAATACCTGAGTCCCATAGCTGGGCATGCGTGATCGAGAATTTGGATTCACTTTGTCAGATTTCAGTACCGATAATCCATGATGGATAGCATCAACAAGCTCCTTTCGGTGCTGAAAAAGGAAAAGACAATCAGGAAGTGACTTCTCCAAAGAACTGAATCTGAAGTATCTAATAGTTAGGCATTACGGAAAAAATAAATGAATAAATTAAAAGCACAAAGGGAGAGGAAAACTTTTTGAGAGAAAAAAAAATGATAATAATGAGAGTCCTACTAACAAAGAGAAGTTTCTAATTTGACCAGTTAATATCAATTAGTCAATTTCACAATACTTATCCTTCAAGGTCATTATTGACTAGACAATCCAAGAAGTAGATACATAAGCTTCCAGCAAATTTTAAAAACCAAAATTATAATTTAACGTTTAAAATCTCAGTGAAACATAAAAATATAAATAAATTAATGAACAAGAACAACGGGAGAGGAAAACTTTTTGGGAGAAAAAAATGATAATAACGAGTCATACAAACAAAGAGAAGTTTGTAATTTGACCAGTTAATATCAACTTAGTCAACTTCATAATTTTCATCCTTCAAGGTCATTATTGATTAGACAATACAAGAGGTAGATACATAAGCTTCCAGTGAATTTGAGAACTAAAATCATATTTTAACCTTTAAAAAATCAGTGAAACATAAAACTAGCAACTTCTTAAGCATGGCCCAATCATATCAAGGCATAAGAAGATTAGGCTTCAGCCAATTGGAAAGTAGCATCTTTTTGGAGCCTGTGAGAGAGAGGGGAGAATAGCTTGACTCCACAAGAACATAAAAGATATAACACTGGAAATAAAATTGATGTCTTACCAATATAAGGTCTTGAACAGTTTCAAATGCACTATCCCCGACAAGGTCCAATAAGTCACCAGCTATCTACAGAATACTTTTAATGTTATGCAAGACATGCAAAAGAAACACAGATATGCTTAAAGAAGAATCATTGCCAATCCATACCTCTTCACCAGGTTTGTCTGAATCAAGTACTCGACAGATAGCCATTGCCAGGTCATCTCGTGAAAGTTGTGAAGTACTCCCTCTGACTATCCGTTCACAGGAATCTCTTAACCAACTCAAATTGAAGTTTACACTATCAGCAGCATTGTGATAATTAATAGTGCCATTTTTATCATAGCATCCTTCAACAAATGCAGAAGAAGGTGCAGTGTTTTCCTCACCCAGTAACTCCACATCCTCCAAAGAAACATCCACCAGAAACCGGGCTGGTGCTTTAAAGATGAGGTCAGCTCCAAATTCTGAACCATCGTCACTTCCATTTACATGCTTCTCAAAAACAAGCGTGTCCCCGCTGTCTCTTGGTTGAGACTGAGAAAGCTTTTGTGCCAAACAGGCCACTTTCTGCACATTAGCATATGAAACTCCATGACCAATAACTTTCTGCAATTCTACCCTGCATTTTGATGTCATTGACTGAAATCACAACTCTGAAATTTTAGATTAATATCTTACCATATATCTAATGCAGGTATCAGAGTCTAATGGGGTACGTTAAAATGCAATGTTGACTCATCTCCTTCCAACAACCAATTTAATCCACTACGACTTACTTTGATCCTTAGGAAAATTAGAACTAACAATGGGACCATAAAAACCTTTGTCATTATAAATCTTGAAATGAACAAAATGAAATCCATCTCAAAACAACTCTGAAGTTTCTCTTTAGTACTTGTTAATGGTTTTTATTTAGGCTTGGGCTACCAATTGTCCAGTTCTTTCATCACATGTCCAAACTTAATATGTTAGATTATCCACATTAGGATCCTATTCTAAGCAAAATGAAGCATAAAAAATTAGAAATGTTGGCAAAGGTTCCCTACTTATGCTAATTTCGACCTCCATCAATAAAGATGGGATCAAGCAATCAGAAATTAAAGCCTTACTTCTTCTCATTTATATTTTTAGCAACTTCATCACCTTCCACTGTCCCACTAAAAATACGGTAAGCAGTCAATGCAACCTCACGGAACCCTTCAGGCAGCAACTCTCCATCAATCAGCTCAACCACTGCCCCAATAAACTGTTTGTACAGTTGTCTCACTTCTACTGAAGCTGCTTTATAAGTCCCATCAACAAAATAAACATCATGTTAAACCCTATCTGATAGAGAAAACTCCGCATGCACATTAAAATTCTGCGTTCAATAAAACATCATGGCACATACCTTCTTCCCATTGATGAACTATCTTCCTTGCAAGATCTGACTCATCAAGTTGGTTTCCACTAGTAAATTACACAATTAAAAAAACAAGGTTCATATAATTTGCACTGAAAATTAAATTAATGAATGAAGAGTAAAACTTCTTATCAATAAACTAACACCAAACTAAAATAAAGCAAATAAATTTATAAGGTCTTTTTGGTCAGCAGCTTCTCTATTCCAACAAGCTTAGGCTGGGTCAAACTGGGATTACAAAAAAGCAGTTTTTAACTTATGTAAGAGCTAAAAATGATTTTTCTGAAGTTAAAAGCTAAAAGGCCTCTGAAAATTTCTACAATGATAAGTTGATAGAACTTAAATTTTATTATAGACAGAAGATACTCTTAGGCTTCATCTGAATGTTGCTTTTGCTACTTGCCCTATTACTTCCTAAAATGTTGCTGAAGAGTAAAAGCAAAATGTAAAATCATAGTAATTGTTTAAAAATGAATAAATATATAAAACGCAAAACCAAATCTAACAACAGTGTATTACTATATAAAAGTCCATTTATTCATCTTTTTCTAACTCTTCCAAAACGACATTTACTGTGGCATTCGAAGCACTTTTGTTCTCTATGGCAGGCAGAAGAAAAAAAAGTAACAACAGCAACAACCAAATAGTAGCATTTCTCACTTAATTTCACATAATTTCAATCGACCAGAAATTTTAAAAGTTCTACTTCAATAATAGCATTTTTCTACCCAATGCACTTTAACAAACCAAACAGCGAATCCTAAACATTCCACTTTTCCTCTGTTTTAAGCAAATAAAGAAAGCATTAAAAAACAAAAAAAAAGAGTAAATTAAGATAGGAATTTTTGCTTTTACTTGGTAGCTTTGTTGCGGCTTTGAAGGAAAATCTTGCGCTGGAGATAAGCTTGGTCGATGTCGAAGGGTTCCCTCAAAGAATTTGTCAACCGAGGGAGCTGAACCAACATTTTTCTTTTCCACAGTCACAGTTACCAAAAGCATCCGTATCTTGGAAAACCCTAGACTGCACTGCAAACTTTATCAATGGAAGACTATGCGTCTCGTTATATATATAGCTTTCGGGGCAGTCGCAATTGGTGATCGAAAGTTACAAAGAACAAAAGAAAAACTGAACCGGGTTTTGTATTGCTCTGTTTCGATGTGTTTGGGCTTTGTGGGTCGGGTTTTGGTCCTATGGATTTTCTTCTAGTCATATAAAGATGTAAGGGTCCGTTTAGTTGAAGGAAAGTAAGGCATATTCTTTGTATTTTAAAAGAGTGCATTACATTGTTTGATTGAAAAAATACAAGTGATATCTTATTACAGAAAAAGTCATTGTCTTCAACTAAAGGAATCTCATCCTCTCAGCTCATCAAGGGTAAGTTACTTTCTCTCAGCAAAAGGAAAGTAAAAACTCTTTTTTTTTCCCATCTTACCCTAACAGTCCCTCATTCTTTGCTCTTCTCTTCTTCCTTCTCACCCACACATTTCATCTTTTTCTCACCTTCCCAAAGCCGTCTTCCTTCTTCTACTTAGGTATGTATAGAAAAGATTGCAATGTATACCTCTCAAGCATTCAAATTTTTTTTGGTATTTTAGGGCTTTTTTAGCTTGAGTAAATTAAGTTTTAAGAGTTCATAATATTCTTTGTGATTTTGGGGTGTATTTTCTCTATGGGTTTAGGGTTAATGCAGATGAAACACTTGTGTAAAGGGCTAATTTTGTATAGCTATTAGGGGGTTGGGCTCCTCTGCTGCTTCATATTTGGTGCAAGGGTTAAGGTCTTAACCTAGATTTTTAGGGTATTTTTAGCAAAGGGAAAGAATTGATTTTGTTCCTACATTTTGCCTGTTGCTTCATATTTTCGCCTAGAAAAATATGTATAATAATAACATTGTGGAGATAGCTAGAGTAGAAGGGTTTAGTGTTTTTAGTCAAGAAGGGAAAGAAAGGGTCAAGGGAAGAGGGAGAATTGTGTTTTCCTGTTGGATTTAAAATAATAGTTTAGGGTGGATAATAGTTTTGTGACTTATGTAAGATGGTTGGTTTAAGTTTATATAGTGTTTAGGGTAGTGTTTATAGGGTGCTTAGGATAGTGTTTAGGTTGTGTTTCAAGGTAAATGATACAATACATTGTATTTTTACAATACATGTGTTTCATAGTGTTTATATTGTGTTTATATAGTGTTTCATATAGTGTTTAGGGTGTTTAGGGTAGTGTTTATATAGTGTTTCAAGTTGAATTCATGCATTTTTTTTCTCTTGTCTTTACAAATATGGATTAAATGCTACATACAATTTGTTTCAGCTAATTGTTGTTAATTACCATTTATTAGGGTATGTACTTTTTACTTTATTGTTTTATTCTATAATGTATTAATTCCAACATTACTATATGTGTAAAGTGGATTGTATTACTATTTTTACATGTTGTCTTTCTATATTATAATTCAGACAATGAGTAGATATTCTAAACGGCAAATTGCAATGATAGCGTTTACTATTGCATTGGTGTTACAATTATATACAATAGTAGTGTTGATTACTGTTTTGCTTAATGAATATTGTTACGTGCACCTAAAGAAAAAAAAGAGTAAGAGGTCATATAATGGTACTAGTTATGATAGGCATATTATAAGGCAATTGAACTTTATAAGAATGGTCTTTAATTCTGATACAACATGCGTTGAACATATACGAATGGATAGGAATGCCTTCTATAAATTATGCAATTTGCTTGAAACCATTGGTATGCTTAAAACCAACAACACACATGAATGTTAAGGAAATTGTTACAATTTTTTTGTACATCATTGCTCATCAAGCAAAGAATAGAATAATAAAGAGAGAGCTTGTTAGAAGTGGTGAGACAATGAGTAGGCAACTTAGGGTGGTTTTAAATTCTGTATTGAGGTTACAAGCAATGCTATTGAAGAATCCGAAGCCTAAAACCGAGAATTTAACTGACCTATGATGGAAATGATTCAAGGTAAACTTAATTGGTTTCTCTTTGTAATTTACATATAAAATTTTTATATGTTTGAATCTAATAAGATATATGTTTGTGTCACCATTCTATTGGAAGCAATAGAATTGTTTAGGTGATTTATATGGGACATATGTTAAAGTCAATGCCTTGGAAAATAATAAGCCTAGACACACAATAAGGAAGAATGAGATTGCCACAAATGTTTTAGGGGTATGTTCACAAGATATGCAGTTCATATATATCTTACCTAGATGGGAAAGTTCAGCTACAAACTCTAGGGTTCTTCGAGATGCAATCTCTAGAAGAAACGGTTTGAAAGTCCTCAAAGGTAAGTAAGAGGATGACATGTGTTAAATTAATAATTAAAAGGTTTTATTAGTGTTAGCTTGATATATTTAGTTCCTGATACAAAACTATTTTCCTATCATAGGTTTTACTATTTATGTGATGTTGGATATACCAATGGAAAGGGATTTTTAACTCCATATAAAGGTAAACGATATTATTTGAATGCATGGAGGCAAAATCAAACTCCTCGATCAAAAGAAGAATTGTTTAATTACAAACACTTTAGCGCTAGAAATGTTATTGAAAGATGTTTCGGATTTCTTAAGATGAGATGGGCAATACTTAAGGAGAGATCTTGGTATTCACTGAAAACCAAATGCAGAATTATATCGGCTTGTGCTTTATTACACAATCATATTAGGAAGGAGATAACACACGATCCTCTTGAAGTTGAATTCAATGAGGGATATGTCGGACTAGCAGAGTTGGAAAATGTGGATATTATACAATACATTGAGAGCTCAAATAAATGGAATAATTGGAGAAATAACTTGGCAAAAGAAATATGGGATGATCGATTAACTTTTAGAAATGACACATATCGTAACAATATATTTTTGTCATTGTAATTATTAAATGTTATGTTTAAGGTTTAAGGTTTAGGGTTGCTAGCCTTGACTATGTTATGGGGCAATGATTGTATAGAGGTAAGCATATTTTGCATAGTTTGTGTGTTGACGAGTTTAGGGTTCTTGCATTTTTTGTGTGAAGGGGTGTGAAGTTCTTTTTGTATACATTTTTACCTCTTATGTACAAAGAGCAGTTGCTAACATTTTGTTATTGTAGATGGAGGGAACATCAACTCAAAGATCACAAAAGGCAAGTAAGAGATCCACCCATTAGTGGACTCCTCTTGAAGATGCAATTCTAATTGATTGTTGCTTGGATCTTGTGAATGTTGGTGGTTGGTCAAAAGATACTGAGACTTTTAAGCCTGGTTACTTGCAACAACTTGAGAAATGGATGGCTAAAAAGATCTCAAATTGTCAAATTAGAGGCATCCCACATATACAATCCAAAATGTGGTTACTAAAGTCATAATATAGGGCAGTTGCTGAAATGCTAGGCCATTCTACTTCTGACTTTGGGTGGGATGACATGAACAAATGTGTCACTTTTGAAACTGACGTTTAGAATGGATGGGTGAAGGTAAGTCAACATGGGTGTCATCAAATATTTCCTTGTTATTTATGTCATTCTCATGTGCTTAATATTGATTTCAATCCATATGATTGTTTACTTATTTTCATTAATGTTTAGTTTGATACTGAATTGCAGGGTCATGTAACTGCTGCAAGACTTAGGAATAAGCCTTTTTCTCATTTTGATAAGTTAGCAATTATATTTGGCACAAATAAGGCAATTGAGCAAAAGCATCGACGGATATTATGGAGAACATAGACTCCGAGGAAGCAACAGTAAGGCAACTTCATATGCATTTAATGGATTAGGTTGTGAACATGAAGACGATGATATGAACTTTGTCAACATTCCAAAGACTTTGTCAAGTACTCAACTTGACAATGCCAACACTGAGACACCCACTGCTATAACAGAAAGGAATTCAGTGTTGCTTGAGGTAAATTCGATTCAGAAAAAAGCTAAGACCAAATCTAGTAGTAGTAGTCATGAAGAGTTGGCATTTTTTAACAATATAAGTGATTTAAAGGATGTTTGTGAAGCCGAAACTACTAAAATTGATAACTTGGCCCAGTGTTTTAAACACATGGCTACTAAAGATGACATGACGATGGAGGTTTTTGAGATCTGTAAGGGATTTGAAGGTTTTCAAGGGTTGACTCATGGTGATGTTATTACGGTTGGAGAAATTATCTGTACCAACCATAAGAAACTTAATTACTTCTACAACATGTAAGAGGAATACAAGATCATTTATGTGAAATGAGTGCTTAGGCTTCGTGGCTCATCAATATAGAGTAATTATAATGGATAAGTAGTTATTAGTTTATTAATGTTAACCTTTTTTCAATTGTCGTTAAGTTGAAAGTATATGTTTATTAATGTTTGCAGTTTCAAGGTTGTTTGTTGTAAAGAATACTTGGTGTTTGAATTGATATTAATATATTAGGAACTTTTAAACTTTTGTTTCAATCTTCTTATTTAAAGTTTAGATCCTTAAGTTTATGGTATTTTCTTAGGTTATATCTTTATATGTGAAAATGTAAACAGTATAATATTATACAGGGAGAAGAATTAACAGCAAATAAACATGGACGAAGTTATTTATACTGAGATGTTTACCATCTATCGATAGATATGTAATCTATCAATAGATGTTCCTTAAACATTCAAAAAATATGAGTAGCTCTATTGATAGATTAATAAATATATCGATATATTTTCATAAGAGTCCTCTATCTATTGATAATCCCAAAAACTATCGATAGCTACCGTGCCACCATTGTTTCTGGTTGATCATCTATCGATAGATAAATGATATCTATCGATAGATAAATGATGTGCTATGCTACCCTCTGCTAACCTATCGATAGATGTTGACATCTATTGATAAGTACCAGGCTTATCTTGCTCCCGGGTGAACAACAATCGATAGATATCTACATCTATCGATAGTTTCACAAAAGCTATTTGAAATTATTTATGAAACTATCAATAGATGTTGTCATTTATTGATAGCTACCGGACCTGTCTTGTTCTCGGGTGCATAACTATCAATAGATATATGCATCTATCAATAGCTATCGGGTCTACCTTGCTCCCTGGTGCAAAACGATTGATAGATGTTGGCATTTATTGATAGTTATCGGGCCACCCTTACTCTCGAGTGAATAAATATCGATAAATGTTTTCATCTATCGATAGATGAATGAGGTGTTATAAAAAACTCTAACATTCTATCTATATATTCAAGAATCTATAGATAGATGATCATGGTTTTTTAGGTATTATGTCTTTGCAATATGAATATATCGATGATGTTCTTCATCTAAGTTGAAATATGAGGCGCATTGTTGCTTGTTTTTCAAAAACAATCAGAAAGTATTTATTAAGAACCAAGGGAAAAATTCTTCCCCCTTACAATACATAAGAAAACAGCAGACACTCAAGCATACCCAGATAAGTTCTAGAAGAAAAACACAACAACAATGCAACCCAAGAAAACAGGAAACTCATTCATTTAAAGCAATTTTTTTTTAAATGCATTCATTGAATTTCATTCCAATAGTGGGAATAGAACTTTCCCTAAGATTACAAACAGTGAAGAAAGCATAACACTAAAAGCAGAAATATTGGTTGATATCTCTTTGACTATGGCATAGCTCCCCAATATTTCCTCATAGAGACCCCTACTCAGTTATCCAAAAAACCAAAAAAAAAAAAATCTACAGCTTTGGAACTTAAGATAACACCAAAACAAGAGAACCACCTTTTAAATTTGTACAATTCATTTCAGGGGCCTGAACAAAAATATGCCCCTTAACTTGTAAACAAAAATCAGTTGATAAGATCATAAACCAGCATCCAACTAAACCATCATAAAAAGGTCCCAAGAAAAACAAAAGACACTCAATCAAGCGAAACAAACTCAATTTAAAGCATTATAAACAACAATAGTTCAAAGTACCCTAAATACATCCCAAAACATAGAAAAAACAAACATGTAGCTGAAGATACAACTTAAAAATATGTAAATACGACCAAAATCTAATGCACATGTAGCCATCGAATCAAACAGTCCAAAAATAGAGTAGAATAAATGTCTTTAACGAGAACGCATGATGGTGGGGAACTTGAGAGTGAAATAGATCCTTCAAGTCTTTTTGGCGCTTCAACATCTCATGATTCTACACCTCCACTAAATTCATACGGGTAGTCAACCTAAAGTCCATTGTTTTCATAAATAAGAAAAGTCTAATGAAGGCTTGCTCAACATTAAATGTGGTGGAAATAGGTGCACTAGGTTGGGCAATAAACAGGCCACTACGGTAAGCACTCAGCTCACCCTTATTCTCCTCCTCATCAAATACCGGATTATCAACTGCCCCCTTCCTAGACCAATTGTTGTTTCTGAACTCAAAATCTAGTTTTTTAATACTATGCTCATCGATAAAATTGAACAAAGCATGATTTTTGGACGGATCAAAACGGGTGTCAACATTGAAGTAGTCTATGATCTCACTGATCAACATGCTGTAAAGCAAGTTTTTAATATCCCCTTGAATGGTGCGAACCATGTCATCCATGATGAATTTAGTAAGGTCAATACGACAGTTTAATTTGATGTTAAATAAGAACCAAAGGTCCTCTGTGGTGACAGTCAAGTAGTTCGAGCTGTGAAAACAGATAGTGTGAGTGATGATGAGGTGCAAGACTCGATCAAAGAAACATAGCCTTATGCAACTAGAACTGCCTTTGTCATTTGGTGGAGGGTAAAGAAAAGCAGATCGAACATCCCCATTATCAAAGACATAGTGGAGATCTTCTCAAAGGGAAGTAAGGTGAAGGACTTGTTTTATCAGCTCATGAGTAACAAGGATCTATTGTCCCATGACGTGGGTGACAAACGTATCATCATGGTTCGCTGGCTAACCTGTTTCTGACTTAGCATATTTTAACGTTGCATTGAAGTAAAAGATCCGAATCAAATTCTCATAGTATTTCCTATTCAATTGTAATGTGTCCACCTTAAATTTTCAAAGTTCGCAAGGTATGGGAAATCAATGGACTTTAAGTAATCAAAGTCAATTATACGTCCGGGCATTACCTTGCGTTTGGCAAAATTGGCATTGAATTTTTCAACGTACAATGGATGAATGAAATTTTGCAAAAACAAAATCACGATCGAGGTTGAAGATGTTTTCGCATGAGTAGAGCTGCTTGAACCCCTGTTATGAGTCATCTTTGTACGTTTAGGTCTATGACTCATTTTCAGAAATTATGAAACTTAAAGGCTTGGGGTGTTTTATTCTAAAACGATTCGGTAGAAATGTCGAGGTGAATGAGGGAAATGATTTAATCAAGAGAATTTCCCTCAAAACGCAAGGGAATCAAATAATTGAGAGGATCGAGACCTAAGGTTTTATGAAACCCTAAACTAAATTTTTGGTGAAATTTGGAAGCAACACTTGGTTAATTTATGAGTTCGAGGACGAAAGTAGAGAGGGAAGCCCTTTAAACAGTTTAGAATCGGAGAAATTTACTATGAACTTGAGAGGTTTTGAGAGAGAGAGAGAAAGAGAAAGAGAGGGTTTTGGAAGCCATAGTTATGAGAGCGAGGAAATGTCATGTATGCTTTTCAGTGAACAATCTATCAATAGATTTTAAATCTATCGATATATGCCAGTTCATCTTCTACTTAGTGTACACATCTATCGAAAGATTTTGTACTGGATTATAAGCATCGATAGATTATATTGATATATCGATAGAAGCTATCATGTGGAAGTCAAAGAATAATGTTTCACATCCAACTCATGCAAAAGGGACAAAATTGAGTTTTTGATGAAGAGAAGGTCTCCTTGGTGGTTGTCAGATCATAAGATCGTCAACCAAATTCTTGTGAGTTTATCAGAAAAGTTTAAAACAAAAATCTCTTCACTTGAGGACTCCAAAGACTTTTCTTAACTCTCGATGAAAGAACTTGAAAATGCTTTACAAGCTCAAGAACAAATGAGGGCCTATTGCGGTGATGATGCAACTGAAAATGCTCTAATAGCAAAGACCAAGGATTTTCTAATTGATGATAGCAACATGAGAAAGAGAGAAGAAGATAAGAGAGACAAGGAGTGGAGAAATGTGATGGGAACTCAAACAAACAAGGTAACAAGGTTTTCCTAAGTCAATATTGCAAAAAGTATAATCATACTCATAAAATTTTGTTGGTATAGGCCTAATGTGAACTATAGGTCCTGTAACCAGCTTGATCATGTACAGAAAGTTTACCAATCCAAAAGTAATCATGCTGATGAGAAAGCGATAGTAGCTGAAGAAACTGATGTGGCAGAGGAACATTTGTTCATGGCCAAGGCTTCTAGTGATGAAAAGAAAAACATGTGTTTTTTTTATAGCGGATGTGCCAATCACTTGACAGAATCGAGTTATGGGAATTCATCAAGTCAATCTCAAGGAGTAGTGTTGAAGAATGAGATTTGACTTGAAGAACTAGATTCAGTTATGTTGGAATTTTAATTTTAAAATTTAGAAGTCCCATTTATTTTTAATGGTCCTAACTTTTAGATTTCATGATAAGTGATATGGCTTTAATGGAATTGTGATAATTACCCATTATTCGAATAGGATTGTGATTATTACCTATTAACTTTAAAATTTCTTAATTTTTAGATAACAGTTATCTCTTTGATGGGAGAGATTATGCTTATAAAATAAATATATGAGTCCTTAACCTAAGGTAATTTTTAAGAAAACAAGTACCGTATTACCATCATTGTAAAATTGTTATTTGGTTTGGAAGAATGAAGAATTCCAAAGGTGAGTTTGTGAAGAAAGAAGCTTGACATTTGCTATAGTTGGAGGTTAGTACCATGATCCTTATTGAGTATTTTATTTGGTGGGTTTATATGCAGTATACAAAGGTGCACTATTATTTTTAAATCATTGTTGATATTTGCCTATATTTATTTATTTTTGCTTCTACTATTATTCATTATTTATGTATGTATACATACATATGCATGTGAATATATTTAACACGTGGTATCAGAGCAATAAATAATCTCTGCCTAGCATATTGGATGTGTTATTCGAAAATTGTATATTTAAAATTTTCTATATATTTCTAAAATATTGTTTTAGAAATTTTCTTTTAAAGAATTATAAGCCTTTAGCATTGATCTTGCTTTTGTAAAGTCTTATATAAAGACTCATTGTCTATTAAAAAATTATTAAATTCTTTTATGGCTATCTTGAAACGGTTGTGTTTGAGAGTAGGTAGTAGCTTTTGGCTAACATTTACATTACTAAGTATTATAAAATATTCAAATAGTTTGTGAATAATTAGTCCATAATTTTTGTCATTTCATGGTGTTGAAAATGGTTTGGGCTTTTGTTGTTTAATTGATTACACTATTTGATATTGAGTTGGCTGCTCCCTACTTGTTGAAAATGTACAAATTTTATCATAAAAATTAGTTTATTCTTCATGTCCAAAGAGATATAGCTTTGTTTACTGTGAATTAGCAAAGTCTTGAGAGAAAAAATATCTTTGTTGCATTAGGTTTAAATTCGATTTTGTTAGTCTATATTTTAACATTCCAAATCAATTGTGTGGTGTGCATGGGCCAAAATAAAGAAATAGTGGGTTTACTTTTATGCAATTTGTCTGTACTAGAATAAATGGATATTGGGCTTAGTGCATGTTTGGCCTAACTTTTTTTTAATTTATCTACCTCTTAAAAGCAAAAGTCAGGTCAAACATGATTTTTTTAGAAGCTTTTTAAAAAAAAAGTAGCTTTTTTTTTTAAGAACAAAACTTTTAAAAAAAAAGCTTAAAAAAAAGCTCCAATGAGGAGCTTTTTCTTCTCTTCTTTTAAAAATACAATAGAAGTTTTTTTTTTATTCCAAAAATGTCCTCATTTGTTAAAAATAATTACAATATTACCCTTTAAAAAAAAGAAATACCTTCTATAATAATTTTAACAAAAATTATAACTTATAAAAAGAAATTTACCAAACAACTTTAGCTTAATTTTAAAAGCTATTATTTTTCATAAGAGCTTCATAATAGCTTTTAAGTTAGAAGAAACCCAAGCCAAACAGGCTCTTAGTCTATTTATGTTTTTTTGTTTGGGCTTATTGGTTGTTAGTTTGAATAGACTATTATGTGTTTAAAATTAATGGGCCAATAAATCTAGAAAAAATAAACTCATTTAAATGAAGCTAATTTGGGATTAAATTTGTTTTCTAGATCTAATTTGTTTGACTATATTAATCATGGAAGGAGTTTACTTAGTCAAATTAATCTCATTTATTTATTTTATTTGATCAAGACATTGTTAGTATAATAAATTAATTTATACTTAATTTATGTTATACTTATTTTGTGTATATCTTAATTATTATTGTGATGTCATATGATCGTATATATTTGAATAATGGAGATTAGCCACAGCATCTTAATTATGATAAGATGACATCATATTCTAATTAAACATGTTTGTATAATTTTTTTACCCCATAGGGAAATTATTATATTTTTATGATTAATTAGAATGAAATAGAAATTATTTTTATTTCTTTATTAGCCCACTGGTATTAGGAAATATTAATAATTTTAAGTTTCATCATAAAAGCTAATGAATCATTATGTGTTAAAATCTTTGCCCATAGGTAGATTTTGATGACATGTCGATTCATGTATATTTTGATTTTTCTTACATTGGTAAGCTTATCTTTATGATTGACGGTCTGTGCCTCATATATTATTAAGTAAGCATGTTTATTTACTTATTTATTTATCTGCAGTTGATCAAACTTTGATGGTTTTTAATGATAAAGTTCCCTACTTGAGTGGTGACAATTACAAAGGGTGAAAAGAGAGTGTTCTTCTCCATTTAGGATGCTTAAACCTTGACCATGCTTTTCGTAAGGCTGAGCCTACCATACCTACAAGTACTAGTACTCAAGCTAAGATAGCATTGTATGAACGATGGGAATGGTCAAACCGTTTAAGTATGATGTTTACCAAATCTCACATATGACTAGTATTTGTGGGTCGATACCTTATTGCAAGAATGTCAAGGATCTAATGAAGGCTATTGATGAGCAATTTGAGTCTTCTGATAAAGTATTTGCTAGCATCCTAATAAGTAAGTTGACATCGATGAAGCTCACTAGCGTTAAAGGCATCCATGAGCACATTATGCAAATGAGGGATATTGTTGCTCGATTAAAGTTTCTGAAAATGGAGATTTTTGATGATTTCCTTATGCAATTTATCTTGAATTCTCTTCCCTTTCAATATAATGCTTTCAAAATCTTTTATAACACACATAAGAATAAATGGTCAATTAATGAACTTTTGACCATGTTTGTTCAAGAGAAAGTAAGATTGATTCAGAAAATGGGTGAAAGTGCATATCTAGTAACAGGAAACAATAAGCAAGCCTTAAACAAGAAAGGAAAGGGAAAATTAAATGCAACTAACAAGTCGAATGGACTTGCCCATACTAGAATAAAAGATAAATCTAGGTTTTTCTTCTATAAAAAGAATGGCACATGAGGAAAGATTGTCTTAAAAGGAATGTTTGGCTTGAAAAGAAAGGTAATCTCATATCTTATTTGTGTTATGAATCTAATATGGTTTATGTTTCCCATAACACTTGGTGAATTGATTCTAGTTCTACAATTCATGTTTGTAATACCATGCAAAGTTTTCTAAACCTAAGGAAACCAACAAAGAGTGAATGCAGCATCTATTTAGGAAACCTTTACGTGTAGAAGCTGTTGGAACATACAAACTAGTTTATCAACTGATTTTGTTTCGGATTCAAAATGAACTTTTTACATTCCAAGTTTTTCTAGAAATTTAATTTTTGTTTCAAGACTTATACCTTTAGGTTTTTCCTTCAACTTTTTTAGAACATCTTTTAATTTATTTAAAAATGCAACTGTTGTTAGAAATGGTACAATGGATGATGGTTTGTTTAAAATTCATTTAAATGATAGTATTCCTTATAGTTTTATGGCTTCACATGATAATGCTGGTATTAAACGTTATGTTATGAATGAGAGAACTTTTATGTTATGGCATTGAGATTGGGGCATATTTCCATTGAGAGAATCAAAAGATTAGTAAACAATCGAATTTTAGAAACTCTAAACTTTACTGATTTTGATACTTGTGTAGACTACATTAAAGGAAAGCAGACTAACAAGACTAAGAAAGGTGCTAGGAAGAGTTATGAAATTTTAGAAATCATACACACTAATATTTGTTGCCTTGATATGTGCTCAAGTGATTAGAAATATTTCATCACTTTTATAAATGATTACTCACGATTTATGTATCTCTACTTGTTTCATAACAAGAACGAAGCGTTGAATGCTTTTAAAATATGTAAAGCAGAGGTAGAGAAACAATGTGGAAAACAAATTAAAATTGTGAGGTCAGACAAAGGTGGTGAATACTATGGTAAGCACACAGGAACTGGACAAGCACTTGCTCCATTTACTAAGTTTTTTCAAAAGCAAAGGATTGTAGCTCAATACACCTTGCTTGGCTCACCATCTCAAAACAGTGTACCAAAAAAGAGAAATCGAACGTTAATGGATATATAAGGAGTATGCTTGGCTACTCTAAACTTCCTTTGTCCTTGTGGTGTGAAGCTTTTAAAACAACAGCATATATATTAAATAGGGTTCCAACTAAAGCAGTTCCTAAAACGCCATTTGAATTATGAAAATGGTGAAAATCGAGTTTAAGACATGTACGCATTTAGGGTTGTCCATCTGAAGTTAGGGTTTACAATCCACAAGAAAAGAAGTTGGACCCAAGGACTATAAATGAATATTTTATTAGATATGTTGAAAAGTACAAAGGTTACGAGTTTTATTGTCCAAATCATACAAATAGAATTATTGAATCAAGAAATGCTAAGTTTCTTGAGATAGACGTGGTTAGTAGGAGTGATCAACTTAAGAACTTAGTTTTTAAGGAAGATCTTGTTCTTAATACTACTCTTACATCAAGTAACACATTGGTTGTTCATCCAAATAGGATGGATATTGAGGAACCAATTATTCATGCTCCATGTCCTATAAAAAATGCTTTAGAAGATCTTATTAAGCTACCACCACAAGTGGAACAACATGTTGAAAAACAATTTCCACAACAAGTTGTTGAGACAACATTAAGAAGATCAATTAGAGCAAGAAAATCAGCAATTTCTAATAATTATATTGTGTATCTATAAGAATCTGATTATGATGTTAGTGTCGAAAATGACCCAAAGACGTTTTCAAGAGCAATGGAAAGTGATAAATCTAAATTTTGGTATAATGCCATGAAGGATGAAATAAGTTCTATGGCAAATAATCAAGTATGGGATCTTGTTTAGTTACCTAACGGGGTGAAGCCTATTGGTTGTTAATGGGTATCCAAAACCAAGAAAGATTTATTAGGCAACATTGAGAGATACAAGGCTAGACTTGTTGCCAAAGGATTCTCACAAAGGAAGGAATTGATTATCGAGAGACATTCTCTCTTGTTTTGAAAAAGGATTCTTTTCGTATCATCATGGCATTAGTTGCTCATTTTTACTTAGATTTACATCAAATGGATGTGAAAACAGCATTCCTCAATGGAAATATAGAGGAAAAGGTTTATATAAGATAACCTGAAAGGTTCATCTCAAATAAAGAAGTGCACTTGATTTGCAAGCTTAAAAAGTCCATATATGGACTGAAACAGGCCTCCCGCCAGTGGTATTTAAAGTTTCGTAATGTTATCTCTTCATTTGGTTTTGTAGAGAATGTTATGGATCAATGTATATACCACAAGGTTAGTGGGAGTAAGATCATTTTTCTGGTTATATATGTATATCATTACTTGCAACCAATGATATTGGATTGCTACATGAGGTAAAACAATTTCTCTCTCGATATTTTGACATGAAAATTATGGGCGAAGCGTCTTATGTCATTGGCATCAAAATTCATAGAGACAAATCTCAAGTTATCTTGGGTTTGTTCAGAAAGCTTATATCAATAAAGTTTTAGAGAGATTTCAGATGAAAGATTGTTCACCTAGTGTTACACCTATTGTGAAGGGTGACAAGTTCAATTTGAACCAATGTCCTAAGAATGAACTTGAGAGGGAACAAATGAAAAACATTCCATATGCTTCAACTATTAGCAGCTTAATGTATGCTCAAGTCTGTACTAGACTAGACATTACATTTGCAGTTGGAATGTTGGGAAGATATCAAAGTAATCAAAGCTTAAATCATTGGAGGGCTACAAAAAAGGTCATGAGGAATTTTCAAGGGACTAAAGATTTCATGTTTACATATAGACGATCCAACATCTTGGAAGTTGTTGGATATTCAGATTTAGACTTTGCTGGTTGTATTGATTCTCGAAAGTCAACATCTGGATATATCTTCATGCTTGTTGGAAAAGCTATATCTTGAAGAAGTGCAAAGCAATCTTTGGTTATTACTTCTACCATGGAAGCCGAGTTTGTTACTTGTTTTAAGGTTACATCACAAGGCATTCGGTTGAGGAGTTTCATCTCTAAGTTTCGAGTTGTTGAATCAATCTCTAAGCCATTGATGTTGTATTGTGACAATTTTACTGTTGTGTTCTTTGCTAAGAATAATAAGAGTGGAAGTCAAAGTAAACACATCTGCATTAAGTACTTAGCCATCAAAGAGCACATTAAAGCAAATGAAGTGCTTATTGAACACATTTGTATTAAGTTAATGATTGCATATCCTTTGACAAAAGGCATGCCACTAAAGATGTTCAAGGATCATGTAACGAAAATGAGATTGATTTTCGATCTGTCACTTACTATTTGAGTTGAGATGCTAGCACATCTTTCTTTGTAATGAAACTCAGAATTTTAATTTGTTTTCTCATTTATGATTGTATACATTTTATGTTTGAAAACAACAAAAATTAGGGACCTAGAATAAACATTTGAGGTTTATTCATAAAGTAATATATCATATTATGAAGTTTATTCAAAAAAAGAGAAATTACATTGTAATACATGGAAGGTAATACTTATTTATAAAAGGACTTACCCCCATGATTTATGTAATTCCATTTTTCTATTTAAGCATATAGGGAATAAGCTTATTATATCGCGAAAATAATTGTGTAATAAAAGTTTGGATCAAGTGGGAGAATGTTGAAATTTTAATTTTAAAATTTAAAAATCCCATTTATCTTTAATAGTCCTAACTTTTAAATTTCATGATAAGTGATATGGTTTTAATGAGATTGTGATAATTACCCATTATTTGAATGGGATTATGATTATTACCCATTATTTTTAACATTCCTTAATTTCGAGTTAGCAATTATCTCCTTAATGGGAGGGATTTTACTTATAAAATAAACATATGGGTCCCCAACCCAAAATAATTTTTAAGAAAATAAATACCGTATTACTATCACTGTAAAATTGTTGTTTGGGTTAAAATAACTCATTAGGAATAGACTAAAGAACTCCAAAGGTGAGTTTGTGAAGGAAGAAGCTTGACATTTGCTATAGCTGAAGGTTAGTATCATGATCATTATTGAGGGTTTTATTTGATGGGTTTATCTGCGGTATACGAAGGTGCACTATCATTGTTAAATCATAGTTGATATTTACCTATATTTATTTATTTCTGCTTATGCTATTATTCATTATTTATATATGTGTACATACATATGCATGTGAATATATTTAACAAGTTATTCTCAACAATTTTTAGTTTATTAGTTAATATCAGTTTATTTTCTCTTTTATAGTTATTATCATGTTGAGTAGTGATTTTGTATTGTGAAATAGGTGGTTATGTAAGACATGCATATTGCACAATTATTTTATTTTACTGCTATTTTATTTTAATGTTGTTTTCTCTCTCTCTCTCTCTCTCTCTCTAAATATATTTATAAGTGTTATTGTTGAATGGAAATATTGTAGAGAGACTTTGAGTTTAATTATATTTTCTCCTTCGTTTTATCTTTCTTCAGTTTTCCAGTTTTATCCTTCATCACTTTAGCATATAATAGTTTGCAAATATAACAAAATTTTTGAGATTTCCAACATGATTTTTATATTTTGCATAAAGTTTCTGTCTTGAGAAGTGTTGAAAGATGTAACAATGGAAGAAGTTCCAGATGGTGAGCTTGTTTCGTTTAGATTATTTGTAAAAGTTTTTTGTTTGAATGTTTCACTCAAGTTGTTGGAGTTGGTGCTTCAGGAAACAAACAGATACTTTTGAGCACTGTTGAGTTGGTGTATGTTGGAGTCGGTTGGTCCAGATTATGATATTTTGTTAGCTTTTGGTGCAGTCAATGCGAAATATGATTGCAAGTTTATCTTATGTTTTATAATATCTGATGTCTTAAATCAAGGTTGTTTATTGTTGTTGAATATTATTTTTTTTATGTTTCGCCTGTGTCCATTATGCTAAACTTCTAATCTTAGACAAGAACCTAGATTTTCTTTTCCCTGATGCTGGACAAAAAATGAGACAATTATTTGAACTTTATGCTAGTTTTCTTTTGGAAGCGCAAAAACTTATATAAGCATTGATGGCAATTTTGATGTGCATAGGGTAAATGTGGCTGTGCACTTTACTTTGCATGAATGATATAGATTTCTTGCCCCCGTACGTCTTGTTAAAGAGTGCTCTATGCAGATTTCTCTTAGAATGTTTTGCTTCTGTGCCCCAATGCAGAAGAAAAAGCTCCTCAGACACTTGCAAAGACATACTGTAGTAATGAAGAGCCAGTATCTTCTGTTGTGTCTGTGAAAGAAGTCAAGACCGTTAATGCTAAAGCAATGAACAAAATGAAAGAGACAGTGTCTGCATCTCCAACCATAACGCTTAGTTTGCCTATCATCAATACCGGCAAGAAAGTTTCTAAAATGATATCATTTTGACTTGTTTGTTCTGTTTGTGTGTTTTTCCTTATATAGAAAAACCCAAATGATTTGCTTTGGAAAAGCTTGATGGAATATTAGGAAGAGATTTGCCTTGAAAATTACTAAAGATGCATTTTCTTATAGGGATGCAGAGGAGGCAGAAGGTATCATATGATCTTTTGAAGTTCAGAAATCAATTGTTAGAAAGGTGAAAAATATTTTGTTCCAAACTTCTAGCACAGAAGTTTGCTAGAAGTTTGGAATCTCATAAATTTCGTAGTGAGGTAAGAGACAGAGATTATGATCTTACTTATTATGCCCATTACTTATATTTAACATTTGGGTGCTATCACTCATCTCATCAACTTGACTTCCATGTAACTGCATTTTGAACATAAATATTCTACCAGAATTTACTTGTATGCCAGTCCCTTTTATGTGGTCATACTTCTGGTCTGAGTGAATCAACTTTTGAGCTTAGTTTTCTTAAAATTTAAATCTTCATGGTGCAACTTGGTCAGAAGTATCAATTTTGAAGATCATCAAGTGGTCTAAATTGGTCTTTATAAAGCTACTGGTGCTGTATGCTTTTTGTTTGAGTTTATCCACTTATACTGTTGTCTTAGCTACTTGATTTATATGTGCGTATCTACCTTGTGGTGACAAATTGCTGCTCTTATGTTCTTTTTTCAGTAGAAAGTGACCTTGTTGTTCCCAACAAAGAGAATGTTTGCAAGGGACAGATATCGGATGCCATCCTACCTAATAATAAGCAAACAATTCTTCCTACAAAGACAGAGGAGGCTATGAGATCAAGCAGACCTTCACCATCAAGGCTTCATACAACTATTGTAGGTTCAGGCAAGATAATTTTTCTAATCACTTCACAGTACTCTACCTTTTTGAAATAATGATAAAACTATAACCTTGGTTTTCCAATTCTATGTGGTATCCTACCATCCAGATGTTTGATTGTTTTCAGATTATAGTGGTGATATAGTTTATATTAATCTTTTTTTGCAGCTGATCAATTTTAATTTACTTTTATGTTTATGTCCTCTTTAAACAAATGCTTTCTCAGGTCGAAACTTTTATGATGCTGCTGAACCTGAGAACTGTGATGTTGCAGAAAGAGAAACCTGGAATATTCGACTTAAGGTTTCCCTATACTGCCCACATCTTCCTGCTCTTCATACTACCTGGGCGTGAGTAACATGTCTTTCCAAGACATTGTACATACCATATTCTTTCTTCATGTTATGTAATTGTCTACTTGCTGAAAATTTGTATCAACATAATTCATCACAGCTCAAAACAATGGCATTGATTTCTATACATAACAATTTAAATAAGTAGTACAGCATTCTCAATAATTCAGTCCTCTTAGCATGTCAGGCCCTCTTCTATCCTTATAATGTTAAAAGCAATTTGTCTCAAGTTATGTATATGGCATGTAGTCTTCATGAGGTCCCGCATATGTATTCTAGCATGCAATTTGCAATTAGGGTTTGCATTTATAGCTCCTTTCAAAAGGTTTACTCTATTTACTCACAGACAGAAGTCACTGACATGCCTTCATATTGACCTTTTCTCATCCTTTTTTAGGGGAGGTCTCAAATTTCTTGATATACTGCTACCCCAGGTGAATTTTACGGTGGTTTCCTGGCTTGACCTCCATGCAGAGTCCATCGTAAAGCATACAAGTCTTCACAGAAAATGCCCCCAGTCCTTCAGGTTAATGTGCTTCACCAGTGTCACCTTCAGGCAGATATACTCCAGAATGGTTGTCTAGATCTTTGTGACATTGCATTATACTTTTATCCTGTGGATTATACGGAAAGGTGTGCTGCAACATCGAATTCTGGCTTAAATTAATTTTCCTTTTACAATTTTAATTTTGGACTCATCTTATTACTTGAATGGCTTCTTTGATGTGTAGATCCCAACAGAATTACAGTCAACTGTTTCAGCTCATGGATATAAAAAAATTCAGTGCTGACAAGTTACATTGATGGTGTGAAGTTGTTGATAATTACATCTAAACAGCTGCATTTAGACCCACGGGGTAAGCTCTCTAGACTCTCTGACTGTATGTTCTGTGAGCTTTCCTTCAGAACAATTTTGCGGGCATAGATTCTAGATTATTTTATGACAACACCACCTCTATAAAAGTTATATTTTTAACGTCCAGAACAAATAAAGAACCCAGTAAGAGTTGTTGAATGTTTGTACAATCTTACTTTTAGTTCCAAGCTGGCTAGATTCTTGGTAAGCTAACTGAATGAGCTGGTTATTGGTTAATTGTGTAAAATGCTTTGTATTAGGGGTTTCTTCTTTGAATATTACTCCCTCCATCCTATTGTTATTGTTAGTTTTGTGTAAACACGCATTGTAAGAAATCAAAAACAGAAAGAATAATACGAAAAAGGTGTGTTAAATAGCTTGTGTAGTGAGTCCTATTACATTAAAATGTTTATGGTGAAGGGATAATATTAAACTTTACTGTTACATGTTTTGAATTTTCCTCTAATTGAAATTTTAGTTGCGATTTTTTTTTTTTTTGAAAGGCAGTGAAATTAAAACGAAAAGATTAAAGTCCCCATATAATGAGACTTACACAATAGCAACCAAGTCCTTAGAATGTAGGACCATTGCTTTTGCTAACCGGTCTGCAATGGAGTTTGTCTCTCTGAATATATGCTTGAAAGCCTAACCTGTAGTTCTGCACTTATGGCTCTCAATGTGATTCGAAATATGTTTCTTTCGCCGAAGTACAATGGAGTGATTGGTAGATGAAAGAAATGTATTGCTCGAGTCACTTTCGATAATGAGAGAATAAGAAGTTGTAAACTTAGCAAAGTTAGAGTCCTCTACACCAATGAATTTAGAAAATGCTCCTTTGATAACGTCTTCCTTGTTTTATGGATGTACTTTCAAGGCACAGATCACAATTGGCAAAACAATTGCTTTATTTGAAACTAAAGTAGTTCCTTTTACTACTGCAATTTTACAAACTCCATGCACCCTAGATGTAGTTTTTCAGCATGGAGGGAAGAGATTTGAGATCCAATAGTGTGGAAAATGCATAGGGTTATTAGATCTGTGGTCAAAGAAGGTACCCCATAGGCCATAGTAGCCATTTTTACCTTTTTGTAGTTCCTTGAAAAGAAAAAGAAAATGTAGGATCAGCACAATCTCACACTAAGTCCAGCATTTCCCAAATGCTGATAACATGATGCTGCAATCAAAAGGTCAAAAATAATGCATCAAAGGACATCATAATGGTAGCCAAGAAGAAAACCAACATGTGGGCACCACTGCCAACCTGGTTGATTGAACTAAATGAGGCTACTATAGTTAGAAGCCCCCCCACAACTACAGAATGCAGATTCATAGTGGTAACTGACAGATGAGTCATTTTTCTTAATGGCATCATCTCATTTCATATTATTGCTTAAATTCAAAAGAATAAAAAGAAAAGTCACATGGTACTACTTTGTTCTTACACTAAATACTCAATCTAAATACCAGATACCAATTTGAAAATTGATCTTACTTTTGCCATTTTTGTGGTTAGCAAGCATGGCAGAAAGCACAAGTGTAACTTTGGTAGTTTGTTTTTTTCTTTTGGGTTTATGGGAAGGGGGACGATTATGTCTTCTTCAATCTTCTCTGCTTCCCCTGTAGTAATTGACAAGTACAACCATGAATCAAACTCAAATTACGGTGAAAAATTGTTGATCTCATTGCTAGTATGAACATAAACAAAACTTGGAAAAGTCTATAGTTCAGCCACACAAAGCTTTGTGGGTTCCCACTGACAAGGATACCCAGTTACCTTTAACCCTCAAACAGCGCTTCATAGAAACCAAAAAGCTTTACTTTGCTCAACTCCCCATGAAACTATTTTTTTGGCTTTTGATAGAGGTTAAACGTTTGAAGACTAATAAAAGAAAAAAAAAAGGGGAAAGAAGAAGAAATAATTTAAAGACATTATTATAGTACATGAAATGAAGGATCAAAAAAGCAACTCCACAAGCCGACACCGAACAAGGCCACCTTCATCCCACCATCTACATCACTCTCCTACATGTTTTATTTTTCTTGTCTAGATATCAGCCCCGTTTCTCACACTGCCCCAACGAGTCTCTCTCTCTCTCTCTCTCTCTCTCTCTCTCTCTTTTCTTCTCTCCATCTCTCTCAAGTTGCAACAAACTTTCTCTGACTGAGTTCCATTGTTATCTTCCTCTAGCTTTTGTTTCTCTTACACACACTCCCCCATACCCTTTGTTCTTCAATCATGGCTGCTCTAGTGCTTGCAGTGCTCATTCTGGCCATGACTGGCCGCTCAAGTAAGCTCTTGAGATAACATTTTTCTCTGCTATGTTTTTTTTTTAACCGTTCAACTAAAGCTGCAAAAGACATTTGGATTTCTGTTTGTAGATGTTAATATCCTTTTCTTCTTCTCTTTTTGGCTTCTATGTGATGTCTACCTAACATTCCTTTTTTTCTCCCTAAGAGAGAGAATTCATCTACCCCATGCTGGGTGCATCTTATCCACCATTTTTTTCCCTTTTTGTTGGTCTGGAGAGAGTTGCACCCTTTTGTCTTATGTTACTGTTTTCTAACTCTTTCTTCCATTTTCTTCTTTAAGCTACTGAACCTTTAATGCAAGCTATATCTGGTTCTAAATAACTTCATTTAGTTTTCATACCTTTTCCTGGTTATTTCCATGTTTTCCTAACAACACACTTGCTTTCTAGCTTGAGATTTCACTATTTTGCTCATTAAGCAAACATAACACCTTTTGTTAGTTATTCTCATCTCACTCCCACCTTAACAAAATCTCATTGTGCTTCCCCTCCCTAGAGAGGCCTTTTTCCCCTTAAATCTGTATTAAAGTTTCCCTTTCTCTGGAAAAAAATGACTCTATTTGATTTTATTTTTTGGGAAAGTGAATAAAATTTTCTTCTGGGGATTTGGACAGGTGCCACATGGTGTGTTTGCAAGGATAATGTGGGTGATGCATCCTTGCAAAAGACTTTGGACTACGCTTGTGGAGCTGGGGCTGACTGTAACGCTATCCATTCGAACGGGCCTTGTTTCAACCCTAACACTGTTAAGGCTCATTGCAATTATGCTGTCAACAGCTATTTCCAAAAAAAGGGCCAAGGTCAAGGCTCATGTGATTTTGCTGGCACTGCCACTGTCACTGCATCTGACCCTAGTAAATTCCCTGTCCATCCATCTGTAATTTCTACACTTACATTTACCAGGGCAGTTAAAAAAAGAAAAGACAAAAAAAAGGGCCAAAAACTAAGAACTTACTTTTTATTTTGGTGATTCACAGGCTCTACTGGCTGTGCTTACCCATCTAGTGTCAGGTATGCTGTAAGCTTCTGATTGGTTCTTCCTTTTTTTATCTTTTATCTATTATTAGCTTCATTTGAAATTTGGTAACGGAAAACCGGAAAAAGTTTTTTATGTGTACCTCCTCTTTCTCCATCACAAAAGGTTGGACCCATCCCATGACTGTGTGATAAGAAGGGAAGGACTAAGGAGTCGGCATAATAATTTCCTGTGTTATTTAATGTGGTCTACACTATCAGCACACAACCTGTAAATGGGGCGCCTCTAGTTGTTAGGACTATTAATAGGGCATTCGGCACCGTCTGCCAAAAGTAAGTCTGAATCTTATAATTGAACTTTTAAGGTCACCAAAATGTCCATATAGTGTTTTGAGCAAAACGAAACTAAAATGCTTCATTTAGTTATAAAGATTAGGATTTAGAATGTGGCCCCAGGACTACACAGAATGGGGTATTGCTATTTGATCCCACGCTCACAAATGTTGCCAATGTTGTTGGGCTCTCTGACATTCTAGCAATTCTTATAAAAATGAACGTTGGCTATGTATTTTTGAAAAAATTGTTTCCAAATTTGAATTTTATGACAAGTTGATAGTGATTGTTATACTCAGATGTCGAAGTATTTCTATTAGTTTTGAAGCAAAGTTAGCTACGGTGGGATAGTTGGACCATGTACCATGAAATATTTTCTTGGTCCACATGCAGGTATACTTGGTCTAAAGTTTTATCAAAGGTGGACCACATAGTTAAGTTTAAAATAAGTTTTGAACAGAAAAAAAAGGATAAATATAATAGCAATAACAATCTTAAAGATCAGATTGCTTTATGTTATGCTATCTTACCGAGATTACTGTTTTAAGTGCCTTTGTTTTACACTTCCATATTCCTCTTGGGTGCAATGGGCATCTTGCTTTCCATTATTGGAGAGGAGCCAAGAAAAGGTTAGCTTTTTTTCTGAAAGAAATTCCAGTCCACATCAACTGTTTTCATCGAGATGCCTTTACCCCCCCAGAATAAATTTATATTCCAATACTAAGTCTGCTTTTTCCATTCACCTCTGATCTTGTTCTAAATGAGCTCCTTTCACCATTTTGACTGCTATTGTAACTTCATGCCGATATTGCCACATCTAATCGGTAAAGCTATAGGTTTGTGCTGTAGCATTGTAGCTTTTCACTTTCATAAAAGATCTTGCAATTATTGGGATCAAGTGTCCCCTTTTACTAAAGGTCAAGTTTGATCAGGAGTGTACAGTGTAAAGGGTTCTCATCATAGTCCCTTGTTGCTATGGTCGTATTTACTTTTATGCCCTATGGTGATTAAGGATACACATCTTATATAGTAGTCTCATCACAAGCCTTGCCTTTTGCATTGCTGTTGCTATAGTTTTATTATGTGTGTCTTTGTTAGTAAATATGGGAAGATGCTGCCTTTTAAGGCCATGTCCAAGTCAAAAAAATGTGACCACAAATAATGAGTAAAGATAAAAAAAAAATAATGAGTAAAGAATAATACTGGGGTAGCAGTTTTTGCAACAAAAAAACAAAAAGTGTTACTGGCAATGTCATGGTGGGGCAATCTCTTTTGGGTCTTTTTTTGATTCTTGGAGCCACCCCTATACCTTGAGATGGACAAACGTTTTCTTTGAGATTAGAGCCCCAACTTTTTGAAATTTGAGATGAGATGCCTCGAAGCTTGTGCACGTGTTGTCCTACCTTGCAACATCATTTTATGGGAGCACGCTTCTGCTGTTACTATTTTACTTCTGTTTTTCCTACCTTGTTCTTTTCTTTTCAACCCCACCTCTTGCCCTTTCATTATGGTTTTAAACACTAAAAACATCCCTAAATTTAAAGAACGAAGAATTCCATCCTTATGGGCCTCACTTGGGCTTGATTGTGGTATATGCCGTGTCTTCCCTACTTTGGAAAAGATCCTAGGGTTTGTTATTGGTTACACTATAGGATCACAGCTGTCCCTACTATTAACTTCACATGTTCCTGTATAAAAACTTAAATCAATGGAGTGGATCTTAAAGCTGTAGTGGTAAAGATTTTATAAATGGTCATAGTAGAACCAAGAAACTTTTGTGCTGTTATTTTGTTCTTTGGTAGGCGTCTTTTTAACTTCTACTAGGATTGCAAGGAAAAGGAATTTTTTTTTTTTCCTTCCCAGAATTTTCACATATAGTAAACAACTCTCATTCATGGCCTGCCAAGTGGGATATTATAATACACGTTTAGGAACTTGGGTTTGAATTCAGACTATGAAGTAAGTCAAGATACCTGAGTTAATAGCCTAAATGCAATGATTCAAATGTCAAAGGATAACAATTAGCCTTTACTATTTTAGTGTATATTCAATTTGCTTTACAGTTCAAAAGTTTTTGACCTTTTGAGTTTGGCTCAGTGGCTGGCTTAGTATCTTCATAAGTATATATGGAAGTAACACAGTGCTTGCATTCAAACCTAGGCTCCAATACGTTTAGGATATTCCTATAATTTTTCCCCCATAGTCAGCTAAGAAGTAAATCATTAAACCCTTTAATGACTTCATTAAGCCTCTTTTTGTGCCCTGCATTATTTGCTAAGGTTACGAATACATTTTGTGCTAAGAAATGTCCTGTTTCACTAGATCCAAGATGTTAGCAATTATCTCTGCAAAGTTCAAACCAACTCGACTATGCCTAGTTACGTGTACTTTTGTATGAAATATGTCCTCTACGCTATTGTGCTATGCATTGTTATTTGATTTGTTGCTTTTGGAAAATACTTGGTGACTCTTTTTTTATTTTCTTTTACTTGGATCAGTGCCGCAAGCAGCACAACACCAACCACTCCCGTCACAACAACTACTCCATCAACCACCACACCCTCAACCATGAACCCAAGCACTAACACCCCCACAAGCACAACACCATACGGTACGACAACACCTACTGGAGTGTTAGGCGGAGTTGGCACAGGCTTAGGCCCTTCCGGAGCTGGGATCAACACAGACTACAGTGATGGAGGATATCGGCTCCAAGGCTTGTCTTTCTTCACAACCCTCTTGTTTTCAGGCTTGATGCTATTGTTGGGTTGAAAAAACAAAAACAGCAAGTGGATTGTGGTGGTAGTGGGGTAAGGGTGGTCAGTGGTTATGCTGGATTTCAATGTGCATAAGTCGGTACCCATGTGATTCTGCTGTTGTTTATCTAAGGACATGTTGGCTAAGTTTTTTGTTACTTTCTTCTTCTTCTTCCCCTCCTTACATGAGCATGGAGATGGGCTTTTCTTTATTCCTTTTAAACCATGGTTTTGTGGTGACGGATGTAGTGTTATCTACCTTTTTCACGTTTTTATGTACATCTAGATCTAGAATTCAGTGAATTATTATTTTGAAGAGAATATGGCACCACAACATCATCCTCATTGGTAGCACTTGAGAACCTGGTTTATCTTTTAAAATTCCTTGGATTTGTCCTTCTGTTCTTTGCTCATATCTGCTTCGGTGTCATCTTGTTTGTCTTCTTTCTCAAATTTCAATGTTGGGGAACTGCTGAAACTCGCCTGTCATTTTTATGACATGGGAAGCTTTGAATTTAGACCAAGTTGTCGCAACCACCATGTCATCGATAAGGTTAATTCTGCCATCACCACTGCAAATCATTGCATGATTAATGACATAAACGACATGTAAATTGGCATTAAGTTGGAATTATTCTTAAAATTCCAAGAATTATCATACAAAAAAAAGTACCATTATTGGAGCCTGGTACAGGGTGTAGGTCTGTTTAGCATGTGAGTATGTCCGTTCTTTTGTCTTATCAACTTTTCTAGATAAGAATTAAATCATTTTTCTTAGGCTTTACATCTCTAAATATCACTCCATTATTATTCTTTCCTAATCTTCTTCCAATCAAAACTTGTTTGGATTTTTGTTTGTAAGTCTTCAAAATCACAGAATGAGATCACGCTGGGAATAGTTGTTACTTTTGTTTCGCAAATAAAAATGGAAATTGTAAGGCATGTGCACGTTGAGTCTAGTGGGAAGGAACACTACTATTCTCTTTGAATTCATTGATGTCCAACTTATACATAATATAAATGCTCTGCAAATTAAATAAATGAATGGGTCATGTAATATAATAAGATTGGCTCTGTCAATGTGTTTGATTCAGGCGTAAGTCAAGTGAGAATATGCCTTGGAAGTGTGGATTCCATTGGCCCTGGGTCATAGCCATGACAATACCATGACTGAGGCTATTAATATTCACACCAAACCCCACCAGCTCTTGAAGATTTTGTTCAGGATTTGGAACATCAATGAATGCCCACATCACATGCTACACATTTTTTTAAGTACTGTTTAGTTCATAAGGTCATATTTATTTTATGTATAATTTTCTTTCGATTTAATGCTCTTTTTGGCAGTCTTAAATATGTAATCTTAATCGTTTGTTGTGTTTTTGTGCTGCACCTTGTAACGGTAAGCCAATATCTTGAAAAAACAAACCATATGGTTTTTGGTCATGCACAATTCCCATCTAGGCATGCATTTTGATTTCAGTAAAAAGGAAAGGAATATGCCATTGCTCCATTAAAACATCTTTACTATTTCAACCGCCGGATTACGTCGGGATCAGTTGCTCCTAATTCAATTGATTATTTGGATTTCAACCCCTTCTTTTAATACCTGAATCCTGCAACAAATGATGATTTTTGACAACCCTGCAATTCATATTAACGACTTCAATTTATCAAGAGTTTTCACGTTTTCATTACTTTTTTACTTGATTTCAAATAAAAATAGAAAATAATAGACATAACATTTTAAAAAATTCATGAATTATTAAAAAAATAAATATTTATTCTTTTATTCTGTTTAATTAGATCTCTATACTTTTATTTTGAGTCAATAGACTTTTATGATTAAAGGTTTAAAACACCGCTTGTCATTTTTACACTTGCATTGTATTAGGTTGAAAGGTAAAATTGTTTTTAACAAAGTAATAAAGTTAAAGAGTAAAAATATTTTTAATAATATTACAGAGTGTAATGTAATGTGATTACATTAGTTTTGAACTGTAATAACATTACATCCCTGGACTATAATGTAATTACATTATAATCTTATATTGCAGTGGTTTGTTGCAAAACAAACACTACAATATAATTTAATTGAACGCATTGCAGGAAATATGCTCTCACTTCTCTTATACCAAACGTTACTATAGTGTTAACATGAAAGGTGAAGAAGTCATGTGACCATGCCATCATTAACTATGCCACATTAGCAACATGTGACGAAATATGACAATTTGATTAATTACAGTTTGTCAATCTTAATAACAAGGGTTTAAGATTCAGGGTTTATGTCTATTTTATTTAAAATAAAAATATAAAAACTTGATTAAATATAATAAAAAAATAAAAATTTATTTGAATTTTTTAAAATAGTTTAAAAGTTTTAACAAGTATTATGCCAAAACAATCCTATTTAAGTTATAGTTTAAGTGTGTTTTCGTAAATAGGAAAAACAGAGATTTAAAGCCAATCTTTTGAGTAGTAAATACATGGACATTCATGGTTATACCAAATGTTAGAATTATAATTTTAATAATTAAATAAAAAAGTGTCGCACTAAAAAAACTCTTCCCATGCGCATAAAGTGAAAAATAATGATAATAGGCAGCACAAAATGGTGGAAAATAGGACCAAAAAAGATTGAAATTAAATCAGCATGACTGATGATTGGTATATCAAATATAAAGTCAATTGGATGATGATTTATAACCTTTACCAACACCTACGTGGATTTTGTCTCCGAATAGCGGCTAAACCCAGATGAGATCACCTACTAAGGACTTTTCATTACCGATTCACAATCATTTTATGATTCTTTGAAACAAATATTCCCTCTTGTTTAACCAATCATTCCCTTTTTCCATTTAAATTTTCTACAATCATACCCTTTTCTTATCATTCATTTAAAAATTTTGGATGATCCAAAATAATCCAGATTAGTTCATTATATATATATAAATAGAGTTATTGCAATTTGGACCTTAAGCCCAAGACTTAATTGATTCCCAAATAAAAAACAAGAATCTGATCTGTCAATGACAAATCTGATTCCACCAAAATCAATGTAATAAAAAATACAAATTAAAAAAATAAAAGAAAACAAATAGAAAAAAGAAAAGAGAATGGATCTGCCAAGGACACAAGTTCAAAACATAACCTTTATTCTTATTTAACTTTTTACGTTATTTTTCCTCTTGCAATTCTCTCTGCTTGCTTTTATTTGCACAAATCAACTATTTTATTATCAATATAATCTTTTTATCCAATTAAATGAATTAATTACTGTCCTAAACTTGTATTATTTTTAGTAAAATATGTGCAAAATTTGGTATTTCAGAATTTTGCACTATTATTATTTAGATATAACGTGTTGCTTGATTACTTAACTGTGTTATGAGTGGGGTCCAAATTGCAACCCCTTCCCCTCCTTTCTTCGGCTCCTCCCCCTTTAATTTGTCCCTCACTTCTTTTTATACAACCATAAATTCCGTAACTCGATGAAAATTTCTTCAACCCAATAGCCCAACTAAAGACCCAAAATCCATAAACCTCAACCCAGCCCAACCTCCAAGAACCTTACCGACCTACTGTTTACATTATCAAAGAATTTTAACTACAATTTGAGCAGAATAAGTCCATGTTGGTTGTTTCTACCAAGATGACATGAGATTGATCCCCCTGTATGTCGGTTGTAGGATTGAAATTGAATTTTTTATTGGAAGTATACCTCCATTTCCTTTGATTCTTTTCAATGATTTGCAATCTCAACAATGTGCACACGATTTTTATGTCAACAAGTATTTAATCAAAGGAATAAAACAGAGCAATTTGATGAACTTGATATTAGTCATGATTTTGGTTGCTGTTTGAGACCAACTTTTACTTTGGCATTTTGTGGTAACATTCTATGGTTTTGCAGCAACTTGACACATTTGGATTCATCTTGTTGTAAGGAATTAACAGTTGTGGCCTTTGGAACCAGCCAACATTGTACCCACACTCATCTTCTCATTGTCTCATAACTTAGGTGTGTCCCTGGAACCAGCTACAACCTGCCACTAATGCATGGGCATTGTTGCTATTGGTATGCAAACGACAGAATTTTTAGTTGAATGCACTAACAATCTTGTATAGCTGCCGTTGCAGGTGCAGGCTTTATTTTATTTCTTGAATGCATTCATTGTCCCAACTTTAATTATTACAGAATTGAGTCAATATCCACTTGGGACTTTTTCATGTACAAGTAATGCTGATGCTTACAGCTTATTTAAATGATATGAACAAATGGTGTACGTATGAAATTTGGAGGACCAAAATTGTACCAGATGAAAATTGTCCACTTCAGAAATCTGGGAAGTTCCTTTCTTCCTTTGTTTCAGAAATCAATTTTATTCAACGGAAATTATTTAATTTTTTTTATCTGTTTATTATAAGTTAAAGTTTTGTGAAGGCAAAAATTGTGTGTGTACCTCAGATGAAACCCATGTGGCAGGAAATCTGACCAACTAAAGTCCGACACGTGTAAAGTCCCACCAAGATATGAAAGGGTTTCTTTAACAACGCCGCCGTTCGGTTCAATCAAGAATGGCGCAATCTTCACTTATGAACGATCGGTTGAGATCTGGATATGACAGATCCTACGGTGAAGATTGGGTAGTAGCAGCAACATGATTTCTTGCTTTTAACATATTAATTAATGTGCAGTAAGTGAGAAGAGAAGCATAATCACAAATAATGAATAAATCATTCCTAGTTCCTAGTACCTAGTACCAAGGGCAGCTTTGCACTGCTCTTTCTATTTCCTTCTTTTTGTCCCTCTCTCATTCCGTCGCCCTCCGTTGCTGTAATTTCTCAACCCTCTTTCTCTCGCTTCAAGAAGAGACACGCACAACCTAAACAAAATGCAACAACCAAGAGATACCCACTTGGTAAAAATGCTCTGACCAACCTTAAAAACTCTCCTTCCTTGTCTTTTTCTAATTGCCAATGTACCCTTCTTTTGACACTGCCGGTTTCTTTCATGTTCTTCTGTTCTTGGCAAAGTTTCTTTCATGTTCGTCAGCTCTATTGTAGTAATAATAATACAAAATAGTTATATGGATGCGGTTGCAATGAAATGTTTGATTATGTTGAAAAACTATACAACCTTGCGAGTGGCCACCCATTTGCTGCTGTAAAAATGGTATTTTTAAACATTTTACTCTGCGTTAGTATATTTGTTTTTAGTTTTATTGTTTCTGTGTGTGATACCCTTCTCGCAGATGTGAACGTGTAACCTGTGAGGTTCATGTGGTTTAGACTTGAAATGTTGTTAGGCTAGTGGTACTTGGATCCAGGTCGTTACATTTGGTATCAGAGTCATGGACAAGTCCGGTGTGAGCTTCCATATGAGTGGTCTTGATGAGAACATCATGGATTTGAGTGGTCAATCACTACTAATAATTTAAGCTTAAATTCAAGTGATTTAGGTCTGTAACGTTGCTAAATCAGTGGTGTTGGATCCGATTTATTACACTTTGAGATTATAAAAATGTTTGGTCTCTGTGGAATGCGCTTTATTATTGAAGGCAGTTGTTTAAGATTTCCCATTTTAATGAAGGAGCATGATGTTTGTAGTCATTTAATTGCATTATATGCTTTGTATTAAGTGACAATGATATTTAGAAATTCATATGTGATATTTCCTTGTTTCTACAGGACAAGGTATGTGATATTTGTGGTGATGTTGGCTACGGGGAACTAATTATAACTTGCTCCCAGTGCTCAATTGGACGTCATATGTAAGACAACCATCAGTCAATCTTAAATGTTTAATGGTTGTAATCTGCTGTTTGTTTCTGTTTTTATTAGGTATATTTTTATCAATTAAATGAATAAGCAGCTGTGTTAAAGTTCTTCCTTGATTCTGAAAGTGTACCCTATCATGTTTACTTGCATTTAACTAGAATAGTAACACCGTAGAATGATTGGTTCATATGTAGTTAACTGTGATATTTGTTTGACCTTCAATTCTAAAAATAATGTTGATTCTTTTGGAAGCTATTGCACGCGGAGTGTAGTGACGGACATGCATGAAGATTGGGTTTGTGAAGTATGTCTTTCTGAGAATGACATAGATTCTCTAAAACCTGGCCAGGCAGAAGATGTTTTGGATTCCTCTAGAAAACATTGTTTTGAACTGGGAAGGCAGGTTACATGTAAAAGGCCAAAGGCCATTGAAACAGGCAAAGTGAAGTTCCTTCCGACTGAGGAAGTCATTAAGCTATCATCAGGCTCACCAAGAAAGGAATTTCCTTTGAAGAGCAACTTCAGATCAAAACCTGTCCCAGCAAAATTGACTGCATCTTTGTCGAAGAGGTCATTTATGGGACCCAAAACTGTAGGCCCTTCTTTTAACCCAATAAAGGTGAGATCAAATCCTAGTTTTTCACAGTTAGGATCTTCGACGCCTCCTAGATGTGGTGGTCTGCAGATCATTTCATCAATTAGTCAGCATGCAGTCAAAACATCAAAGGAGTCAAAAGGTGATAAACTCTTGGACTTTGCCACTAGTTTGGTTTTTATTTTTTGCATAAAGTTTCTGTCTTGAGAGGTGTTGAAAGATGGAACAATGGAAGAAGTTCCAAATGGTGAGCTGGCTTCATTTAGATTATTTGTGAAAGTTTTTTGTTTAAATTTTTCATTCAAGTTGGAGTTGGTGCTTCAGGAAACAAATAGATACTTTTGAACTCTGTGTTGGGTTGGTGTATGTTGGAGTTGGTTGGTCCAGATTATGATATTTTGTGAGCTTTTGGTGCAGTCAATTCCAAATATGATTGCAAGTTTATCTTATGTTTTGTAATATCTGATGCCTTAAATCAAGGTTGTTTATTGTCGTTGAATATTATTTTTTTATGTTGAGCCTGAGTCCATTATGCTAAACTTTTAATCTTAGACAAGAGCCTAGATTTTCTTTTCCTTCATGCTGGATAACAGGGAAGAAAATGAGACAATATTTGAACTTTATGCTAGTTTTCTTTTGGAAGCGCAAAAACTTATATGAGCATTGATGGCAAGTTTGATGTGCATATGGTAAAATGTGGCTGTTGCATTTTATTTTGCATGAATGATATAGATTTCATGCCCCTGTCTTATTAAAGGGTACTCTATGTAGATTTCTCTTAGAAAGTATTGCTTCTGTGCCCCACTGCAGAAGAAAAAGCCCCTCAGGCACTTGCAAAGATATACAGTAGTAATGAAGAGCCAGTATCTTCTGTTATGTCTGCGAAAGAAGTCAAGACTGTTAATGCTAAAGCAATGAACAAAATGAAAGAGACATTGTCTGCATCTTCAACCTTAACGCCTAGTTTGCCTATCATCAATACAGGCAAGAAAGTTTCTAAAATGATATCATTTTGACTTGTTTGTTCTTTTTATGTGTTTTTCCTTATAGGAAAAAAAAAACAAAACCCAAATGATTTGTTTTGGAAAAGTTTGGTGGAATATTATGAAGAGATTTGCCTTGAAAATTACTAAAGGTGCATTTTCTTATTGGGATGCAAAGAAGGAGGCAAAAGGTATCATATGATCTTTTGAAGTTCAAAAATGAAATTTTAGAAAGGTGAAAAATATTTTGTTCCAAACATCTAGCATAGAAGCTTGGAATCTCATAAATTTAGCAGTGAGGTAAGAGACAGAGATTATGATCTTATAAATTATGCCCATTACTTGTTAAAAAAGGTGAAAAATATTTTGTTCCAAACATCTAGCATAGAAGCTTGGAATCTCATAAATTTAGCAGTGAGGTAAGAGACAGAGATTATGATCTTATAAATTATGCCCATTACTTATATTTAACATTTGGGTGCTATCACTCATCTCATCAATTTGACTTCCATGTAACTGCATTTTGAACTTAAATATTTTACCAGAATTTACTTGTATGCCAGTTCCTTTTATGTGGTCATACTTCTGGTCTGAGTGAATCAACTTTTGAGCTTAGTTTTCTTAAAATTTAAATCTTCATGGTGCAACTTGGTCAGAAGTATCAATTTTGAAGATCATCAAGTGGTCTAAATTGGTTTTTATAAAGCTACTGGTGCTGTATGCTTTTTATTTGAGTTTATCCACTTATATTGTAGTTTTAGCTACTTGATTTATATGTGCGTATCTACCTAGTGGTGACATATTGCTGCTCTTATGTTCTTTTTTCAATAGAAAGTGACCTTGTTGTTCCCAACAAAGAGAATGTTTGCAAGGGACAGATATCGGATGCCATCCTACCTAATAATAAGCAAACAATTCTTCCTACAAAGACAGAGGAGACTATGAGATCAAGCAGACCTTCACCATCAAGGCTTCATACAACTATTGTAGGTTCAGGCAAGAGAATTTTTCTAATCACTTCACAGTACTCTACCTTTTGGAAATAAGGATAAAACTATAAACTTGTTTTTCCAATTCTATGTGGTATCTACTATTCAGATGTTTGATCGTTTTCAGATTATAGTGGTGATATTGTTTATATTAATCTTTGTTTGTAGCTGAGCAGTTTTAATTTACTTTTATATTTATGTCCTCTTTAAACAAATGCTTTCTCATATCGAAACTTTTATGATGCTGCTGAACCTGAGAATTTTGATGTTGCAGAAAGAGAATCCTGGAATATTCGACTTAAGGTTTCCCTATACCGCCCACATCTTCCTGCTCTTCATACTACTTGGATGTGAGTAACATGTCTTTCGAAGACATTGTACATACCATGTTCTATCTTCTTGTTATGTAATTGTCTACTTGTTGAAAAATTGTTTCAACATAATTCATCACATCTCAAAACAATGGCATGGATTTCTATACATAACAATTTATATAAATAGTACAGCATTCTCAATAATTCAGTCCTCATAGCATGCCAGGGCCTTTTCCATTCTTATGATGTTAAAAGCTATTTTTCCCAAGTTATGTATATGGGATGAAAACTTCATGAGGTCCTGCATATGTATTCTAGCATGCAATTTGCAATTAGGGTTTGCATTAATTGCTACTTGCAAAAGGTTTACTTTATTTACTCACTGACAGAAGTCGCTGACATGCCTTCATATTGACCTTTTCTCATCCTTTTTTAGGGGAGGTTTCAAATTTCTTGATGCTGCTACCCCAGGTGAATTTTATGGTGGTTTCCTGGCTCGACCTCCATGCAGAGTCCATCGTAAAGCATATGAGTTTTCACAGAAAATGCCCCCAGTCCTTCAGGTTAATCTGCTTCACCAGTGTCACCTTCAGGCAGATATACTCCAGAATGGTTGTCTAGATCTTTGTGACATTGCATTATACTTTTATCCTGTGGATTATACAGAAAGGTGTGTGCCAACATCGAATTCTGGCTTAAATTCATTTTCCTTTTACAATTTTAATTTTGGACTCATTGTATTACTTGAATGGCTTCTTTGATGTGTAGATCCCAACAGAATTACAGTCAACTGTTTCAGCTCATGGAGATAAAAAATTCAGTGCTGACAAGTTACAATGATGGTGTGAAGTTGTTGATATTTACATCTACACAGCTGCATTTAGACACACGTGGTAAGCTCTCTAGGCTCTCTGACTGTATTTTCTGTCAGCTTTCCTTCAGAACAATATTTTGGGCATAGATGCTGGATTATTTTATGACAACAACACCTCTATAAAATTTATGTTGTTAATGTCCAGAACACTTTGGTTCTGTTCACACAATAAAGAACCCAGTAAGAGTTGTTGAATGTTTGTACAATCTTACTTTTTGTTCCAAACTGGCTAGACTCTTGGTTATGAATTATTAAGATTTTGAATATTGGATTTGAGATTCCTCCCTCTATTGATCCTCTCTATTTTTCTCTCCCTAGTTCTTTTATTCCTTCCTCCAATTTCCTCTGTGTCTTCCCCTTTCCCTTTAATTCTTTTTCTGATCTCCAATTTCTCCTTATTTCCCCTTGTTCTACATCAATGCCTTTACGAAGATAGACCAAAATTCTTGTGTCCATACTTTTTGGCTTTGCTATCTTCTATTGCTTAGATGGCTAAATATGCATGTTCAGATGTGATCTCAATGCCTTCATGAAGATGACTAATAATGTTGTTGTGTTTATAGACTTGTTTACAAGGTCAAATACAGACTTTTTCTGTGGAGTCTTCTGCCATGCAAAAGATAATCAAATGAAGGTACATCAGGAACTTCCTTCGTTAGTGTCTCCTTTGGAATATACACATGATGATAATGCCAATATGAATAGCAGTGAGGCTGTTGATATGGATATCGACATGGTAGGTGGAAAAATTGTAGGGATTTCTGACACAGCTGTTTCAAAAGCGTCAACACGGGATTTCAATGAATGGGCTGTGAAAGAAACCCTTGATGCGATTACCAATAGGAAATTTTCAACTGTCTTAGAGGACTTGGATTCTGTGATTCAACCGATTTCATTAGAATTTGAGCAAGAATGCTGCAATGACTCTGATTTACCATCTAAAAATACTGAGAAAATCAAAAGCAGATTAACTCTTGAGCCTCTTGAGCATCCATTGGAAAGCTCACTTTGTAGGTTGCCCAGTAGTATGGGTGAAACTCGCATCCCTCCTGGTTTTGAAGGTTTGATGAAACTAAATTCTAGTAATAGAGCACCCAAAGCCCCAAGTGCAGAGGAGAAAAATTTTTTGAATGAGAGAAGAATTGTGAGTCAAGTAAAAGAGGAGATTGGCTGTCAGGGTATCTTGCAAATAGCTTTTGGAGTTAGTAGTCCACAACGTCAAGGATCTATAGAAGATTACAGTTCACGAGGATCTCAAAAACAGCACCAGGTACTGAAAGTATCATTCTACAAAAATTTAAAGTTAATGTGGGTTTAAATTGTTTGAAAATTGTATTTCATATGTCTCTAACAGGTTTTGGCATGTCATTTGGCAAATGATCCTTCAGCTGCTTGTCCTCCTCCCTGTTTGTCAGTAAAGGGGACTAAAGTTGGATCGGTAATTAAAATTGAAGGAAATGACAATGAAAAACCCTTTGAAATGAGAGAGAAGAAAGGTCTGCAAAGTACGTTATTCCTTAGCAAGGACAAATCTAAAATGGTTGCTGGTTCGTTTAATGGTCCTTGTGCTGTAGAGGTCAAAGCTGAAATGCAGGCGGTAGATGATAGAGTAAATAACAGTCATGGACTCCATGCCAGATTGCCCAGCAACATGGAGACATCACAATGTTTGAGGCCTGTTGCTTCAACTAGGGTAAACCTGAGTGTAGCTGGGAGGTCAAGGGGGAATACTGGTGCTGCTAGTGCTGGTGGGCTAATTCGTGACAAATTAGGAAAGTGGATTGTCGGCTACAATCTTAACTTGGGCAGGTGCAGTTCTTTATCAACAGATCTGTGGGCTCTGTTTCAGGGAATAAAGTTTACATGGGATAGAGGGTATAGGAAAGTTCTGGTAGAGTCTGACTGCGTTGCTGCAGTGGAATGTTTAAGGAAAGCCCCCTCTCTGCTGAATTCTAATATAGCCCTCATTAAGAGCTGCAGAGATCTTCTCAATCGTAAGTGGGATTGCAAAGTCCATCCTATCCGAAGGGAAGAGAACTTGTGTGCTAATTGGTTAGCTACTCATGTTGAAGGCTGTTCACCGGGATTGTCAATCATTAAGGAGCCACCTTTGGAACTAAATCCTCTTCTGGAAAATGATTGCGTACGGGTTGCTCGTGCTCACGATTCCCCATCTGCAGTGTCCTTTAGCGACCGTAAATCCCACTGAATTATTGAATGTGAGAAAAGGACAGATATTTCTCCGTTACCGAGTACAGTAGCTCATATACTATACACCTTTGTAAAGCCTCAATCATGGAATCCAACTTTTTTGTCTAGTTGTAAAAAGTCAGGGTGTCTACCTGTTAGTTTGAAGTATGGTAGGCTTTATAAACAGAGTTTACCTGTAGGGTAAATATTTTTTGTTATCCTCTAGGCGGCTGCCTCGCACATTTGTTTCAACGACTGACTTGTGACTGAATTATCTAGTAGCTTATCATTGTGCCATAGCCCAAAAGTCCTTGAATGAGAACCTGAGAGGAATGCATGCACTAGTTGACAAGACGGCCTTTTTTCCTATTGAATTTTGGTTTTAATGAAGCAACAGCACTGGTTAAGTTGCCTGGATTTTCTTATCTTGGTTGCGCCGAGAGGGCAAGGAGCAACCCGTTGGGAAGAAACGTCGCCGTTTTCAATAAGAAGAAACATACCAATAAAGAGATAATAAATCTATTGGGTAAGTAAAAGGAAGTCCAAAGGGCTTCCTCCTCTAGCCACGTGGAGGTCACAGAAGAAAAGAAGAAAAGTATTGAAAATGAAAAAAGAGAGGCAAAAAGAGCAAGGAAAAAACAGGCAGAAAGGGCCCACAATGTAAATAAAAAAAGGAATCTATAGGCCACAGGGACATCGTCGGTCAAACTGAGTAATGGCGTGTCACATACTGATTGGTTGCAGAAAAACTGTATTCCCTCCAATGCCTCCCAAAGTAAAGGGAACAAAAAAGAGAAGTGCAAAAAATTCCAAAATTTTAATTTCAAACACGAAAGTCGCTTACTTGGCTGGCTGCTGCTTTCTCTCTGCCGGTGAGACTGCGAGAAAGCAACCGAGACAGAGAGAGAAACAGATATTATGGAGGTGGAATCAGCTGCGAGCAACAGCAATGCCAAAAATCAACGGCGGGTAGGTTTAATTTACGATCAGAGGATGTGCAAGCATCGTACTCCTGATGATGATTATCATCCCGAGAATCCCAATCGCATCACCGTTATTTGGAACAGGCTCAAACTCGCCGGCATTCCCGAACGGTACTTTTTATCTGAAACTTTCTTTCGTTTTCTCGCGGTTTATTTGTGGTGAGAATTCGTAATAAATGAAATTGAATTCCATAATTGTTTTTTTGTAAAATTATAGTCTAATTTGCTCTATCTGGAATGCAATTAGTTTAAACCTTGACAATAATTCATTTAGCGTTTAAATTAACCTGTGAAATTGATCCTCATATGATTTAAATTCATTTCTTTTTATTTTTTGGTTTTGTTTTTCTAAATTTGTTTTTGTTGGATTTCTCTTTTAGATGTGTGCTTTTAAATGCCAAAGAAGCGGAGGATAAATACATTTGCGCCGTTCACTCCAAAAAACACGTTAATTTGATTCGAAAGATAAGCTCCAAACGATATGATTCGAAGAGAAATCTAATCGCATCCAAATTAAATTCCATATATTTCAATGAAGGATCATCAGAGGCTGCTTACCTCGCAGCTGGCTCTGTCATTGAGGTGCTGTAAAGTTCTTCTCGAATGGTACATTTACATTTAAGAGTTTAAAATTTGACAAGAGAATTTCTTTTGTCGCATAGGTTGCTGAGAAAGTGGCAAAAGGGGAATTGGATTCTGCTTTCGCTCTTGTTAGGCCACCTGGCCATCATGCTGAATTCGATGAAGCAATGGGATTTTGTTTGTTCAACAATGTGGCTATAGCTGCCACTTTTCTCCTTGATGAAAGGGTGAGAAGTGACTGTTAGTTTTTATAATTCAGGGTCTTTTTTCCCCTATTTTACAGCAAAATTTCCTCAGTATTTTACGGATGGTGACAACATTGCATTTTTATTTGATTTATTTTTTCCCCTTGCAGCCAGAACTTGATATAAACAAGATTCTGATAGTTGATTGGGATGTTCATCACGGTAATGGTACTCAAAAAACTTTCTGGAAGGATCCTCGTGTTCTGTTCTTCTCCGTTCACAGGTACATAACTAATGTGAGCTCATTTTTTTCTGTATCAAGTTTGTGTATGCTCTTAGTCCAAAATAAGTTTTCTTGAGGAATTGTCTGGTATTTAATTATGCTATAGATAGTTTTTCATCTTTTTTTAGGATAACATCAGTTATGTAGTAAAAGCCTTTTGTTTGTCGCTATATTTTTTTTAAAGTGCAGGCTTTAGATTGGACCTAAACTGTATGCTGTTTAATCACATATTGTAACTGGCAATTAACCTCAGTGACTGTTTCTATTTGTCCTCTTTTGCAGGCATGAGTTTGGCAGTTTTTACCCTGCTAATGATGATGGTTTTTATACCATGGTTGGAGAAGGACCAGGTGCAGGATATAATATAAATGTCCCTTGGGAGAATGGCCAGTGTGGCGATGCTGACTATCTTGCAGTTTGGGACCATATTTTACTTCCCGTTGCCAAGGAATTTAAGCCTGACGTAATTATAATATCTGCAGGATTTGATGCAGGTTGATGATTATAAACTTACTTGTTGAAATTAAGAATTCTTAATTTTTCGCTGCTTTTTTAGTCTCTCTATCATCATAAGTATAACATGTTGTTTGGAACAGCTGTTGGTGATCCTCTAGGGGGATGTCGGGTAACACCATATGGATATTCCGTCATGTTGAAGGAGGTCAGTGATTAATTTTTATTACCATTTCCTTAATTTCTCCCTTTTGATTTCTCTATGTCTAATGCTGTTGGTCTGTAACTTTTAATTTGTTTAATCCATTCCACTTCATAATTTTTTTCGAAGTGAGATTTACACTATTGCATCATCTTTTGTGTATGTCTGAAATGATGGTTCTCTATATCTTTTGCATTTAATGTAACTTCTTTTTACCAGTTGATGGATTTTGCTCAAGGTAGGATTGTTTTGGCACTGGAAGGAGGATACAATCTTGATTCTATAGCAAATTCAGCCCTGGCTTGCATGGAAGTTCTGTTAGAAGACAAACCTATTTCTGGATTTTCTGAGGCATATCCATTTGAGTCTACATGGCGAGTAATACAAGCGGTAATAATCCTTTACAATGGTTTTCGCAGCTTTCCTTGAATGGAATTAACAACCGTGTTTTCTTTTTCCTCCTTGTGCTGGTTCCTTACCAGTTCTTAGCAATTTTTACTTTATATAGTCTTTTCTTCTGCTGAGGCATAGATGGCCTGTTTGCCAGGTTCGCCGAAAATTGAGTGCATTCTGGCCAACACTCGCAGATGAATTACCAACTAAGTTGACCAATCAAAAAGCTCCTCCTGTAAGGCTGTTTTTCATCTTTGGTTGCAGATTTATCTTCTTGCTTTTATCTTGTCAAATGTGGATAGCCAGTAGATTAGCATGCCAATTAATGTCTTTGTTAAAGTAGTCTTGTTTAGGTGATTCTGAAATTCATCAGAAATAAACATAAACCAAAAATGCAGTAATTTCTTGTTTCTCCCATAACTACTGGAGAAAAAGAAAGGCTTATTTTTTATTTTTGATTAGTCAACACATGGTACATGATGCTAATCTAATCATGTAGGGCTCTTGAATACATCTAATGTATTTTCTGAAAGCAGGAAGAGCAACTCGTAATTGGAAAAGAAGAAAAAATGTGCAACATAATTGTTTTAGGGTTCTTGTCATTAAGGATGGAGTCATAGGGGGAAAACATATATAGGGTTCTTCTCATTAATTTTAAGACATAATGTTATTCGGTGAGCCCATACATCTTTCTAATAAAGTTGTTTTCAACTCAGCATATTCTACCGTTAAGCTTCGAATCTGATGATGAGGATGATGAAGCTTCAAAAATTGTATCAGCGGACTTTGTTGCAGCTGTTGAGGATGTTGTAGAACCCCTTTTAAAGTTGAAGGTTGAAGATAATCATGGTAATAAAGTGGAGATTAAAGTTGTTAAGTCAGTTTTCTTCTTTACTTTTATTTTAAATGATAAGCTCTAAACTGAATGCAGATAAAGTAACCACTGCTTCTACCCTGTGGAGATCAGAGCTGTCCAAGAGTGACATTTGGTATGCCACTTTTGGTTCAAATATGTGGAAGTCAAGGTTCCTCTGCTATATTGAAGGTGGACAGGTATTGGGATTTTGTGGTAAAAGGATGGATGAGATCCCTACGCCTAAAATCAATGACATTATTAGATTTTAGCCACTTTTAATTAATATTTTGATGTTAACCCCTTTCATTAATTAACCAGGATCAAGAGGATTTTCCAAAAAAAAAAGAGGACCAGGATCGAGTGTTGCATGTTTTAGTACAAAAACAAATTGCATTTGCCTGATATTTCTAAATATGATTCTAGGTTGAAGGTATGAAAAAGTCATGTTCTGGTTCAATGGATAGAAACCCTCCAAAGGACATTCTGTGGAAAACTTGCCCTCACCGTCTTTTCTTTGGTCGCGATTTTACACAAACATGGGGTCCTGGAGGGGTTGCTTTCCTTCATCCTCAAAGCAACAGCCATAATAAAACTTACATGTGCCTCTATAGAATTACGTAAGTTATTTCATATTGCACTGTTCCCTTTCTATTTTTGATTGCATCCTCTCCATATAGAAGAGAATTGCAGTCTCTATTGAATTTGTATCAGCCTGCCTGCTTCATCATCCTATCTGAATTATTTATTCTTTGGCATCTTAAACAGGCTAGAGCAGTTCAATGATGTCTTGCTTCAGGAAAATGGTCCAGATCATGACCTGAGTTCTCCTTTGTTCGATCTAAATGCTTTGAACTCCATTCCAAATGAAGGTTCCTTCTCTGTGGAGGCTGTCAAGGTACTCCAGGTTTATCATTCCCTTTATTTGTGCATTTCTACTGTCATATTTGGAAGGTTATGCCCTTCAACGTTGACAAGCAACTTGGTTCTTCGAGCAGAGAGGCTGGTACCATAGCGTTGTTTACCTGGGAAAGGAGAATGATATCCCTATACTGACTATGACGTACGCTTTAATGCACTCTTGGCAACTCAATTTTTTCTTTATACAGAATCGTATTGGACATCTGCATAATTTGCATCTTGTGAGTTTACCATATTTGTGTATTTGATGATATTTAGGTGTCCCCTCTCAACGATTGAAAAATTTAAGTCCGGTGAGATCCCTTTACGTGCTCCTTGCAAAGAATATGCTGACACCTTAGTAAGAGGCCTGGTCGAAGGCAATCAGCTATCAGAAGAGGAGGCCAGGACTTATATACACGAAGCAAGCGCAAAAACCATTATATGATCGCAGAACTTTTGGTTGCGGTACATTGTAGTAAATTTCTCAAAGTAATAACACTCATAGTAGAGGGTAAAGCTTCTGGCTAGAAGAGTAGATGACATTGATAGGGGAGTTTCCTTGTGTATTTAGCCATAGCCAACCATATTAGCCAACCTAATTAGTGAGAATGTAAATGGATTAACTCCTCTTGCAGGCTTATCATATTTATGTATGTTTAAATTAATATCAGAAATTCAGGAACATCGTGTCTTCTAATTAAGACCAGAAGAATCATCAATGTGTAGTAATGTCTTTTCTATGAGCATTTGTTTCCTTTTATTCCCTTGAAGGACAAGCTGTGGAAGCATTCAAACCCAGGTAAATTGCTGATTAATAACAGGTTCGGGTACAGTATTACCCGACCAAGAATTACAGTTGCTATTTGCTTCACAATTTGTTGCAATTCGAAGATAAAAAGAATTTGCAAAAAAATACATGTCAACTGCCATCAAGGTATGCGGTTCAACATCAAGAAACTGCATATGTTCATAGCAAATAATTTACAGGGAATGTAAACGAGAAAATTCTTGATCACGCCTTGTAATTCATTTCAGTCAAAATTTGTAAAGTCGTTATATAACTCAATATCATTATCAAGCTTCTTACAGTATCCTATTGATGACTATCGGCAATTCTTTGGCAATACAGATGGATGAACAGATCCAAAAGAATGAACACATTCTCGCTACCCAAATTCTGAAATACTAACATGAGATGGTGCATTTGATAATTAACCCTCACCATCAACATAGAATAAGCTATTTCTCTCATCGGAATTTCAATGTAGCATGACCGGTGTCTCCCAAGTGCTTATGTAATTTATTCCTGCCATGATGCAGATATGATGAGATTTCTTTGCTTTTCAGTACTGAATAGGGTGATGCAAATGATTCAAGTAACCAAAAAAAAAAGGTAAGAGTAGCATTGAAATGTTTACATACTTTGATTGAAAGTCCTCTCCACATGTCTCACATACATTGCCAGAATGCTTTGTTGTTGCCTGCATGTGAATATGCATATTTTGACAATTAGACAAGAAATGAGAAATACATGCATAATTTCACAACTACTAGTACATTTCAAACATAATAAATAAGAGTATTTAGTTGATTTTTATGAATACTTGTACTTGGTGGTGAAAAGTCTCACCCTTTTAGCTCTGTTACCAAAGCTGGAGACTAGAGATAGATGGGAGGCCATCCCTCATGCCTTTATGTTTAGATTATCTTATGAGAAAAGGTGCTCAAAGCTTTCTATTAAAAGCAATTAAATAGTCTGTTGTTTCAAGTTTCCCTTCTCTTTTCTAATGTCGTATTCCTCCCCCAGTAACCACCAATATTTTGCCCCTTGACAGAGATCACCATTCATCAAGAAAATCTCAGCATTCAAGTTAATGGTGACTATAATATGTACTCCATAATATTAATTATTCAAATAATGCAACTGAACTAGTTGATCAAACACTTGCCTGGAGACTAACTGTTTAGCAGCTCTGGATAAACCTTATTATTCATTAAATAAAAACCATTTTTCTTTTTATTTGTGTATAGAAGCAGTTAGATAATTCCTTCTATTCTGTCCATGTAGTACAATTGCACACCACTTTGGCACCTCTAGGATCTTGATATAAGTTGATCACTCATCACAAAAAATCATTGCTTGGGCTATAAATAATAACATATTACATGGCTTACTCATACTGCAAAATCTCAGGTTATTCAATCAATTTTTTGGCCTGACAACTAATTAGGTCAAAATCTTTTATATTTTTTTTAAATGTGAGTCAAAAGTTATGATCAAAACTAAGCATAAGTAGTAAAAAGGAGAAGTTCGTCTAACCCAGCAAGTCATATATATGGAGGTAACTAACTAACAACCGTTTAAGCACAAGACAATATCAATAATAAATGGAGAGTAAAGCATACCTTCGCTTTCTTTCCTTCAGATGAGTTGTTTGATTTGGTATTGGTTTCTTTCTTCATATTCCATTTTCTATCAACAGGTCGCTTTGAAATCTTATCATTGTTTCCCAATTTATCATCCTTTTCACCATCACTATCCTCATCTTCTGCAGGTTGCTTCTCCTCCGCATGCAGAGTATCACTTAAACTGGCTTCTTCATTCTTGCTTTCAGTTCTGTTTCCATCACTCTTCATGCCTTCACTGCCATTCTTCTTACTCCTCTCTTTCTTCCCTCTTCTGTTTCTCCTTCTGTTCTTCCGGTTATCATATTCCATAAATTCCTCCTCATCACTCTCATCCTTGACATGAAATCCTGTCTGTGAAACCACGTCCTCACTCTTCAAAGGAGCATCCTTCTTATGTTTATGCCCTGACACCATTGCTTCAAGAACACTAATTTCCTCCCCATCATCATTATTACTATCAATTTCAACCTCCTCTTCACCCCCTTCCTCAACATCAAAAAACCCATCATCCTCACTCAACTCACCAACTCTATTCTCCCCTTCATCCTTCACTTCCTCGTCAATCCTTAAACCCTCCCTAAACCTCTCGTCCACATCCTCCTCCAACTCCAACTCCTCTTCCTCTTCTTCCTCATCAACAAACGACTCCCTCAACTCCGCCACTTTCTCCTTGTGCTTTTTCGACTGCTCGTGATTCTTCCATTGCTTCTCACTCTTAAACTTCTTCCCACACGCCACACAGTACAATTCCTCCTTCTCTACAGCTTTCTCCTCCATTTCCTCCCAATCATCCTCTTCTTCCTCTTCAACTTTCGCCCATTCTGGCTCTGCATATGCCCTAACTCTCTCCAACCTCTCCTTTTCCATCTTCCTCTTCTTTTCTCTCTCCTCCTCTTTTCTCCTCTCCATCTCCTCCTTCCTTTTCATGCTCATATCAATAACTCTCTTATCCCTCTTCTTAACAAACTCCGCCAACCCTCTGACCGTCTCGTTATACTCCCTTTTCGCCTTCCTCCGCAATTTCTTATTCTCTTCCTCCATAACCCTCCGCGATTTCCGGTTAGGTCCCGCCATAACATCATACTCATCAACCCAAACAAAATCCATGACCGTAGAAAACCCCAACCAATAATTATAAAACGCCGTAACTTGACCGTAGGAACTCTCTAAATTTCCCATCAAAGGAGCTTCTTTTACTAATTCTAATCCTAACCCTAACTTTTTGGCAAAATTAAGTTCATTGGCATAAATTTTAGAGAAAAGATCCGAATAAACCTTGTAGAAGCCACGCCCAGAGTCGGAGTAACCGGAGAAAACGGTGTTGGAGAAGAAAGAAAAGAGGTCAGGGATTGGGGAATTGGCGGTGGAGTTGCGGTCGGCGAAGAGGATTTGCGAGCGATGAGAGTCGTACCAGGAGCGCTCTTTGGGGTCGGAGAGGACCTCGTAAGCGTGGACGAGCTCCTGGAATTGGGCGGTGGCGTCTGCCTGAGAAAGGCCGGATTGAACAAGTTTGTCAGGGTGGCGTTGGAGGGCGAGCTTTTTGTAGGCTGAGCGGATCTCGTCTTGGGTGCAGTCACGGGAAAGGCCTAAGACCTCGTATAGGCACCGCTTTTCCGATGCCATTAGTAAAGTTAATTTTATTGGATTTTCAGGTATTGTTCAGGTGGGAGATGATTAGCGCTTCACCAAAGGAGAGGGAAGAGGAAGAAGACCTTTGTTTGCCCTTCGCCTTCTCCTTCTCCTTCTCCTTCTCCTAGAAATAATAATAGTTTTATATATGTATTATATAGTTCAAACTATTCCTAGGTGCTTCAATTGTACGTCTTTTTAAATTCCTTTGGTTGATAAACTGAAATATTATTAATTACAAGTATGTTATGCAATTAGTTGCTGAAATCAATTTCCTTCAATGCTCAAGTCAGCCTTCCAATTATATCAAAAGACTCAATTTAATTCTTATCCTTTATCCTCTTATTACATTCAAATAAATCTTTATATTTTTATTTGAGTCAAATAAACTCCTCTTACTAATTATTGATTAACTTCAGTTAATCAATAGTACAATCAATAATTTTTGATACTATATTATTTGTCACATAGTATCTTGATAATGTTAATGTCATATGATAAATGACGTAACATCAAAAATTACTAACTCAAAATTGAGATTTTTTTAAAATATTTAAAAATTATTGATTAGAGATTTAAAATAAAAAATTAAAAAAAAAACTAATTATTTCAAAGTGATTACCATCTTTCTTCATTGCTTACCATCTTTTTAATTAAAACCATCATTCCTAACAAAAAAAAATTTAATCCAACTTTTCTAATATGATTGATGTCATTATTGCTTGATTGAAAGCGAGTGTAGAGAAATTTGATAATATCCATAAACGATTTTGAGATGAGAAAGAGTAAAAATAGGACATATAACATTTATAATACTGAAACTAGTAAAGATGCACAATGTTGTTCTACTATAAAAGAAAATCAAATCCTTCACTTCTTATCTATAGAATTTGTAAGGAAAATCCAATGCTTTTCTCTTTTCTAAAATTTGTAAAAAAAAGTCAAATCATTCTATTCTCTTCCCTAAAATCTATAAGAAAAATTCAATGCTCTTTTCTTCTCTGAAATTTGATGGTATTGAATTTTATTTATTAACAAAAATAGATTTTGTCCCCATATGTTTTAAAAATTCAAAACTACCAAAAGAACAATTTTAAAAAAAGAAATAAGAATTAACAGACAAGGAAAGGGCATTCTGACTATAAAGTACGTTGGATTTAGAGAATGTTGAAGAAAGTGATGATAATCAGTTTGAAGTAATTAATTTTTTTTAATTTTTTATTTTAAATCCCTAATTAATAATTTTTGAACATTCATTTAGATAAATAAAAAAAAAGAAAAAACTTACTTTCTAATCAATAATTTTTTATGTCGCATCATCATCACGTGGTATTGGTGTCATCAAGATGACACGTTAACATATCATGTGGAAAATGACGTGACATGGACTAACTTTCGTTAGTTAATGATTAATGTGAGGGGTTTATTTGATTTAAAATAAAAAATTGAAAGCTTATTTAAATGCGATAAAAAGATATGGGCTAAATTAACTTTTTTGTATAATTTGGGGGTTTATTTATGTACTTAGCCAATCAATATGTGCACCTCAATTTTCATTATAAATTTACATTGACATAGTACTAAAATAAACTCTTATATTATTTAAATAAAACTTTTTTTATTAAGTTTAATTTTATTTATTTTGAATTAAATAAGTTCTTATGAGTATTCATTAACTAATTATTATTTGTTATTTTATATCCACGTAACACTATCAGGATATTGATATAGAAAGTAAAAAATACCAAATGATCATGTTATTATAACAAATTAATATATCATGTCATCATCAATTATAATATGTCAACATGTCACATCATCATCAATTATAATATGTATAGTATGTCATGTCAAAACCACATATTATAAACAGACAAATAGTATAAAGATTTATTTGATTTAAAAAATAAAAGTATAAAAACTTATCTAGTTCAAAATAAAAATATAAAAACTTAATTAAATGTAATAAAAATATAAAAATTTATTTAAATTTTTTAAAATAGTTTAAAAACTTTTTTAAATATTATGCCATTATAATTTATACTCAATTAAGTTTACGTGCCATATAATTAACCTAACTATGTGAAACTGTCACATAATGAAATAAAAGGATTAATTTTCCATTACAATTAAAAATTTGTTTGGATTCAATAAAAATTATTAAAAACTTAATTGAGAAAATGTCATAATTCAAAGGTTTTTTTGGTATTTAAGCAAAAAAGGAAACAAGAGAGCTGGGAACATGCTTCAAAATGGCACGGCAAGAACATAGAATTAACTCTTGTTTCACATCTTTTGTATAAGATAGTTCATTACATACATCTATTTCTATGATACCTTGGCTGAAAAATGAGATGAGATATTCGAATAGGAATATGGGGCATTGCCCTGTGCCTATAGTATGATCCCACACGCCTTCAATTACAGTAAGAGAAGAAGGGCTGCAACTCATCCAAGCTTTCAAAATTGTCATTATTTTTGTGTTTGATATTTTATAATATAATTATATTATAAAAAATGTGATTATTGAAAATATGATTGCTGGTAAAATAACTTTACAGTGTTTGACAGGGGCGAACTCAAGAATTTTTTTTAATGATGTCATAGTAAAAATAATAATAATTAAAAATTATTAATATTTCAATTATAGAAGGATTTTTTTGTCTTTCCATTTAATATTAAATATTAGTATATAAATTATTTTTTTGATAAATCTACTTTGACTTGGAGTCTTTGACTCTACTCTTTACAAAATTGTAAAAAATTAAATAAATTCATTAATATAATTAACGGCATAAAACTCTAACATAAGTAATATAAAAAGTACAAATTTTTTACAGTTTCGTGAATAAATGGTGTCATGTGACACCACTTGTCTTATGTAGGTCCACCCCTAACCTTTGGTATATTAAAATGCTCGAAAGATATTATTATAGTATTTAATTTACAAGCACTTGTGAAAATATAATATTAATTTTTAAAATTACCTTTATATGATATCATCTTTTAAATAAAATTTTCAACAAATAACCAAACATCAAGACAAATCCATATTAATATTAAATAGAAAATTTTTTTATTTGTTGGCAATTTTTAAAATTTTAAAATATATTGTTATTATTATTATTATTATCATTATTTTAAAAAATTTCTGAAAAGTTAAAAAATGAAAATAATTATTTTTTGAAAAAGAATCAAAATAATAAAAAACCAAAAAGAGATTTTTTGAAAAAATTCTGAAAGTAAAAAAGGAATATTTTTTATTTTTAAAAGTTTATTAAAAATTACAAAAAGGAAGTAATTTTTATAATTTTATAAATTATGAGCATAAAAAAGAATATCTTCTATTTTTTAAAAAAATTTTAAATATATTTTTTATTTTATGAATTTTCTATTTTTTATTATTCTAGAATTTTTTTAAATAATTAAAAATTCTTTTAAGTTTTTCATTTTTAACTTTTTAGAATTTATAAAAATAAAAAAAATTATTTTTATGTTTTTAAAATTTCATAGATTTTCCTTCCAAAAAGTTAAAATTATTTTTAAGTTTTTTAATTTTTAAAATGATAAAAATTAAGATTTGGGACTTTATTGATTAATTTTGTTTATTTTCTTTTATAAATTGTAAATGTTATGCTTGATTATATTTATTGCTAATATATTTATATTTATCAAAAAATAATTACTTATCAAATAAATAAAGGTAGATTATGTTAGAAGAAAATTTTGGTATTGTTTCTAATATAGAAAAACAAAAATTGTCAAATCAAGTTTGGTAGCATTGCGAGTAAGTTGCAATACCAAATTACATTAGTTTTTTACTGCAATCAAACTGCATACATTACTTGTTATGTGATTGCATTACAATCTTATAATGCGTCAGCTTGGTTGGGAATACAATAACATAATCCTCGTACCAAAAGCTACCTAATATCATTCTATTCAAAGCAAAATCTTTCTCATCTAATATATGCGTTGACTCCTCTATTGGCTTCATCAAAAAATTACAATTAAGCATGTCTAACAAAGTCAAAGGTTCTCGGATGGGTTAGTCTCGCATCGTCACAACCAGAGTATTATGCTAAAAATGAAATTCAAGCTAAGATTCAGGTTTCACTATTGACAAGCTTGTAACATCTTGCATATTGCCATTGCCCGGTTTTGTATTGAAATGACGTCTTAGGAATTCAACAACCATGTTAAGAACAGAGGCTGGAATATACCATGTGATCCGGGGGATGATTCCTCTGAGCATTCCCTTCATGCCTTCACTTGTCCAGATTTTCCTCATTGCATCCAGCCAGCCATTATACCTAATACTTCACAATTATGAAATATAACAAATTCAGAATCATATAAGCACAAAGGAGGGTGCTTAAGCATAACCATGATCAAAAAACATGCATGAGGCATGATGGGGAACAAACAGTCAGCAGAATTAATACATGTTAGATAGTACAGTAGGATGGATTATGGTTGAAGACTGTGCCCTTTAACAAATTAGTCCCTACCATGAATAAAGAAATGGCACTACCAAATTAATTATTCTCACATGAACCTGAAATAAATTTCTGATGCTCGAGATGGTTTTAGTTGTACAACTATGGCTCAATGTAATTCTAAAAGAGATGACAGTTGATCCCTACCTTGTGGATGGTCCCTGAGCTTGTAATCTTGTCTTGGTTACATCACTCTTCGTGCCTTCACTGCCATTCTTTGTCTTGGTTACACATCACTCTTCGTGCCTTCACTGCCATTCTTTGTCTTGGTTACACATCACTCTTCGTGCCTTCACTGCCATTCTTCGTCTTGGTTACACATCACTCTTCGTGCCTTCACTGCCATTCTTCTTACTCCTCACTTGTTTCTCCCTGTGCTTCTTTGACTGCCCGTGATTCTCCCATTGCTTCTCACTCTTAAACTTCTCCCCACACGCCACACAATACAACTCCTCCTTCTCTACTGCTTTCTCCTCCTTTTCATCCCAATCATCCCTTTCTTGTTCTTCAACTTTCGCCCATTCTGGCTCCGCATATGCCCTAACTCTCTCCAACCTCTCCTTTTCCATCTTCCTCTTCCTTTCCCTCTCCTCCTCTTTGCTCCTCTCCATCTCCTCCTTCCTTTCCATGCTCATATCAATAACTCTCTTATCCCTCTTCTTAACAAACTCTGCTAACCCTCTGACTGCCACGTTGTACTCCCTTTGGGAGCGGTGAGAGTCGTACCAGGAGCGCTCTTTGGGGTCGGAGAGGACCTCGTAATTGGGCGGTGGGGTCGGCCTGAGAAAGGCCGGATCGAACAAGTTTGTCAGGGTGGCGTTGGAGGGCGAGCTTTTTGTAGGCTGCGCGGATGTCGTCTTGGGTGAAGTCCAGGGAAAGGGCTAACACCTCGTACAGGCACCGGTTTTCCGAAGTCATAATTTATATTAATTAATTGTTTTTAAATTAGTGCGTTTTAGATTACGCATTTGTATGGTAATTTATATAGTTGAAAATTGAAGATTGGGAAGAGAAGAGTAATTGGATAGGTAGGAGTAGGATTAGGAGACTTATATATGTTTTTGAATTCCTTGGGTTGATTAACCCAACAACAAGTATGTTTTCCGAATTAGTTTCAGAGTCCCGATTTGCTTTTAATTACTATGTCTTTTGTAGTTTAACTTCATTGTCAATCAAAACTTAGGCAATTTCGATATTCACTTGATATATGGATTTCTAGGTGGAAAAAGCCACATTCAAATTTCACACTCTATTCAGGATGTTTCATCCCTAAATAGTAATATAAACGAGTAAGATATTTTTTTTTATTTTTTAAGTACATTAATTCGAATTTAATTATTTTATAAGATAGTCAAATGATTTAATTTTAACTTGCTATCTGAACTCTTACCTTAATGTTTTTAAATATTCATACTCATTACCTATTTTATTAAAATAAATTTAAATTAATTTTTTATGTACATTATCAAAATAAATTAAAGTTAATTTATGAAAAATAAAATAAATTTTAAAATCATATTTAAAATAATTAACAAATTTTAAAAAGTATTATATTAATTATGAAAAAATTTATAAATAAAAAATAATATGTATAAAATTAAATGCTTAAAATTAAAAATAATTATTTATAATTGGATTTGGATTAGTAGATATCATAAAATAACAACTCAAACCTATAACTAAGAATAATTTTACTACCTGCACCCTATCCAACCCGATTATTAAATACCTTAATCTTATTTAATTGGGTTAATACATATACCCAATTATGAAGTGTTCGTTTACATAGAAACAAGCCATACTTTTTTTACTTAAAAAAAATTAAATAATAACAAAATATTATACTATGATCATTTTTCAATTAACTTCTCACATTTTTTTGGTATCTAAACAAATCTTTAAACTTTAATTTATAATCGAATAAATCTTTAATTTTAACAAAAATTTAATTATCATGAAATCGATCGTCATCTAATATTTTATACCCATATGATATATGACTTAATAACTACATGATAACTGCCACATAGTTAAGTACGTCAACCACATTATAAGTCACGTAAATAAAAAATATCAACTAATACTGAATTTGATTATGATTAATTTTTTGAGGAAATTATAATTTATTTAGCCACAAATCAAAAATAAAAAATTCTTTAACTTGCGATAAAAAGTTAAAAACTTAATTGAGAAAATATCATAGTTCCAAGCTTTCTGGTATTTAAACAAAAAAGGAAACAAGAGAGTTGGAAAAATGCTTTAGAATGGCACAGTAGCAACAGAGAATTAACTCTTCTTTCACTTCTTTTGTATTAGAAAGTTTACAACAGACATCTATTTCTATGATGCTTTAAGCTGAAAAATGAGATTCGAATAGGAATATGGGGCATTGCCCTGTGCCTGTCGTATAGGCAGAGGAGAAGGGCTGCAACACATCCAAGCCTTCAAAATTGTCATTACTCCAATTTCATTCTCTTCAAAGCAAGATCTTTCTCATGTTGTATATGTGTTGACTTCTCTATTGGCCTCACCAAAAAATTACAATTAAGCATGTCTAACAAAGTCTGCGCTTCTTCGACAGGTTAGTCTTGCATCTTCACAGCCAGAGTCTTGTGCTAAAATTCAAGCTACCTTCCGAAAAGAAGATTCAGGTTTCTCTATTGACAAGCTTGTAACATCTTGCAGATTGCCATTGTTTAGTTTTTCATTGAAATGATCTCTTAGGAATTCAACAGCCATAAAGGTGAGAGCAGAGGCTGGAATATACCATGTGATCCGGGGGATGCTTCCTCTGAACATTCCCTTCACACCTTCGGTTTTCCAGATTTTACCCATTGCATCCAGCCAGCCATTATAGCTAAATAGTACACAATGATACAATATAACAAATTCAGAATCATATAGCACAAAGGAGGGTGCTTAAGCATAACCATGAAAGAACATGCATGACGAGACTTGGTCCAAGACATGATGGTGAACAAACAGTCAACACAATTAACACATGTGATGATTGTTGTCAGATAATACAAGATGGATTATGGTTAAAGACTGTGCCCTTTGTCAAAGTCCCTACTATGAATAAATGATGGCACTATCAAATTAATCTCACAAGAAATTGAAATAAATTTCTGATGCTTGAGACGATTTTAGTCCACAACTATAGCTCATTAATTGCACTGTAATTCTAAAAGACATGACAGTTGATACCTTGCAGATGATCCCTGAACTTGTAATCTTGTCTTGATTACATCCAAGGGAGTGGTAAGGTATGCACTAAACCCTGCAAATTATATAAAGAATGAACTGCATCTGGGGCCCGATAAATTCTGAGTTCAATCATTACAAAAAGAAATTAAAACTGCATGACATAGGATGAAGCCAAATCAGGACACATACCGCCAGCCAATCCTCCTAAAACAAGTCCCTCAATAGAACTATCAACATAGAGATTAGGAGCCAGATTATGCCTCCCTCTCTCTGTCAAATCTTTCAGGGCTTCATAGAACATAACCTGCATTCAAGTGACAACAAATACAGGGTCATTAATCCCCTTTACTACTGAAACTAAGAGCCTGTTTGTCCTAGCTTTTTTCTAACTTAAAAACTATTATGAAGCTCTTATGAAAAATAATAGCTTTTAAAATTAAGCTAAAGTTGTTTGATAAATTTCTTTTTATAAGTTTTTTTTTATAAGTTATAATTTTTGTTAAAATTATCATAGAAGGTATTTTTTTTTTGAAAGGGTAATATTGTAATTATTTTTAATAAATGAGGATATTTTTGGAACAAAAATAAAAATTCTCTTACATTTTAAAAAGAAGAGAAGAAAAAGCTCCTCCTTGTAGCTTTTTTTTAAGCTCTTTTTTTAAAAATTTTGTTCTTAAAAAAAAAGCTGCTTTTTTTTAAAGAGCTTCTCAAAAAATCATGTTTGGCCTGGCTTTTGCTTTTAAGAGCTAGATAAGCTGAAAAAAAAGCTAGGCCAAACATGCACTAAAGATGCACATTGGGTGAACATAAGCTAGAACTATTTCAGAGGAATTTTGTTTCCAAAATGACAACAGTTCAGCATATAAAAAGGGAAAAATATTATCAATAGTCAGTTCTTCCTCCATTGAGGCACAGAACTAATCAAGCTGGTAATTTACTTTATGCATATAGAAAAACATACATATAAATGCCAAGAAATGAAATGCGAACTTAATGATGAGCTATTTTTCTATACATGGAGAAAGAACGCAACCAACAAGGGCCAGGCGAACACAAGAAGCACAATAGACAATATCGCATGTGAAAAGAGGAGAGACCACGATGGGGTGCTCAGTTAATTGTGTAATGATGACATAAGACATTTCAACTTGAGCATTTACTGACTGTTGACACAGCTGCACATTCAAAATTTTTTTTAAAAAAAAAAGGAAGAGGAAGAAAGAAAACAAAAAAGAAAAAGAAAAAGTGGAAAGAAATGTTAGGTTTTTTTAATAGATAATAGATAAGACCTTGAAGATCATTTTCCTTACCTATTCGTCAGACCTTAAGATCAAGCATTTTCCCTTCTAAAGAGTGAATAACTAGTAGAAAGTTATCATCAAACCGAAATAATGCTAAAATGACTATAATAAAAGAAGTATGTAACAGCAAACTCAGATAGAACAAACATAGACACCGTATGCAGCTAAATCTAAACTAATTTACATACCATAAGACCAGCAAATGGCACATCCCTTGCCAGTGTGGACCAGTATCTGCAAAAGGAACCATAAAAAGAATGTACAATTGTGCTTTCAGATGAAATTCATCAACAATTTAGAGTACTCCAGGTTCCGGAAAAATTTCTTATTCCTAAGGTTAAAATCATCTCATTCAGAATGGTTCCAACCTGGGAGGCTTATAGCACTTTAGGAGACATACTGTTAGATGCCCATACATGCGGAACAACAAAAAGAATAGGGAAGAGAAGGGAGACATAAAGAGAGTGCACTCAGGATATCTAAAATGTAAGTTTGTATAAACTCCTTGAAATTAAGATATGTTAAAATCAGAAGTGGCAGATAGTACAATATTAAGCATCATTGTACATATGTCATTAGGCATGCATATGAGCATCTGTGGTTGGAGTTTGGACAAAGGTACTTGTATGCATGTGGAAAACCAAGTATTTATCCAACACTAAAGAATAATATACAAAGAAAGAAATGTTTACCCAGCATATAATCCTTTTAACCCTTGCTTTTTCCATATTGAACGGCCAGCTTGGAACATTCCTGTGTAATAACCATACATCTGCGCACCAGATTTCATTTGCATGTTGTCTTTCATGATAGCAGAATTCCAAGATGTTCTCGAGCCTTGAACCTGCATGCGTTGCTTCATCACTTCACATGGAACATATACAAAAGAACCAAGTGTATCACCTGAAATGCACAGAGAGTTTAAAAGGTAGAAAATCAGTTTGAATCACATATCATAAAATTTTCTGCTCTGAAATGCTATTTACAGGTACAGCAACAACTATAAGTCAAAACGGAAAATATTTAAGATTCCATCGCATTGGAACCAAGCATCATCCTCTCAGTTGTAAGGACTACTTGGAAATCAAATTTTAACAGAAAGACATATTCAAAATTTGGAAAAAAGAAAGAGGAAAAGATATACCAATCAGATCAGGGGAAAAGAACAAAGATTTTTGACCCATTAAGAGATCAAGTATCAATTACTCAAGCAAAATCAGACACATAGAATGCAGTTTCCATATGCATCCACAACTAAATTTCATTATCAAAGTTGTGCAAAAGAAACGGGACACAAGAAGCCCATTCTAAAAGTGAGCAATGACTAGTAAGTTAATATCAATGGAGTTAGAGAAGCAAGAAAACTAGATGGAACAATATGACTAAAAGAAGATAAAGATCCAGAATAGCTTACCAACAGCTCCAGCTATGAAATGTGCCCAGTGGCCCTCAAGGCTAGGATGTGATTCTTCAATCCATTTTTTAGTGGACTCTATGAAACCAAAGTATGTTGCTCCAGTAGCAAGAGATCCAGTAATTCCAGGAGCTATTCCCCTGTAGAAGCCTACAAACATGATCAGTCCAGACAAACTACATAACATGGTGCATGCATAACAGCACATTGATTAATGAAAGAAACCACTAATCAAAGTCCAAAGCAAATCATGCTACACACACTCATACAGCACATAAATAAAACAGAAAAGGTAGAATTATTGCAAAATGGAAAATAATGGAATGGCCATCAGCGAAATAAACAGAAGTGATTGAATATACCTCTTAAGCCATCTGCCACCCAGACAGTTCGAACCATTTGCACTATGCTCTTTTGGCTCTGCTATCAATAAGCCGTATACTTTTAAGCATTGACAAACAAACATTCCCAAAAGAAAGGAAATCCAGTAGAAAATTCTATGTGATCATACCAGACTTCCACTAAGAAGAGCTTGACTTTGAATTCTTGTCTTTATGGTATCAATGGGATGCATCATGCCCTCTCCAAAAGCCCCAGCTATAGCTCCCCATAAGAACTCTCTCCACACTATATCCACATCATAAAATTCCATCAAAAAAGATCCATAACTGCATAGATTATTTAAGCATTTTCTTTTTTAAGCCCATTGTTAAGACATCAATGAGACTAACTAAGACAGAAAAACATCAAACAAAAAATGAGTTTTCACATTTCATTATTAAGACAAGAAAAGAATTTCGCATTAAAAAGACTACTTGGAAACAAAAACTAATTCCATTTCTTCACTTCAACAAGGAAATCCAGGACGGGGCAAGAAAGTATATTTCGTTTAAAGTTTTAGAACTCCTGCTCTTTTTCTTCTTTCTTTGACAAAATCCAATGAACCACAAACAACCCAACTGGGCCAATTATAGATCTCTTCTGTTTGAACAGAGCATTGCACTAGGTAAAATGAGTGAAGCTTCTTTCCCATTCTTTTCTTTCCTTAGGCGCATTGAGGAATAAGAAAACAGTTCAAGTAATTTATAAAAGTTTTTCAGACCTTTTCCTGAGAACCAAACAGAACATAGGAGAAAGCAGCTTACCAAAGAAGTGATTTTGATCGTGAGTTGCTTTGTGGGTTATATGAGATAACGGGGCTTCCAAATTGCTGGAAGTTGACCTATTATTCGTCATTTGAAGATTGAAGTTGAAGTTGCAGAGTTCTGTCTCCTTCTCTTTTCTCTTTGCAGGCATTTTCACTGTCACACTGGGGTTTAGGGTTTAAAGAGGGCTTTTTAATTTCTTTTGTTTTGTTATTCAGCACAGACGCATATTTTAGGATGTAATGAAAGCCACGCGTTCCAAAGGCACGTGAATGGGAATGGGAATGGGATTGGGCTAATAATGGTTGCGGCGGTATTGGACTACTGCTAGACTTCGACTGCCCTCAGGGAAGGGAGGAATAGAATTTTCAAAGCAAATTTCTTGTAGGAAACGAAACTTCTTCTACTTGTTATATCTGATTCTTGAATTCTATGATCGATATAGAATAAATAAATAAATAATATTTTTTCAATAATATTTCAAAAAAATAATATTTAAAATTTTTTTTGAACTATTTATAAAAGTTAAAATAAATTTTTATTTTTTAGTATATTTAATCAAATTCTTGATTGATTGTTATTAGTCAAAACTTTACTTATTATTTTATATCACTTAATAAAAATATGATATATTAATATGACATGATGATATGATGATTTGATATTTTTACCATCTACGTCAATTTTATGTCAACATCACATGAATATAAAATAAGAAGTAATATTTTGATTAATATTAATTAGTCAATTGTTGGTTGTATGGATCTATTTGATTTTAAAATAAATATTTATAAAATTAGTCGAATGTAATAAAAAAATATATATATATTTAATTTTTTTAATAATTTAAAAGTTTTTTCTAATATTATATTTATTTCTAAACACATTAAAATTTATTACTCGGGTGTAGAACTATAAGGCCTTGCAAAAATATATATATATATATATATAACTACAAGCCTTTTACCATAAACAAAAATACAAATGTATACACACAAATAGCAAGAGCCATAATAGTAAACGCCTTAAAGTTAGTTACTATTCTTTTTAGTTAAATTTATTACTAAATTTCCATTATATGAAATAAATGATAAAATAGGTGAGATTAATTTGGTGTTTCTTTAGATAAAATTGAAATTATTAATTAAAGAGTATATATGTGTCAATATATTGGAGTGCATCAAAAATTGGAAAAAAAAGTATATTCAAGCGCCTAATTAGAAGATAAGAAAAAATATATTCATGATTAATTAACTTTTTGTTAAATTTTTATTTTTTATTTTAATGAACAAATTAACTAAAATAATTTTGGTACTCTTTTTTATGTTGAGGAAAAGGGAATCAAATGCACTCAGTACAAAGAACAATATATGTATTTATCATTAAATTAAATGTTTATGTAAATAATACTTTGTTAATATTTTTTATTAAATAACATTTCATAGTTATTTGAATCAAAAGCACAAAAGAAAGAAAACGGTGCCGTTGGTAATCTTCCTCGGTTCCTTTGCATTATCAAATTGTTCCTTGCCAAAAAACGGAGTTCGCATCCCCATATTCTCATTTTAACAATAGCAGCAAAAAACACTGACCTGAGGGAGCAACAAAGCAACTCCGTGAAAACACCCACAAAAAACAAAACCGAAAAAAACTTTGATCCGCGACCGTAAGGGTTTCTAGGGTTTGTCCGATTCGGTAAACGATGGCGATGGCTGCGCTCAGACGCGAAGGGAGGCGTTTCGCCCCTCTGATCTCTCCCCGCCCAATCACCGCCTTCCGATCCTCTCCTCTCGCTCCCACTCGCGAGTACGGATCTCATCCTCTTGATGTCTCACCTTCTCATCTATCTCTATGTTCTGATCGCATTTCTCCTAATTTTCCTTGATATCTGCTTCTACGGTTAACAACTCTGGCAAAAGCAAAAAGAGGTTTTGATTTTTTTTCGTTTCCCCATTTTATTTGGCGGACAAATGGTGCATTTTCCTTTTTCTTTCTTGGTGACCCAACGGAGAATCATTTCTATTTGGCTTATTTAAGTGATTAGATTTTGCATTGTTGCTGTGGAAAGGAAGTTTTGTATGACACATTTTAATATTTCCTTCTTTTTTCTAATTCTGTGTATATTATTCCTTAATTTGTTTATAAAATGAACATTTTTTAAATAATTTTTAATTCTGTTAATATTTCTCTGGTAATGGAAATGAATGCTATAATTTTTTTATGATAGTGGTTTTTTGGCCAATGCGATTGAATATGTATGTAAAATTGAGCTAACCAGTTGGTAGTGGTGTATTCAATAATTTAAATTTTCAAAAGAAGGGAAAAGATATATTTGTATGTATGTATATATATATATATATATATCAAATAATTAATTGAACCTTATAAGATTTATAACGAAATTTATATTTTTACAATTTTCTTTTATGTGCTTTGAACTACTAAATAAATCAACTTGGATGGCAGGGCTGAGGGTCCTATTGGAGTTCGATATATTTCAACTCAAGTTGGTAAGAATTGTTTCCTTTTTTTTTTGTTTCTTTGTCATCTGCTGTTGTACATACATGGTTGTCATGTTATCTTGATGAAAAATATAATTTGGGTGGTGGTCTATACATGCAGTTAGAAACAGGATGAAGAGTGTCAAGAATATTCAGAAAATCACAAAGGCTATGAAGATGGTTGCAGCCTCAAAGTTGAGAGCAATTCAAACTAAAGCTGAGAATTCCCGTGGCCTCTGGCAGCCATTTACTGCACTTCTTGGCGATACTCCCAGTATGTCCATAAACAAGCCTTTGATATGTATCAATTACTGAGCAAATTTCAGTTGAATTTCTCTGTGTTCTCATTGCACTTTGCTGAATGTTTGTTATGTCAATTGTTAATTTGTGCTGTCTTCCATTTGTCTCACATTGGTGCTCATGTTGTGAATCATATGGGGCAGTGGCAGTGGATTAGTTTTTATCCTACATATTCCCTCTTTATCCAGAAGGTTTACGCAATTGTAAGTTTGATATTTTATTGATAACAGAGCAATGTGAGCAGATTAGCTGCACTTTTTTAAATGCTCTGTAGGGTTGTTTGTTTGAGAACCAGGTGAGTATTTTTCTTTTTCTGTCCTAAGATTTATATATGTAGATAAATTCTAGAAGATGGATTTTGCATTGAAAATACATCATTGGTTCGGTTGATTGGCGGAGTAATCATGATTTTGATTTCTCATAAAATCATGCAGCATGGTGGTATGTGCATGGCCTTGCTCTAAAAGAATATAAACTCTAACGAGGCTCTCGCTATTTGTGGAACTAGCTCGTTATCAATAATACCTGGCTGGACTAGGTTAATTATGTAGCATTACTTGATTCAGGTTGAAATAGAGTGGTATTCTATGAATAATAGTCAATAAACCTGAAGTTTTAAAAAACTGGAAACTAATAGATTTTCTTGCTATCTGAAGGGAAATCTTTAGCTTGACCTGTAAATTTGGTTAATACTGTCAAATGTGCTTTGGAAGTTTGCTTAGTTAAGGTTATAGGGTCGTTGCTTATTCGTTTTCTTGTTTTATCCTTCTACAATTTTGTTGTATTGTAAAATAATCTTTTTGCTTCTATCAAAAGTATATTTTCTTGTCAGCCTCATTTTATAAATATGTCTTGTCACAATGCAGGTGTTGATGTTAAGAAGAATGTTATTGTGACCGTATCTTCAGACAAAGGTCTCTGTGGTGGAATTAACTCTACATCTGTCAAGATAAGCAAGGCTCTCCACAAGTTAAACTCTGGTATATCTTCTGAGCAACTTAATATTTTTCTGCTTGTTTGTTTTTCTGATAGTTGGCGTCCTATTGGATGCTTCTTATGACTTGCATATCTTTATTGCTGCAGGTCCTGAAAACGAAACAAAATATGTTATCTTGGGAGAGAAGGCAAAGGCTCAATTGGTTCGTGACTCTAAAAAGGACATTGAGTTAATCATAACTGAGCTGCAGAAGAATCCTTTGAGCTACACTCAGGTCTGTCATTTTGCTTTTATTTGCAATTTTCCAAGGAAAGAACCTTTTTGTACAAGTTGAAATTTTGATTGCTATATTGAATGCTTTTCTTTGTTTAAGGCTGTGTTTTGGTTATGCAGTTTGTTTGACCTTACATCTTATGTTTCAGTGAATGTAATGTTTCTTGACTGGTTCCTTGTGATGTAGTCCAGGAATTGGGGTTCTATCAAATTAAAAAAATCTGGCCATGTGGTGGGCAAGAACCTATTTTTATAGTGTTTAATTTGATGATAGAAGATAATTATGGGAGAAAAAGACTCCATTTTTAGGGTGAAAAAAAAAATAACGATTCAACCTGCCTGCTGGCCTGGGAAGTGAATAGTAGCCTTAACTGTAATTTAAGGAGGGGTGAAGCTTGGATGTTGTTTTGGTGTGGATCTGGTTAGAATTTGATAGATGGCACTCCCTGGGATGCTTTGAGGTTGTTTATCTGTCAGAGTGTTGGAAAATAAAGAATAGGAAGAGGATAATATCTGGGTTTTACACCAAGATCACCTTGGTCTTCACACCAGATATCCTCAGTCTTCCCACCAAAGGCCTTAAAGGCTTCACATATAGCGTTAGGAATTTCTTCACACAACCCTAAAGAGCATAAACAGCTGCAAAATTCTCATATAATAGTAGTAGTTTAAAGAGCTAGCTATCATGTATATGTTTAGTATTTTAGTAATCCTACTTTCACAACGAGAATATCCAAAGTAAGAGCTACCAAAATCGATTCGAAGAAGATCTAAACTGTGAAGGAAAACAGAATAGTGGAAGGAAACCTTAAATAGACCTTTCTACTCAAATTATAAGATTTATATAGAATATCAAGAATCACTGGAATACCAGATTCATAAATCCAAGTAAACATATATATATATATATATATATATATATAGTATGTCGTAATTCTAGCTTAAATAATGTTGTAATTCTGTCCAATATCTAACAAAGACTGCAATTTCAAATTTTCTTGGAGTTGAATATTGACTTGCCTCAACCACTTTCTTTGCTGCATCACTGTCTCTTCAATCATTTTTTGTCTTCTGCTTGTAGATTGTGATTGACTGTGTTTACCATTGATCTCTTTTGATAAACTGGAAATTTCGATCAGGTCTCCGTTCTTGCTGATGATATCTTAAAGAATGTGGAGTTCGACGCTTTGAGGATTGTCTTCAACAAGTTTCACTCAGTAGTTTCATTCCTGCCAACAGTGTCAACTGTATTATCACCTGAAGTGAGTGTGACAAGAATCCTTCAGCTTTATAGTTGTACTTGTTTGTTCTCTTTTCCTGTCAAATGTTGCTCTACTCTAGTTGCTGGGTTTTTATTGGTGATATGTTGATATAGATTGTTGAAAGGGAAGCTGAAGCTGGGGGAAAGCTTGGTGATCTAGACTCGTATGAAATAGAAGGTGGTGAGACAAAGGGTGAAATACTTCAAAATTTGACGGAGTTTCAGTTCTCTTGTGTAAGTCCTGCTGTTTGGAACAGAAGTCCTTATTTCTTGTTATTCTGAATGGAAGTCATACCATAAAGGCATGAACTATGAATAATCGGATATAAGCATTTAATGAACAAAACTTCCATCTTTAAAATTTGTGAATTTGACTTGACACTCTAGGTCTAGGTCTTAGAGAGCTGTATTATGATGACAAGAACCGCTTGCTGGGTACTGCTTATCATTGAAATGATTCCTATGATTTTGGAGATAAAATAAATAATTAATTGATTAGGTTCCAATGGTTTTGATAGAGCTCTAAGTTTCACTTGTTTACTAGTTTTATAGCAAATTCTGCTGATCAGTGTTACCGGGACAAAGGCCTTACTCCTTGTCAAATCAATCTGGATTACCAAGTACAAAGAGTTGATAAGAGAATTTGGCACCTTTGTGCCTGTGATCTTGATTAATGCATAAGCCACCTTATCGTCTTACTAGTCAGTAATCTGTCGAAAACATAAACTTAAAGTTGTCTTTTGTGTTTTTTTCCCTATCTACTGGTATGTGCTATAGTCTCTGTTATCCACCATAAAAGGATTCTCATATTTCCCCCAGGTTATGTTCAATTCGGTGTTGGAGAATGCTTGTAGTGAGCAAGGGGCAAGGATGTCTGCTATGGATAGCTCAAGCAGAAATGCCGGGGATATGCTTGATCGCCTTACTCTTACATATAACAGGTCTCTCTCCCTCGCTCCCTCCTTCCCTCCCTCTTTCACAGGCATACATGCAGACATGCACATATGCTTTTGTTTCATGTGAATCAGTTGCTTACTTTAACTAGTGTTGTTAGTCACTAATGTTGTGTGAAGCATCATTTACATGTTTTTATTCCTTTTCATGGCTGATGTATATACTTGTGTTACAGAACCCGTCAAGCTTCGATTACCACCGAGTTGATTGAGATTATATCTGGAGCATCAGCACTGGAGGGTTAATTGCAAAATTTCTTCTGCTAGATTGTTCTGATGGTGACGAATTAAAAATCTGAGTGGACACTTTTGGTTTTTGAACTTTTTGTTGGGCTACTGCAATAATGTCCCAGTGTTAAAACTTGGTTTCTGGGAATAAAAATTATTTTTATGATGTTGAGATTCATTTTCTTTAAAATTGTACTTGATTGTTGATGGTTGAGGCTGCAACAGAGAGATTATGTAAATCCTTATTTCAATTATTGCCTTGCATTCCTTTTGACCAAAGAGCTGCATTTGGTAATGAATAATTCATTTCATCTTTAAAGGCAAATGCTCAATGGCACAGATTTATAGAGATGATAATCTTTGCTAACAGATTTGTCAGATGGATTACTTACAATTTTGAGGATAGACGGCACATAGGGGTCCAGGAGAAACAAAGCTTTCATCATGCACACATCATTTCCAAAACAATCTCCCACGTGGCAAGTTTTTAGCTCTTAAAAACTTTTGATGTCATAGTATTATATTCTTAAAAGCAACAACTAAAAAATTTCCTTTAGAGTATTCAAACTCAATATATTAATTATGAATTACACAGGTTCAGCTATTTAAGTATTAATTTTATGTAATTTAAGCTTCTTCTTTTTTCATTACACCATTTTCAGTATACAAATTAGTCGAATAATTAATTAATGTAAATAAATTGTTAAGTTTTTTATCTGGTGTATTCCGTTTTATAGCAACTATTTACCCTTGTAAGAAGTGTTAAATATATATTACTTAATACATTAATAATTAAACCACATTAAACCTCTTTAAAATGCAGGTTGTGCATATTTATTTAGCAGTAAGTAAGTAAAATCATAATAGAAATAGGTATATGTGATATGCAAATAATTCTAGCTATTTGGTGTTTAAAACCGCTTCTAATATCACCACCTTGACCTACCTTCTACCGTTTCTATACATTCAACCAACGCAAGGCATTCGGACAAGCCCGAGCAAACATTTGTTCAGTTCAGTGCTCAACATTTAATATTCATATTAATTATGCAAAATCTAATTTTACATATATATATATATATATATATATATTTTGTTTGTTAATATGTAACATGAGGTCAATAATAAACTATAAATGGGTTATGCAAGGTATATTGTTTAAAGTATTGAATGGATGAAATGTCTGGTTCAGTAATAAACAGCTAGCATACAATAAAAGGGAACACAGAGGGTAAGACAAAGACGGAGCAACAAATAATATGGAAGAAAGTAGTAAAATAAACATGATGTCAGACCCAAAAAGGAAGTTCTTAATGAATTCAACGCCACTAACCAATGCTAATCAAAGAATCATGTTACTGCAATTTTCATAATGAAATTAATTTACTATGTTGGAATCAAAATGTCTGCCTCCCGGCCCACTGCAGATATCCGAACCCTTCAAGTTGGTTGCAATCCTTGCAAGCTCTTCCTTCTCAATATAATCAGCTTTCACAATCCCCACCTCGGCCACCGTGGCGTACCCTTGCTCCATCTCACCCGCACCCCTTCGTTCGGCCACTTCCACTGCAAACTCTGCCATCTTTGGAGCCAAGAACTTGCATGCACTGTCATCAAACCCTAAGCTCGACAGCGTCTTCTCAACATACAACTCGTTTTCTTCCAGGAAAACAAAGGTCGTCGGGATGGCGAAGAAGTTGCAACGCTCAGGGTTGGTGATATCATCGATAGGGAATTCAAGGCCTTCCTCAGTCTTGATTAGCAGTTGGTAGCTCGATCGAATGCGCAACTCAATAAAACCAGAAAGATTGAAAAATGGGTATTTCCAAGTTAAGTCGGCTGCGTAGATGCTTAAGTCGCAAGCAACTGTGATTGCCATTGATGAGGCTTCGAATGCTTTTCTCTCAATAGACTAGGGCTGCAAATCTGATTCTTACAGGGGTTTATACATACCAAATTGGAGTAGGAAATCTAAGTCGGTGGGTCCTAAAAATTAAAACAAAACAAAAAAAAAATCTAATTTAAATTGACAAACTATGTATATTTGATTAACATTGTTTGAAAAGGAAAATCAATTTGCATTGTCAAATTTATCTATGAAATTATAGGCATCAACACTGAACTATATTTTAAAGGTTTATTTCTTTTATTATTCTTTTTTTTTAAAAAAAAAACCTAGGTGAAAGTCATGATTTGTTTTTATAATCAGTATTACAATTTATCCATCTAATTTTTCTAATTTATTTCTTCTATAGAAATATACTCTTCATAACAAAGATACATTTTCCAATGATCATTCCTTCTAGTTTGCTATAAATTAATTTTTTAAAATATTTTTTTTCAAATTATAAGGTATGCTATTTGCTCATAGAAAACTTTTAATTTTAATTAAATTAAGAAAATAGAGATTCACATTTAAAACCTCTATCCTAGAAACAAGTGAGGTTTTGCTAGTGATTTAATTTCAAAGGGAGGGTTTAGGACAATGAGTGTATTTCCTGTCCCTAATTAGAGTTACATATAGCAATAATTAGTTACAAAGAGTTTTAGTCAACAATATATGCATGAAAGATAGACCTACAATTCTACACTGTGATTTGAAATATATTTTATTCACCAAGGTAATATAAAATGATTGTTAGTCCAAAGAATTGCATTACTGTAATCGCTCTGGATAATGAGAGAATGAAAGGAGGCCCAAGGGGTGTGGAAGAGAAGAAAAAAGGACCATTGATGATAATCATAAGGACTAGAGAATGGCATAGAAAAGCATTTTACAAGTAGCATGCTGATGTGAATAAAAGGAAAGAAGAAACAATATCCCTTAGAGCGACCCAATGCACTCCTCAAAGCTTGCAGCACAGCATCCAAGCTTTCCATGAAAAAGTGCAGTTGAAGAAGGAATTGATCATGCCAAGTATAGGAGGAGGTGCGTTTGGTAGAGTATTTGGAGGAGTAAGAGCAAATACTTTGAGAGTGCCAAGAAGAGGCATATACAGAATGCTCTACAATATATTCCAAGACCAAATGCTATGAGTCCAATAGCAAAAGGAATGTTTTATGTAGCCCAAATTTATTAACAGAATCACAAAACCAAGTGAGAACCCCAAACCTCCAAATGACCAATTCCCCAATAATCTTTGCCAGTACAACCTGAACAAAGGAAGTTCCTTTGATTTTTATCAAGTTTCTTTTTTACAGATTAAGGGTAAATTGTAAATTTGACCACATAATTTTCTTTTGTCGTAAGTGTATTTTTTTAATCATATAGATTGACCCCATTAAAAAAAGGAATTCAAGAGTCAATGTGTAATAAATAAAACAAAATTGGAGATGAAAATATATAAGAAAGAACTTTTTTAGTAATGAAAATAGCAGATAATTTGTTATATCAAACAGAAAATAATTTGGTAAATGATTATTTGTTTGATTATCCAAATTAAAAAATGTATTTAACAATATTGATAATGAAACAATTATAGCACAGTTTTCAAATATATGTAAAGAAAACTATGTTAGGTTACTGACATGACTGAAAAAGAATTAATCCTTGATTATATGTGCCACTATTTGTGACACCAAACTAATTAGTCAAGTGTAGATTGGGATGCAGCACTCTAAACCCATATTTTCGACTTGACTAGACTCTTTGTTTTCAAGGGTTTCGAACCCTTTATGTAATGTACAAAACTAGGACCACAAGTGCAATGCAAGATTGAAACTAAATACTCCAACATATATATATATACAAGTGCTTCCTTCCTTACATACATCCACTTGTCGCTTTTGAGGTATTCTCCTTACATCAGATTAAAGCATAAAGAAGCTGCTGCATCCATGCTCTGCTTGCTTGCTCTCAAGTCGGAACAGCTAAATTACTGAAACTCTTCTCTTACCTTCCTTTTAGATACTATTTTGTATTATAATGGGGATGTAAATAATGACTATACTGCTACTTTTGGTATTCAACAAGGCTGGTTTATAATACGTACAAAATATAATAGGGTAAGAACCTTGTCATCATGGTAGATTTTAGTCGCAGGTGCAAACAAGCATAAAAGGACTGCATTTTGCCTAATACAGCTTCAATTAAAATGCAATATCCTTGCTACGTAAGTGGGGTTGCACGTACACTTCTGAAAGCTGACACTTGGCTTTGGTACCAGAAAAAGCTTACCCTTCAATCTTCATATATACATATAGTGCATGCATATAATTAATTATTTGTGGGTATATAATCTTCATGAAATGAACCCATGCATTAAGAGAGAGCATAGATGTATAGAGCTGTTTAATTAATCAGTTATACAAACCAAACACACAGCCCACCACTTCACCAAGCAAGAAATTAAGAGATTAGGAGAAGATTTGGTTCTATATAAAAAGTCTCAATTTCATGCATGGGTTTTCCTTGTTTTTTCATGGATTCCCCTCTAAACTCTACCTGCTCTCACTTAACCTTATATTCCCCATCTCTCCATTTCTAACAAAACCTCTTTGCCTTAAAATAACTCATCCCCAGCATCTTATTCCTACCAAACCGAAGAAGATACATATTAGTATCTTTTCCGCTAGCTCCTCAACTTTTTCTATCTTTTCATTCTGCACACTCAACCGCATCCAACTCCAATAAAGCCAAAACACTTTCCAAAACCAAACTCATGACCTTCCATCGCTTCTCCAGCAAAAACAATGCCATTTCTTTCCTCTTATTCCTTCTCTCCCATTGATCAAATCCACTCAAACTTGAGCACCAAAATCTGAAAACATCTCAGCTCGTCGCTTCCTTTTCCTCCAAGGAAAAAACCAACTCCAACGCCTATACAGTCATTTTCTCAAGAACAAAAAGAAAAGAAACAACCCAACATCGTTACTTGGAGAATATAGGACAAGAGGGAAACACAAAGCCTTCAATGGAGATACGTAAAGGGTCTCAATCAGCTCAAAAGCACCCAGCTAACTTAGCTCTTTCACCATCTTCTTCTTCCTCCTCCTGCTCCTCTTTTAGTGCTAGCGTTGTGCCTCTTACCTGCTCTCCGGTTGAGCAAACCGCTCTGCCATATAGGATGGGGAGTAGAGGGATATCCATAGTCAGCTTGTCTGACTGTGAACGGCTGAGATTCGTCGACACTGCAGGGAACGAGTGGAGGATTGTTGAGAACCGGTTCAACCGGCTTGCTATCACCGGAAATGGGCATGAACCGGTTGTGAAGTGGTCGGATTTTGGTTCTTGCATAGGTGAGAATTACATATAAAGCTAAATTTGTCTTGGAAAACCAGGGCCTCCCAGGCTTTCACCATGCTTGCTTGCAATGTTAATGTAGGTAGCTAGCCATCACAATGCCACGTAGCAGTGCTCTCATAGCCAGCAGATGAACATGCAGTAGTTGCTTTTGCCATGTTGCTCTTTTGGATTTTATAATTGTAAAAGAATTATAAATATATACTCCTATCCTAGTTTTGTTTTTTTCCCCAAGTGACATAACTCGAAAAGTTATTTACTAGTTACGATTTACTTTCATGGTGTAGGAATGAGAGAATCACCAGAATTTGCTAATGAGCTCTTAAGAGCAATGAGAGGAAGAAGAGATTGGAAAAAGGATATCACAAAAAATGAACTTCACAGTTATTGGTGTCGCATGACAGATCCCTGGTTGGATTCAAGGATAGAATTATTCTTTGACCTGTAATCATCCTCATTACATTTCCCAACAATTTTGATGTTGAATCAGGTATACAGCTTATGAAAATTGAATGATCTCTTTTTGTAATTTTCCTCAGCTGTGACAGAAATATGGATGGAAGAATCAATGAGAGGGACATCACGAAGGTGAAAACTAACAATTAATGAACTACCTTACTCTTTTACTTGTTATTGTTTATAGAAATTTGCAGCCAAGCTGAGTCTTTGTAGATTTGGACAATATATGCATAGTAAACCCTCTCACATCTCTAGACACAATTTACAGGTTATCTTGTTAAGTGCTCCCATAAATAAGTTGTCAGTAAAGCATGAGGAAGCTGAGGAACAAGCTAGTTTAATCATGGAAGTGCTTGACATTGAACACCGAGGCTATATCGAGGTATTTCCATTTCAACCTCACTAAGATTTAGTAAATGAAGAACCTTCAGGACAATCGTATCTGTCATGAGTGTTCAATATGAAACAGTGAAGTGTTCCATGGAAAGTTGCATATTAAAGTTTTTACTTAGCTTGTCACTGTGTTACCGAACTTATGATCCGAGATTTTTCCATAATTTTGGTAGCCATCTCAATTGGAAAGTCTCTTCAAAGTAAGCTTACCAAAGGGCTCCTCTGCAACTTCATATCAAAAGGATCAAAAACTAGAGCCGACGTCAAAGGCCGAGATCTTGTTTCGGTCCTATTGGAGACGGACATGGATAATTCTGTTTTGGTTGATAGTTTGCTTTGCACTCTTCACATGGAAATTCATCCAATACAGCCATAGAACAGCTTTCCAAGTCATGGGGTACTGTCTATCCACTGCCAAAGGAGCAGCAGAGACCCTGAAATTCAACATGGCTCTGATTCTCCTCCCTGTTTGTCGAAATACGATAACATGGCTACGCAAGAATAGTGGGTTCAACTCGGTTATTCCATTTAATGATAACATCAATTTTCACAAAGTAATTCATCATTTCAACATATAATGTTTTATGAGTTAGAATATTTTGGAACTCGACATATTAAATTCATGTTAACAACTTTTCTTTTTTGGTTGCTTTTGTAGCTAATTGCAGGAGGGATAGTGATTGGTGTTCTCCTCCATGGCGGCACACATCTTGCGTGTGATTTTCCAAGAATTAGTGGATCTGATAGTTCCACTTTTCGACAAACTATAGCAGCTAGATTTGGCTATCAGCAACCATCATACTTCCAAATATTGGCCACAACAGAGGTTGCAACAGGAATTGCTATGGTGATAGTAATGATGATAGCATTCTCACTAGCAACAAAATGGCCTCGCCGCCAGACTTCTCCGCTGCCAAGGTCGGTTCGGAAGGTCACTGGTTATAATACATTTTGGTACTCCCACCATCTATTCATTCTGGTGTATGCTTTGCTCATTGTTCACTCAATGTTCCTCTTCCTGACAGATAATCTAACTGAAAAGACGGTAAGAATGGCATGATTTTATGAGATTATATGTAGTTAATGTTATGATCATGAATAATTGCTTTCCTAATTATTGCAACTTCATGCAACGTACTGAAATGAAGTCACAAGATTTTCACTAGTGCCTATCACAATAAATGTCTATCTTTATAAAGTCACCAATCACAAGGTTCATGTCACTTCGATATTTCTATATTTAGTAGAAGGAATGCATACTAAACTGTAGGACATGGTTTGAGTGATGAGTGACTCCAGGTCAGATTAAAGGCCTGCTAATGCAGCCTGATTGATTAATGAAGTAGAATTTCAGAGCATCTAGTCCATGTAATTTCTGAATTAGTATTTGATTAGTTATATATGACATGAGTTGTGATATTAAGAATCTTCTTTCTTAGACATGGATGTATATTGCCATACCGGTTCTATTATATGCTGGCGAGCGGATAATTCGAGCCATAAGATCAGGGTTTTGTGAGGTGGAAATTTGGAAGGTATAGTATATAACTTCATCTCAATTTCTTTAACAATTGTTAAATGCAAAGAGAACTTTATATGCATATCAACTTGATATAAATTTCTCTCTTGTTGTTTCTAATTCCAAATACAGGTAAACCTGTATCCAGGAAAAGTGTTGTCCCTCAAATTGCGAAAACCAGAAGGTTTTAGTCACAAGAGTGGCATGTACATTTTCATCCAGTGCCCTCAAATTTCACCCTTTGAATGGTAAATTTTATGATGTATTTATTTCAATATTTAACAAAATTTTGTTATAATATTAGGATGAGCTAATTTGGATGATATTCCATAAACTTTTATTCTGTCTTTGTTGATTGGCAATAGCTTACTGATACTGTTCAATATTATTTTGAATAGCAGTCCTAGTAATCCTATACTATTATTTTTTACCATTTGCCTTGTTCTCTCCCAGGCACCCATTTTCCCTAACTTGTGGACCAAAGGATGATTACTTAAGTGTGCATATCAGAACTCTTGGAGACTGGAGCTATCAGCTATACAGTCTCTTCCAGGAGGTAAACGTATGTGAAAAAAGCCACAGGTTCTGTATTCAAATAAGTATGCAAAAAACCTGAATGTCCTATTCCTCCTGTATCTGGTTTTTCCAGGCACAAGTAACAAGACTAAAGCAGTATCCCAAAATCTATATTGATGGACCTTATGGTGCGGCTTCACAAGACCACATCAAGTATGATATTGTGGTGATGGTTGGCCTTGGCATAGGGGTCACACCCTTTATTAGCATCCTCAAAGATTTTGCTAGCCGCGTCAAAAAACCAAACATTAATCATGTAATAACTTCATCTGCAAGCTGTTCTTATGAAACACAATTCAAGTATGCTTTTGTTCTTAGATTGACAGAAAGTGTTCTGACCATTATGTAGGCAGCCAGCGGGGAAGGCAGAATTGAGAAAGGTCCATTGAAAGCTTATCTTTATTGGGTTACAAGAGAACAAAGCTCTTTTAATTGGTTCATGGATGTCATGCAGGAAATAGCAGAAACAAACCAAAAGCAGGTTAATCCCAACAGAATCCTTATTAATTCCTTATCCCCAAGTGTGTATTGAGAACAAATTCACTAACAAATTGAAATTTACTTAGATGTTCATCCTAGTGAAAATCATCCAAATCTTTTTCTTACTCAATTGTAAATTCTATAGTCTGTTGTAGAGGTATTCAATTTCCTAACCAGTGTATATCAAGAGGGGGATGCTCGGTCGGCTTTAATCAGCATTATTCAATCCCTGTATCATGCCAAGAATGGAATGGACATTGTCTCTCGAACTCCGGTGAGTATGATGCCAACCAATATTTTGTGCTGTCTTATATCCATCCTAAAATGATACTGATAGTTAGGTTGACCGGATTAGCTAGGATGTTTCCTTATGCAAATACAAATAGACTTTGTAATCTCAAGTGATAAACTATTCAGGTACATACCCATTTCGCTAGACCAAATTGGTTCAACATCTTCTCAAACTTGGCTCGGAGACATAGAGGAGCACGGATTGGTGAGAAAAGCTTACCTTCACCAACAACCATCATAGAACTATATTATTACCATGCTCTTTTTAACCATTAGCATTCTAAGGTGGGTTCTTCTTCTTTACTCTGGTTTCTGAGAAGTGTGTTCGGTTTGGACAGGGGTTTTCTACTGTGGACCATTGGCATTAGCAAGAGAATTGGAGAGGTTGTGCACCAAATTCTCCACCAAAACCACCACAAGATTTGTATTTCATAAGGAGAACTACTAGTAGATCTTTTTGTTTTCCCACTTCTGTCATCTCCACAATAGGAAATGGCACAACCTTTTTAGTCTTGCATGGTGTGTTGGCTTTTCAAAGGCAGGCCAAGTTGAACATGAAATGAAGCAATAGGAAAGAAGAAAAAACATGTTATGTATATTGAAATCCATGCATATGGCATCTACAATCAATGCAATTGCAAAATGCAAGGTAATTTAAAAGCTTAATTAAATGTAGATAGAAACTGCAAGCCTAGATGTCTACGATCTTAAAGAGATGATTTTCCTTGCACTGCATCATAGGACTCAGGTGGTTCCCTCTGTTTGCTCCTCCTTGCCAACTTCCTCTCCAAGTTTTTCACTCTCCCAGTTGGCTTCCCCTTTCGCTTTCTACCATCAGAATCCCGACCATCTCCCTCAGCTTCTTGTTCCGATGAATGTTGTGTACATAGCATAGTCTTTCCTTTTAGTGCATTCTGTTTAAAGGATATGAGAGGGGGCAGTTATCTGTTCCACAAATCTAATGCCCAAAATTCCTCTGCCTCTATACTCCTGTTGTCATCAAATGCATCGTGACATGAAATCATGTAACAATCATCTCCAAATTTTATCGGACTAATGAAATGGTTTCAGAATGTGTATAGTATGATTGTTTTTAAAATTTTATTTATTTTTATGTAGAAAGATTATAGATGATAAATCTCGAGAATTTAATAAATCAAAATGATTAATTGCGTTTTGGTTGACGAAAATAATCCAATGAGCATCCATCTGTGCAAGACAAGATTACCAAACTTTTATAAAATTTTTTTACAATCAACTAGCATTTTTTTTAACAAAATAGTAAAGAAAAAATTTAAAAATTATTATGAAAGATATAAAAGAAATTTTTAAGTTGATTCTTTATGTTCTTTAGAACCAAAGGAAAATCTATTTAAAGACATAAATATTTATTACTTAGGTACAATTAACAGTTAATTTAAATTAAAAAAAATTTAAATTTAAACACGGCTTGAAAAGGCTCCAATTTACACTTTAACTTATTTTAATCCAATTATTATAAATTTATTATCCTCTTTATTTAAAAGTCTCTTTCTTCTTTATTTCATCTAATGTATGTGGATATACTTATTATTATTAAAAATGTCCTACATGTACGAAATAACTGTATAAATTAAAATATTAAACTAACTTTTTGTGGTTTATTGCTCATTTTTCAATCACAATGGTATAGCTTTGATTAAATGGGACCATTTTATTTTGCTGAATATTGATATTTACTTTAAAATTCAATAGAACTGTGTCAGTATAATATCTCATTTACACGGTTAGTTGATGCTATTGATTCATTTCAAGTCATCCTCAACCAAACTCCTTCACTTATTCTATATCTGAACGTCTTTAGGTTGGAGCAAGGATAGTTTACCTGTTGGCTTCATGTCCAATTTCATGGTTAATGCAAGCCTTTGGACAATGTCTCATCAAGATGATAGTTTCCCTTGAGTATAACGCCGCCAATTCTGGCTTTCCATTTTTAGAAATCAAGTAGTTTTGACCTTTTAAAGACTCAAATAAATCATATATATATATATATATATAAAAAGGAACAGATCATAGAAAGGGTTCGGTCTTCACCAACCACGAGTGGGGGGTGTGTAAATTACCCTGAACCGGGAATCTTTTTGGGTAATTTCGATTATGGTTGTCGGGGGAGGGAGTGCGCACTGACAGCAAAAAGAGAAGCTCCAACAACTTGGAAAATATAAAAGAGAGGAGAGATCCGAAAACAGGGAATCAAAGAGGAAGCCGTCACCATTCACGAACAAAGGTTTCGATAGCTAAACATCTTATTTATCTCTGAAGGACAGCAGTAAGCTTCGCTTTTTCACCTTTTCCTTTTTGGGTTCTTCGTTTTGTTGCATTCTGCATGTATTTATGTTTTCTGTTTTTCGTTCTTTCTTTTCCCTTCATTTAGGGTGATAATTCCCTTCTCTGTTTTCCTTTGTTTTGCTTGCGGAGAAAATGAGAGGATTAGCTTTGTTGTACTTGTAAAATCTCTGAATCTGGGTTGTTGTTTTATATGATGAAATCATTCCATGCCTCCCTAAATGTGTTTCTTTTGTATTCTTTTTTTCGTAATTGTACGATGACTAACTTTGTTATTGAAATGGGTTTTTATGTTTCTGCTGAATATGGCGAGATTGGCATGTTATCTGATTTAAGTTTTGATTGTTCTTGGTATTGGAGGATTTTGCTTTACTATTTTGGATTGTTGGAAACAGGTCATTTTGATGGAAGGCTTGGCGACTTCACGAATCATCTCGATTCAAGCTTCTCGTAGACAGCATTACTCTGCTTTTCTCCCTACATTTTCCTTGAAGTTACAAAAAATCTCGAATGGAGGTCAAGTTTGGATGATGAAACGTCCTAAGTCGTTCAAGTCGATTGCTGCTTCAGTTCAACCATTAGAAGCCTCAACTACTGGCCACTTTGATAATAAGCAGCCTTCAAAAGGTTTTATTTTTGTAGTTCTAGCGATCTTATATTGCTTTAGTTGAGTTCCAATGGTTTTGGATAGAAAGTAGGAAATGGGTTTAAATCTAAGCTTATAATGGTTTTTGAATTTTATGGACTTCAATGATGAATGCTTGGTCAGTTTTTAATTAACTTTTCAATGTCTTTTACTGGTATGGTGATTGCTTTTATTGATAGTTGCCTTTATTACGTTATAGTGGTACTTGAGCTGTGGAGAAGTGCTGATGCAGTGTGCTTTGATGTGGATAGCACTGTGTGCACAGATGAGGGCATAGATGAACTTGCAGAATTTTGTGGGGCTGGAAAGGCTGTTGCAGAATGGACTGCAAGGTTGGTTGTCCAATTCATTTTGAGTACTTCAATTCCTTTGATGTTGTAGAGCTTAGATAGTTGATTCTGGTTTTGGTTTGATAGAGCGATGGGTGGTTCCGTTCCTTTTGAGGAGGCCTTGGCTGCCAGATTGTCTTTGTTCAAACCTTCCCTGGCTCAAGTCCAGGATTTTCTTGAGAAAAGACCACCAAGGTATGAGGCTTGTACTTCACTGTCTTGTTTATAACTTGTTATGTTCAACATATGACTAGGATGTTTGGGTAGTTTGTGGAGTGAAATTAGTACATTCTGCTAAGAAGCCATGATTTGCTTGAACCTAACAGTGTTCATGCTGCCATTTGTTCAGTATTTGCATTAAATATTTTCACATCATTTTATTTTATATTATGTCTAGTTCTAAAGTTTGAGGCTCACTTGACAAGCAAACAAGTTTCATTTTAGCTCCTACATTATTTTAATGTTGTTACACTATGATAAAACAAAATTCTGGAGCTGCTATTTCACTGAATAACATTGTTTCTAAAACATCCATCATAACCTTTAACCAAGATCCTAGATATTTCGGCACCTTAAACCTAACCACCTAAGCAAGGCGAGTAAAACTAATTTCTAGTCCCTTTTTTTCTCTTTCTTTTTTTATTTTTAAGATGATGTTAAGATTTAACAGGACCTGTACTTCTCAGCCTTTGATTTGATCATCACATCATAGTCATTATTTGCAGAAATTTCAGATTAACTGTGTAATAATTTGTAATTTAAATTAAATTCAAGAAAAAAATTTAAATTTAAATTTGCCCCTTGCATAAGGGCATTCTGAATATTGATAAAGCAACATGTACCAATTCTCTAAACCAAAACTATGATGTTCTCTAGAAAATTGTTATAGAAAAATAATGGTAGAAGGGTATCAACTCCTTGATGAATAAACCATTTTGAGTTGTCTTTTATATTTTTTTTGTTACAATATTCTTTTTGTGTTTGTCTTAGTTTTTTTCTTCTCTAAAACCTGATGATTGCCAAATAATTCATGAGGTATTCTGAAAAAGAGCCATGCTCATTATTCTTCTTTTCAGGATTTCTCCTGGCATGGAAGAATTAGTCAAGAAGCTGAAGGCTACAAATACCAATGTTTATCTAATCTCTGGGGGCTTCCACCAAATGATCAATGTATGCTACTATGCTGCAAAACACTGGAAAGACCATTCATATTTTTTACTTATTTTTGATAAGGCATTCATGTGGATTTTCGTTTTTCCAATTAACTGTGATCAACCAATATTTTTAATGATGGAAGTTGGAACTTGAGAAACTGGAGAACTTGAGGCTCATGCCAAACAATTTAATGCAAATTGGCAATCCTTGCATGACATTAGTTCCTATACAGACAGCAGATGATGACGTAGGAACAATCAACTAGATTAAAGACAATTTAAGCATGATACTCTTTCTGGAAAGAGATTTATGATTTCTTGTTCTTTAATTCTTTAAACATGTTGAAGCTGAATGAAAATGGTTAAAAGAAAATGCTCAGCCTGAATACTTAAATGCCTTCATTTATAACGCATAGATGGGTAATGTTATTCTACAACCACACAATGTGGCAAAGGATCTCATTTTCTGCTTTATCAGTTTAGAGTTAGTATTAAGCATGTAGGCTCATTACTATTGGAAGAGGCATGTCATTAGATAGTAATATAATCTTCACAATTCTTAGTGGAATACTCCTGCCAGAAGATGGTTAATTGAGAAAGTTTGTTTGTAGCCTGTTGCATCAATCCTTGGAATTCCACAAGAAAACATTTTTGCCAATAACCTGCTCTTTGGAAGTTCTGGAGAGTTTCTCGGTTTTGATGCTAATGAGCCTACTTCAAGGAGTGGAGGAAAAGCCGCTGCTGTTCAACAAATAAGAAAGGTGAGTCTTGTGGCAGCTTTTTGCATTGGCTGGCTAAAAATTACATTACTAAGTCAATTAAAGTAATTTTCCAGGCTCAGGGATATAAGGTCTTAGTCATGATTGGTGATGGTGCTACTGATCTTGAGGTTTGTAAATTCATCCGAATTTCTTCTAAATATAGTTCATCTTTATTTAAGGATTGGGTGAAGTTCATAATTTTTTTCCCCAATGACCTTTCCTTTGTGTGACATTTCCGTGCCTGTTTAGAGAGGAAGATACTTTTATTTTCAATATGCTTTAAAGGGCTTGATGAAATTTTTCAAATATACCTCTGTATGTGTGTGGAAAGAAGGAGAGTGCAGAAAAACTAAAAGGTCATAAGTTTTTTTTTTTTTTTATTTGGAGGATGGAGGGTGTGGAATGTAATGGGAGAAGTGCCCAGTAATTAAATATTCAGGGTTAAGCTTATTGTCTCTTCATTAAATTTAGTTATATTGTTGAGCATCCTATAGGTTTGTTGGGCAATTTCTGATTGCTTCCCTTAATTGTCTTTGAGCAGCATTTTTCTATATCAATGGGATTTTCACATTTTCTTTATTTCTCCCATTTTGCTTCAAATATAGGCCCGTAAACCAGGAGGTGCTGACTTGTTTATTTGCTATGCTGGTGTTCAACTTCGGGAGGCTGTTGCGGTGAAAGCTAATTGGTTGATCTTCAACTTCAGAGATCTTATAAATGCCTTGGAGTAGCTTGTTTACTTTCCGATTTTTATGCCTTTTTCTTTTCTGTTACAAGTTTTGTGCACATGTGTTTTATGCATGCATTCTTCATAATTTTTTGCTATAGGTTTAAGTGTATAAAACTCAGAAAATGAATAACGAGGGGTTGTTTCATGTTCTTTCCGCATTGTAAATGCCGATGCTTTACATCTTCATACTCATTTTCTTAGGTGAGAAATCTTCTCCGTGGCTCATTCCTTGTGCTATAGAAAGCATTGTGGAAATTGCAACAAGTGAATGGCATTGGCAGGTGTTAAGATAGAGCATGAATTATGTATATTTGTGGATTGGAAGTTGAGACAATGTTGCATAAAAATGTAGTCATAGGTCCCAATAGAACTGGATTTAGTATGTAAATTTAACTAGATTGGTCAAATAAGCATAGAAGTATGTGTTTCACTTGACTTAAGTTTTGCTCTTCTCCTGGGTGTCAAAACCTCATAATGACTACATATAACAACGATATGACTAGGTTGATGGTCAAGACGTGCGGATTGGGTCGGATATTTAGGCCCAAAACAAGGAACTTATTGGCACGTCCAAGCCCATGATAAGTCAGTTTTGGACAGATCGCCGTTTGTTCCATGCATTAATCAATGCCAACTAGCCCTCGTAGCATTCTTACTTTATTTCTTCGCAGATTATTTGACGACTCTTTGAATTAAGCTGCTACCCACTTCATTGATCTGAATTGTTCAACTTTCTTGTTCCTAAAGAAAAGAAAGAGAAGGTGGTGTGTCACTAATAAATCTATTATGTTTGATCATTCATAAATGAATAATAATAATAACAATAATAATAATAGGATTCATTCAATCAACTCTTTGTGGCCCTCCACACCACCCCTTTTACACTTTTCAATTCAGTGATAGATAGATGTATGTATTCAATTTCTTACTTTATATCTGTAAGACTAAACCATAAATGTTTGTGAATGTGCAATTAATTTCTAAAAGTTTGCAAATAACCTGTGCTTTGTTCTAGAATTATTAAATCTTCTTAATCATAAAATACTTTCATCTTCTCCACGTATATCCCGTAAGATCCTAAGTCCAGTGCACCTCCATTGTTCTAAAAGGGCAAAAAAAACTTTACTAATGTCCAATTTCCATACCTACCCATTTATCCTTTCTCATTGGCGTCTCTACAAATTTTTGTCCTATTATTTTATACAATTGCTAAATGGCATTGTTCTGGCCCATACATACATTCCAGTTCAAATCGAAGGAGATGAGATTTTTACTCAAAACAGACCACAACCCTGAAACAATTTAAATAAAACCAGAAAATTACATGTAAGTTTAGATTTAATTATTCTTATTGTCAAAAATCAATTATCTCACAAAATTTTATTATAATATTAATTCTGTCTTTAAACAAGTATACCCAGCTCGAGCAATCTGTTTCCAAGCTTACATTTCTTTTGCCGCTTATGGTAACACGGGAAAAAGAAAACATAAGCTCCAAAAATTGAAGAATGAATAGTAAATTCAAATAACAATATTGGTCAAAAGGGTTAAATGTAAATCTGTTTGTGCAAAAGTTGTAAATTGATTAAAAGAAAAAAGTGAAGTATCATAATTATAATATGACGATGGAATCACTTGCTTTAACAAAAAGTAGATTATCCATTAATTACATCACAACCAAGTATCATTTACGCGGGAATTCCATAATTCCCCAATGAATCTAGTAACTGCCCCAAGTGTCAAGGTAGGAGTTATTGGTGGAAGTAGATATGATCAATCCCAGCAAGCAAACATTGGTTCCTCCTCCTCGGCCATGGACGATCATGTCAATGGACAAAGTGAGTCCTTTTCAAAGGCTCCTCACATCACATGCACATGATGCACTTCCCTTTTGCAAATTTCAAAAGATTAGAAAGAAAGGCCCCAAGGCCAAAAGACAAGTATTTCAGATGCCAAATCTACCCAAAGAATAGACCGAGATATACCTGTTTGAGATTAAATTTTTGGGACCCTCGGGCCCCTCCAGGGTTAGGTATAAAGAGTTGACATTGTCCCTCACCAAAATATTAGAATGAACAAGAAAAAGGTTCCCTTTTTTATAAAAGAAAGAAAAGTTAAATATGCGCAAAGCTATGGAAATTGACCATTTCATTTATAAATGGAGGGAGAAAGTTGAAGATTATTCTTCTAAGAGACTTAAATCCGTTTACTCAAATACCCAAATTTTGGCTTGGGACTTTACAATTTTTCAAGTGATTATATATATATATATATTTCAATAATATTATATGTATATAGACCTTCGCCGGCCCTCTCAAGACAACCGTTTTCTAAGACTCCCTGCCGTTAAAATCCAAAAAAATAAAAACCCATTATTCAGGTTGTCTATTTTTCATATTAGGAATTTAGGGTACATGAAATGGACTAAGTTGGTGGTGTTGGCGGGGTCAGTTGGTCCACAAAAAATAAAAATCATACCAGTGATTTTATCTCATCCCTTTTTTTTTTTTTTAAAGGAGAAAATTTTTTTAAAATGATATTAGTAGTAATGTGTTTGTTGTTAGTACCTTGAAAAGCCCTGTGTTTGTTTTTATTGAGAAAAAGCTAGAAAAAGCATTAGTAACAGGGGTGGATGCAGGTGAATGTAGCCTTTGTAGATAACAGAGCAACGGATCTTATTCTTCCAAGGAATCCAATCTCTGAGATTCAACCATAACAAAAAACATCTTTTTTGAAACTTGGGTCTGCTAGATTTTGCTTCACAGCTTAACTGATTCTCGAAAAAGAGAAAAAAAAAAAAAGAAGAAAGTAAGCCCCTTTTTTTCTTTTTTATCTTGTTGTTATAGTTGAAGCAGCAAGAGCCAATTTTATCAGCTTCGTTTTGGGTGCAATGGGGTTCCTTCATTCAATGGGTTTTGCATTGCTGAGGTTGTTTTCATATTGGTAAAGCTTGGATTTTTATATCATTTTCAGAGATGGGTTGTTGTTTTTAGGGTTGTTGCTGTTTGTGACGTCTAAGCAGTTTGTCTTAGGAAATGGGATTTTGTTCATTTATGGGTTTGGCTGTCTATAGTTTGCGTCCCGTTGAATAAAGTTTATGTTTTTGACAGCTATTCAGGCTGCTGTTGTTTGTGCCGTAGTGTTTGATTGTCTCAAGATTGTAGATTTAGGAAGCTCATTTTTGTTCGTTCCTTTAGTTTTATGTTGGCTGGTTTATTATTTCATTGTCTTCGTTAAGTTCCTGGAATTGATTGTTGAGTTGGAGGAGTTTCCATCCTGGCTTGCACATTGTTTTCTGTTATATGAAAAGTTCTTGTCAGGGAGACAAATGAGAAAATCTGTTTTCGTTAAATTGGCGCTGTTTCATAATTCAATAAGATTTCTCATTCTCTACTTGATTATTGTGCTGAAGTGTGAAAGGCCAAAGATATTTTCTTTTCATACTTGGATTCATGGAAATTGTTGCTTTGAGGTTTTGGGTGTTGAGAATTGAAATAAAGGTAAACTTTTGTGCTGTGGAACTTGGGTAGTCTCTGAAATTTCTGTGGACGAGCAGAAATGGATTCATGGCTTGTTGCAGCAGCAGCAGCTGCTGGATATTTTGCTAAATATTGGAAAAATCTTTCGAAGGATAGGAATGGCTTTCCAGAGTTTTCTTCTGGGAATTCAAGAATTGGAAAGGCTGATAGCGGGAAGGGTCCCTTCTGCAAATTGTCTCCGAGAAGGAAACTCCAGGAAGATGTTTCTCCAGATGCAAGAGAGGTTTCAGATAGGAAAGTTTCGGATATTTACCATTTAAATGTCACTTCAGCTGCAGAAGTGGAGTCGACGATTGGATTTTATGGTGAAAAGGTGGGAAGCTTGGGAAATCACACAGATCATAATGTAATTTGTCTATCAAGTTTAGCACCTGGATTCTTGACAAATGAAAACCTGAGAGAAGATAAATGTGGAAAGGAGTCTGGTGCTGATAGTGGTGGTAATTCTGCTAAACCTTCTATCACTAGAATGGACTCTTTTAGTGATTCTATGAGGAAAAGAAGCTCTCTTAAAACTAAAATTTCATATGGACGTTTGCTTAAACCTCTAACTTCCCTAGATAGTTGTCTCATGGCTCAGCTGTATATGCAACATGTTAAAATGGAGGAGTACGTACTTAGTTCCCTTCCATCGCCATCAACGCCAACTTTGAGACCATTGCTCATAACTGATGGAAGCCGAATAATCAGCAGAGCAAGTCATGATTTTTCTAGTGGATCAAATGTAACCGGGGACAATAAGCTGCATAATGAAGCCACTTTCAAAAAGAGTGGATATGTGCCCGGGATTCCTCCATTGCCGAAAATCGAGTCTTTGGATCTCCCCAAGAAGTTGAAATTTAAGAGAGGAAGCGTGCGCAATGGAAGACTGAGCATTCCTTGCAAAATTGATACTGAAAAGCAGTTTCATTCACAACAAGGTACTGTTCTTACATTGTTATGAATTTTGCTATTACCTTTTATGTCAATGCTATTTGGAAAAATGAGGGGGTTTCTTAATACTTGCCTATGCTTAGAAGTCAAATAAACATCTCATTTGATTAAAGTAAAAATGGAAGTCATTCTTACTACTGAAAGCTATTTTCTATCAGATTATTTGCTTTCTTGCTAAATGTGTTAGATGTTGAAAGGGAAGTAATCCGAAAATATGTACTTACCGTAGGTTAAATAGGGAGTACAAGCATGCTACCATCATATTTGCTTATGTGAACACAGTTACACTTGCCATTTTCAGTCCTGAAGCTCAGGAGTGTCAATGTAATTTCATTTTGTTGGACATTTTTTATTTATTTATTTATTTTTGGTGGGGGGGCAGGCATTTTTGGGGTGGTTAACTCTAGTTGGACCTTCCAGAGTTCAAAAAAGAAAAGGAATAATAAGTAGGATCAATTACCTTTTCTCCATCTTCGTCATGAGTTAAACAGCATTGGAAACAGTTTCTTATACTTTCATTCTATGTTACTCGGACTCAAAGCCAGTGTCATATGTGGGTATGTGTTCAACACATGTGCATTCTATTTTTTCTAAGTTTTTCCTTATATTTGGAGGGTTAGACCTCCACACCCATGTCAGTCGGAAATGTGTCGGACACGGGTACTTCAAGGAAAATAAGAATCAGAGGAATGTTTAATGCCTCTTCAAACAATTCTTTATTTTGGCATTTGATAAGTTCTTATCCAAATTCAATGATTTATGAGAGGAGCTTAAGCTTGATGCAGAAGAACATGATTTGCCATTAAATTTTATTTATTTATTTATTCTACATTTTGCACATAAATATGTCTCCCTTGCTTCATTGCACCAGAAGCAATAGTATTTTACACTCACTTGTTATGTTAGACATAAGCCATGTATTCACTAATATACAAGGTCTATCTATATACTTTCAGTACTAGCAAGAAAAGCAGTGGACACTTTTTTGATGAATAGGCACCCTAGTCTTCAGTCAAGATTTCTTTTAGTATTTTATTCATTCATTATACTTATGATATTTCTCTTGTAGTCTAGTCAACTGCATGTCCTAATCCTTTTTTACTTACCAGGTTCACATCATGGAGCGATTCTATTTTGTCTGGGGATTTCTATTGGTTTAATATCTTCTTACATGGGAAATAGAAGGGAAGTGGACAAATTGAAAGGGTTGTTAAAGCAGACAGAGAACTTGGTTCAAGATCTACAAGAAGAACTTGAGATGAAAGATTCATTGACAGTGAAAGAGCTAGCTAATGAGAATTATGAATCACAGGAGACATATGACAATTCATTTCATGACAGGGCAACAAATTCATGTTCCCTTGAACAGAATATAGATAATTCTACAAGATATGATGGTAAAGAATTATATTATGAAAAGGTAAAGGAAAGCTCAGAGTCTATGAGTAAAATTGAAGCAGAGCTTGAAGCTGAACTTGAGAGGTTGGGACTAAACATGAATGTATCTAATATGGAGAGAAGATTATCTGATCTTGTTGAGGTAAGCTTGTATCTATCGTGGCATTCCCTTGAGCTCTTTGGATGGTCTAATGGATGCTTTATTTGTTGCATTTGCATCAGCCTTGTGTATGACTGCACCAGTTCTTGTATGGCATTTTTTCAGTTTCTTTTTTAAATATCATGGGAAGATTATTCAGTTCTCTGAAGACCACTATCAAAAATGCATACTGAGAACTTTAATTTTTTATTATCTTGTGTACTCTGCAAATGTTTCTTGAGAAATCACTATGAAACTATGTTGATTGAATCTCGTGAGAATGCAATTTTCTGATTCTAAATTTAATATTTCATGTTCAATTTCAAATCTTGAAAACTAGAATATTTGGTCATTTGATTTACTTGTTTGATGCTGGATGGTACTTTATATGTTTTGTAGTAGTTAGAAACCAGGAGGGCAATACTTAGGTAAAGTTCCTTAAGTCAAAGTTTGTGAGGCCCCTTATTAAAAACAATAAAATAAAATATAAATTTGAAAATCCAAACCAATAGATTGAAAGACTCTTATTACATAGATAAAGTATATAAAATTTCAAATAATTTGAATATGTTTTGATATTTTATTTAAATAGGCATTTTTATTGAAAATTTTGACAAAGTTTTCACCATTCAATAAACATCGATCAAAGTTTGTGCATACATGCTATTTTTAATTAAATTTTTACATATTATTGATCTTCTCACTAGATTCTATCAATCTATCGGTTTAAATTTTGAAATTTTAGTTTTTATTTAATCAATTTCAAAGAGGAGCCTTAGGAACTTGACCTAAGGAAGCTCACCTAAGTTCTCTCCGAAACCACAAAGTCCAAGAATTATCAGAATGAAATGATAGAGATCAGGATGCAACCTCTTCCTTGTTGGATGAGGCAATGGTTCAAACATTAGTCAATGTGTTATTCACAAAGGAGTGGGAAGGCATTGCAATTATTAGACTAATGAAGCATGAATTTCTTGTATAAATATCTTCTGATGTCAGATGATAATGTCTCTTGCCAGAGGAAGCTGAGTAAAAGCACAGTTTCTTAATCACTGTCCTGGTGTGCAGCTTGTTTAGCATGTGATTTCTTCCATTAGAGTTCTTTTCCTTTTTAAATACTATGAAAGACACGTTTTATCCTTTTTGTTTCTCACTTTATTATGTAGTTTGTTTCCCATGAAAGATGGTGTTTATCCTTTTTTGCAGCAGGTTTACGTATTTGCATATTTCTCCAAATGTTACAGGTAGATGTAGTGCATATCAAACAAAAACATTTGGTTAATTTGCCTTTTCTTGGAATTACATTTCAAGGTTGTCATATTGTTTTTCATTTGCATATTTCTAAGGATAACCTCTTACCAATAGATATGACTGTCGTGGCTGCTTGATTCTTTGCACATGACATTGCTGTGTATTGACTGTTTTGAATATTTTATAGGAGTTACAAGCAAATAAAATAAGCAAAACATGATGGAAGGGCAGAAACCTTTCATTGTGAATTTATTCTGAGAGAAGTATAGTCTTTTCTTCCTGTATATATAGTAAGAAAATAGTTGTCTATTTAGCTTGGTGATTTTACTTAGCTGTTTGCTGTTGCATTTATTTTTTTCCTTCCACCCAAGCTTGCTTGTATGTCCAAATGATACAGCTAAAAATTCACGCAGCTCGACCCAGATTTTGTGGCGGATTTTGCTGAAGGTGAATTGAGATCTGACAAGGTCAAGGATCAGGCTCCTGTCCAATCTGTGCCAAATGAAGATAGAAGTGGCACCTCAACTACTCACTCTGGAAATTATGCAGTCTCACCTCGAGAGTTGAGCTTGCGTCTGCATGAAGTTATTCAATCAAGGCTTGAAGAACGTGTACAGGAACTTGAGACAGCCCTCCAGAACAGCCAGAGGAAGGTGAAACTAATGGAATCAGAGCCTAAGAACTCTTGGAAGATATCTGGCAGTGAATGGAAAAATTCCTCCACCCCAGAGAGTCTAACTAACAAAGAGTTTGATTGCGTGTCCAAGCCTCTAGTTATGAATTTATCAGGGGAAGCTCTAGATGCATACAACGAGGCTTGTGAAGAGTTGTTGAAGGTAGATGAGTCAGAAGAAGAGGAGGATGCACCATCGGATCATTATCAAAATAACTATCATGAGGAGCTGGATATGTTTGATGGAAACATGTCATGGGATGGTCAAAATACCAGAAACGGTTCATTGCCAAATCCTACGCACAATGCAATGAATATATTAGAGGAACCCTTTCGTGGTCAAGGAAGAATATTGGAAGAGCAATCCTCAAGGGTACAGGAATTACTGGACATTGGTGTAAGTGAAGATGAATCTAGTGATTGTGATGATGAGATGGAGAAACAACTGATACAGCAGATTGTGGAGAAAACCAAGAAAGGATCTCCTGTACTGCTAAACGCACAGAGGATACTGTTTTCTATGTATGAAATATAACATTGAGATTAAAATGAAAAAAAATGGGGAAACTAAAATTTTTGCAGTGTATACATATAGAAGTACTTTGTATTCTTAAGCACAGAAATTCCCCATTTACTTTTTTGATTTGTCCATACTTTCACAAAGAGAATATTACATTATTAACAACTTATATCGACTTACAGATTTTGTTTAGGGAAAGAGAAAACTCAAACCATCCTCCTTGACTTGAACAGAAAAACATCAAATGTTAAGATACAACCAACAAGAGGGTACAAAAATTCTTGAATAACATCTTGTCTATTTACTCAGTAATAATAAATTGTATACCGAATAAAATTCCACAAATATCATGACCAATGACTCCAACCGGCCACCTCTGTAATAGTGTCCCAATATGTGTGTGTTTGTGTGGTTGAGACTTGAGAGAGAGACGGATGAATAAAATTGATGCAACAGCCTGAGAGTTAAAATTATTTTTCCAGGGAATATTCAGTTTTCTCTATGAGAAACACTCAAAAAAGCATCAACGTCTACAAAGACGACAGTCACATAAATGACAAATAAAACAGTTCAGAGAAAAGAGTGATGATAACTAATAACTAAAAACCAAAACAATCTACTTTTAAAGCAGGGTAGAAACAAGTTGTCCATCCAACCGGAAACACTTATTTCATGCCCTTTTGGCAAAGTCTCCACCATCATCCTCATCATCCCTGAAGTTCTCATTCAGTGGATCGTTTTGGTCAAAACCTCTGGCTGCTTCCTCTGTGTGGCCATCTTCAGCACTATCAAGTTGATCACCACCGCCAGATCCCATATTGTCACCTTCATATCCACCTGACCCACCAGTAGCAAAACTATCACTGCCACCACCACCACCGGCAACATTGAAACTCCCACTATCATAAGAGTTTGCACCAGATTGACCAAAACTATTTCCATAGCCAACACCACCAGTGCCATAATTATCACCACTACCTTGGCCTCCATAGTTACCAGTGCCACCACTGTTACTCCCATATCCAACATTACCTCCATAATTTCCAGAAGAGGAACCAGCATTTCCATCATAGCCACCGCCACCTCCATAGTTTCCACCACCATAGTTACCACCGCCATAACCGCCACCACCATAGCCACCACCACCATAGCTGCCACCACCATAACCACTATTAAAACCTCCACCAGGAGCACCATAGCCACTGTTATAACCTCCACCTCCAAAGTTACGAGGAGGTCGCTCAGCAGCATAGTTTACTCTTACTTGACGGCCATGAAGAACCTGCAACAAGAATTCAGACAGACAAATACCTATCAACCAAAAACTGCCACAAATCGTTACTACATACATAGAGGAGCTATAGCCTTCGTGTAAAATCCAACATGGTAGACGATGATAAAACTATTTTTTAATGCATTTTATTTAACCAGACAAATTAACCCAAAAAAGATGATAAAACTATGCATGACAAATCTACACTACTTAGACTTAAATGTGCAAATTAAGGCCTACATGTATTTTTTTAAGTAAAGAAAATTGTTCATAATCTAGAGTGTGAGACCATTAAGCAAACTTAATGCAGACCTTGTACCGAATGGAACAAAGAAATGAAACACATCTGACTGAAAAGAGTTAAGAGTTCTTCTTTTAGTAGCAGATGTTAAAATGAACCAAATAAGATGGCAAAGGCACACTAGCTATATCATGAAGATTGAGGTCAAGACAGAGGAGACACTATGTTTTGAGATACCAATAGTGATTTTGACAGAGCATTTAACATATAAATAAATTGTTTAGATGCCATAATTTCAAATCTACAAGTTTGCACAAGAGGGTGATCAACTGGTCAAATATTTCTGCTTCAAATTCTCTGGAAAGGGGCTTGGATGAAATTCACCAGAACAATGTAAGAACTTTCACCAGAGTTCCAGCACCATGAAAAGAACAAAAGACGCAGGAGATTACAAAATGCAAAGAAGTGCATTGCATCTACATTGATAGCACTTTATATTCTAATTTCAGTCTCTCTGTACAGGGTTGTATGCACCTATAACAATGTTGCATTTTCACCCTTCTTGTTTAGACAATGAAATAAAGCACTCTAACCAATTCCATATCTATTGAATGGAAGTTGATAAAGTCAACTTTTATCAAATTTTTTTAAGGAGGAAGATCAACGTGTGGATATTTCCATGACCACCAATATCAAAGAAATAAGTAATTGCTCAAAAAACTAAATAATATTACCTGTCCATCCAAGGCCTGTAGTGCACTAGAAGCATCCTCAGTACTGGTGTAAGTGACAAAGCCAAATCCTCTGGACCTGCCTGTTTCTCGATCCACAATCACTCTTGCTACAATAAATATCAAATTAATCAGCACTTATTACAAAGTCAAAACCAGTGAACAGCAAACAAACTCAAATGCACTTCTGAAATTCAATAATTAAAAAAACCAATGAGAGGAAAAATCTGGAAGTACACCAGTAGCACAAGCACCCAGGCATGCAAGCTCAAAGTTAAAAACAATTATTTATTTCCAAAGTAGTTCATAGATGACATCTAAATGTTCATCCTACATATGTTTTATACTCAAAAACAAAAACCAATACAACACTTGAAACGGCATGTAGAGAATGAGATTCAAGCATCTCAAGACTTTTCAATCCCCTTTATCATGACACCAAGGATGCATTCATGGTAGCATACCTTCAATAACTTCACCATATTTGCCAAAAGCCTCTTTCAGACTTTGGTCATCTGTCGAGTATGAAATACCTGCAATTAAAAAAAAAATTACAAGAAGACCTAAAAAAACAAGGGAATATGGTTTGATGATACAATGGAGAGGAAAGATGGATGCACCTCCCACAAAAAGTTTTGAGCTTGGCGAGGTTGACATGCATCTAAAAACTTGAAAGAGGCCCGGTCTTGATGCAGACAACTGAGCATTGATCTGCGTATTTGTGGTTTGCCTAAGTATATTTCCAATTTTACTTAAGAAAGCCATTGTTACAACCTGAGAGAAAGTTAGATTCAAAAAAATATAGGTTCAGATTCAGCCAATGAAATTGATAAAGTAAAATGACAAAAAGCTACAACCTTGTAATTCTTAAAAGAACTTACTTGTGGTATAACAATGGAACTAATAATAAACCAGCGGCAGACAAAATAACAAGCTATAATCTACTGCTTTGGGTAAAATCAAACTTTAATAATTATATAGAAAGTGCAAAAAAAAAAAAAAGTTGGCACTACAACAATCACTCTTATATTGCACTTACAAGATAGCTTCTAAAGCAATACAAAAGGAAGGGGTACTACCTATTAAGAAACCACAAAAATAACAAACACTAATCAAAACATGTATGCTATTTTTTGCTAAGAACAATATTATGAGGGCAAAATCTTAAAACATACTCAAAAGGAACCTATTTTACAAGATTTTTAACTTTAAACCCAAAAACCAAAAATGATCAAAATCTTGATTTTTCTAAAACTACGTGTAGTTTCGAGCTCAAATACCACAACAAAAAATAACAACAGTTAAATACCCATTTTCAATCATTCCCAAAAGCCCACCATTGATCTTAAGCAACCAATCAACAACAATCCAAGTCTATCATTATTTATTAATATGAAACGTCGACACAGGAATCTGATACTTAAAAAAAAAACCTTTAACAACACTTCACCAAAAGAAACCCTATCAAAGAAAATAAATGAACAGCCAAAGGAGCAGATCAACAATGAAAAATGAAAACAGAGTAAGGGAATAGAAAGTTTAGGGCTTTTCCGAAGCCTACCCTACTGTTTATTGCAGTAAGAGAATGGGACTCTGCTTTGTATTTCTTCGCAGCTTTCTTTCCCAGAGTAAAACCCTCGGGGGGGTTTATGTAGACGGTGCGGAGTCCAGACACCAGATATTTGTGCTGAAATTGTGTGTGACGTGGGACTTTATAATTGGGCTGTGTTTCGGGCGTTGGTAACAGCTCGAAAATGTCGCATTTTTCCATTTTTAGTTTTTCTTTTCATATCTTGGTATCACTTTTAAATTTTTAAAAGGGAAAATGGACTGGGCATTTTTATCCATTATATAATTTATTTATATTAATACATAAATACAAGTAAGCAGGTTTTTTTTTTAATATTTCATACCGTAAAAAACCTCTAAATTATATGTGATAATGATATGGTCACAGTAATATTAGTGTTTGTAAGTCAGTGAGAGTATCAGTGTAGTCCATGAATTTTATTGAACAATGCCTCCGTTTCTTCCTAACACACCAACTAGATTCAAAGTAACAAGCAGAAGAAATAGAAATTCCCAATTAAGAGTTTTGCAGCTGTAGCTCAATATAATATGAACTCTGTTAAGATAATTATACAAACTATTTAGTTAGAGTTATTTATAATACTATTATTTATTTATATTATAATTCTGATCATTAATTAGAATTAAATTATGAATAAAATTAAGATTAACGATATATATATATATATATATATATATATATATAACATATTGTACATAGCATATTTCTTAATATATACAATTTAAATTTACAGTTTTATATTACATAAGATTTTTTTTTTGTAATTACCTGGATATTGAGTAATGTAATTGTTAAAAAAATAATTGACAGGAAGATAATATTATTGTGTTTGATTTATAAAAATTTTATTAAAAATGTGATGTTTATTTTTAAAATTCTAGCAAAATAAGTACTCGTAAACATTTAACTTGTAATATACAAAAAAAAAAAGATGGTAATATTGTTGAAAAGTTTGTTAATCATAATAAGTTGGAATTAATAATATAGTTGAGTACCCATTTACTATTTTTTTATTTATATAAATTTTCAATGATGATAAAGTATTATTTCTCTTTCATTTTTATAGCATGACATCTGTGTGTCCCTAATTTCCCTCTAAACCCTGTCCAAAGTCCACTTTTTTTTGGAAAATATTACCTAATTCGTGGCCCCCCTTGCCTTTCTATTAGGTTACACTGCTCGCTTCTCTCTGTCGACTGTAAAATTTATAATAATTAATTTCATAAAAGGTCGACATATTTAAAAATAATTAAATTAGGAATATTATGATTTTGTATTAATATAAATTCGAGAGCATATTATTTAGATTCTTGTTTTAGTTTATGAAAATTGAATTTATATGTTGGTTCACAAATTAATACTACAGTCTTTATTCATTTTTTATTTAATCTAAATTTCATTTTTATAACTATAATTTAGTTTTTTTCTCACTTATCTTTCAACTAAATCTATTTACATCTCATTGTAATAAATATATATATATATATTTGCATAATGTAGTTGGTTGTCGGTTATTTTGTAAGTAGATTATACTTTGTTCTAAATAATTATTGATATTATATATATTTTAAATTAAAAAATAAATAAATTTTATTTTTTAAGTAAAAATATCATGCACTAACTCATGACCTAAATGCTTAATTGCGATAATATAATGTTTTTATTAAAAGACAATTTGAAATCAATAAGGTAAGGTACAACTCAACTTTCCACAACAAACTATTATAAAAACAAACGAATCAAATACATTTACTCATATTGCGTTTTAATAGTGATTTCTAGTACTTCCTATTTATTAAACAAGTGAAATCTCCAATAAAATAAATAAGTAATTAAGAAACAGAAGGCATCAAGTTATTATATGATGTAAAGCTAATTAATTTTACAATTGTTTTTATAATGTTAACAAATCAATTGTTAAATTTAACAATGTATACATATTTAATAGACACGTAAAATTTCAAATAAATTTGATATCTTTATTATATTAATCAATAACATTAAAATTTTTTTATTTTGTAACTAACGTTCAGAATTTTATTATTTAAAAGAATAATTAATTAATTTAAAGTTTAACATAAAATATTAAAATTAAATTAGTCAAAGTAAAAAGTTAAACACCCAGCGAAAGCAGATGTGACGTAAAATGTAAGTGGTTAGGAACGCTGCCGTCCCGATGATGGTCAAACGCGAGCCAATGTTAACAAAAGTTACAAAGAGTCAAGCCCACGACTTCAAACTCCCATTGCTCAACTCCTACAAAAATCAAAACAAAACAGAAAGGGTGTGATAAGGAAATTGAAAAGAGCAGCACAAAGGAAAAGAAAATCCTGTTCGCATATTTTCCCACGAAATTTACATGCGTTCCCTAGTCTCTTTCAAAACCCTTCCCCAACTTTTGCTTTTCTCTCTCTTTTTAGTTTTATTTTTATTTTTTTGCAAATTTGGTTATGCATCTACCACTTTTATTTACTTTGGTTTTGGGTTTTGTTGAGACAAAAATCTCCTTCCCATAACTTGTTGTTCTCTTTCTCTTTTGAGAATTGGATGTGTGGTTTGACTTTCTTTTTCTGGGTGTGATGCTCCCATTCGACGATATCAAGGAAATCAAATTTCAAGGTTCGGTGTTTTTTTTTTTTTTGAACTATTTTTTAGGTGAGATTCAATTTTTTATATATATGGGTTTTTGAAGGTTCTTTCAAGTTTGTGGAGAAGAAAATTTGCTTCCTTTGCCAATTTCTTAACATGGGTTCTTTAATTTAAAGTTCTGTTTTATGATTAAATGTTTATAAGATTAGTAAAAAGTTTGGAATTTTGGTTGATTTGATGATCAAATCCATTTTCACTTGATTGTTTTCTGCTATTTCAAGCTTCATCTTTTATTATGAGCTTTTCCATCTTTTTTATCCCTGGCATTGCTTAGGATAGTTTAGATGCGCAAGTTGGAAAAACAAAGCTTTCTTTTGTCCTTCCAGTTCCATCTTGTTCAACTTATGTGCTAAGAGGAGCATCTAACTCACTTTTGATTTAGCTGGGGTGGGGAGTTGTCAAGCTGTAACCTATTTGATTCATATCTTAAGTTCGAAAGCACTGAATTGTATAGATCTGCTCTTGATCCTATCTGGTGTTTATTGAACCCAAATCCTGGTCTTTCCATCTTGTGAAATTGTGTGTGGTTTTGGCAAGGAGATGGTTTAGGTTCTATGTATCACCTGAGTGGAAGCTTTGGCCTGAATTGATTGCCTGGGAAGTTAATTGGTATTCAGTCAAATAGTTGATTTGATCTTCTTCTGTTTGTTGTGTAATTTTCTTGTGATATGGACGAACATCAATCTGCTATCCCAACATATGAAGGAGATCTTCATGTTGTTGCTGCTGCTCACCATATTGTCAAGGCATTAGGAGCAACTAAGAATCTTAGTCATGATTTAAGGAAAATCCTTATCGATCTTGATACCCACTTGTCAATGATAACTTCAAATATAGACAGCAAAGGAGGAAGGGGATTTTTTGATGTTGAGGAGCGACTTAAACAAGCAGAGAGAAAGATTGTGAGTTGGGAATCAGATCCAGTGATGATATGGGATTCTGGACCTAGGAAAGCTTCTGAGTATCTAGAAGCTGTCGATGAAATTCAGACGCTGATTGATGGTTTACGAGGCTTGTCTGTGAATGAAAATAGGAAACAGAAGGAACTTCTTCACCATGCAGCGGGTGTTCTGCAGATGGCAATGTCAAGGCTTGAGGAAGAGCTTGTTCATATACTTGTTCAACATCGACAACAGTTTAAGCCCAAACAAATGTCTTCTCATTCTAATCGAAAGGATGTTGTTTATGACGAGTCATTTGTTTCAGTTGAGGATGAACCAGCTGAGGAAACATCCGGAAGAAACTGCAGTAGTGATGACAGCAGTGAGTATATTGTAGATTTGGTCCATGCAGATGCAATTCCTGATATCAAGTCCATTGCAAAAGTTATGTTTACTTCAGATTACGGTCAGGAATTTTGTGAAGCTTTCATTGGTGTGCAGAAAGAAGCATTGGAGCAGTATTTTGCCACTCTTGAAGTTGGAAAACTGACCATTGAGGATGTGCTCAAAATGGAGTGGACTAGCATGAGTAGTGAGATGAATAAATGGACCTGGTCCATGAAGATCATCTTTCGGGTCTATCTTGCTAGTGAAAAGTGGCTATGTGACCTGGTCTTAGGGGACTTTGGATCCGTTAATCCATTTTGCTTTCTTGAGATCTCAAAGTCAATAATTCTTTGCCTCTTGAACTTTGGTGAAGCCATAGCAATGGGGCCTCATCAACCTGAAAAGCTGCTTCGCTTGCTTGACATGTATGAGACTTTGGCAGATCTTCTTCTAGATATAGATACATTGTTCTCAGAAGAGGTTGGTTCTTTTGTGAGGATTGCATTCCATGAGCTTCTGGAGAGATTGGGTGATTCTGCTGCAGCAGCATTTAAGGCATTTGGAATTGCTATTTCTTCTAATAGATCCTTATACCCCTTACCTGGAGGTGGAGTTCATCCTCTCAATAAATATGTCATGAATTACATCAGGATGTTCCCGGAATATTGCGACACTCTTAATTTGCTTCTCAAGGACCAAGATGCAGGTGCTGCAAATCCAGTAACTGAGCCAGAGTATGGGCAGAATGTCTCTCTTTCCACGTCTTGTCCAATTGCTTGTCACCTTCGATCAATTACAAGTTCTTTGGAGTCCAATCTTCAGAAGAAATCAAAACTATACAAGAATGAGGCTTTACAGCATATTTTTTTGATGAACAACGTCCATTACGTGGTTCAAAAGGTTAAGGGCTCTGAACTCAGACTCTTCTTTGGAGATGAATGGATTCGTAAGCATAATGCAAAGTTTCAGCAGTATGCAACGAACTATGAGAGAGCCACTTGGAGTTCAGTCGTTTCTTTGCTCAAGGATGATAATCCAGGTTCAAGTTCCATGTCAAAATCGACTTTCAAAGAAAGGTGCAAGGGCTTTAGCGTTGCTTTTGAGGAGGTATACAAAAGTCAGACAAGTTGGTGTATCCCAGATCCTCAGCTTCGTGAAGATTTGAGAATTTCAACGTCACTTAAAGTTGTCCATGCATATCGAACTTTTCTTGGGAGAAACCCTGCTCATATTGACGACAAATGTGTTAAGCATACTGCAGAAGATGTGGAAAAATTGCTCTTGGACCTTTTTGAAGGGTCACCAAGGTCATTGCGCAGTTCGCGCAGATGGTGAAGACTTAAGGTCTTAAGTTTCAGGCTTTCAGCCATTCTTTTCTTCTCACTCCCTCCTTTTCCTGATAAAGTCATGATTGTCATAGATGTAAATGTGCTTGTAAGTAACATGTCTACTTCCCAAATTTCTGTTTCTCCTGTTGTAATATCCACAATTGGGTCTCTGATTGCATACGAGTGGCTGTGCCTGTGCTTCTCTTGGCTTTAAATAACATGCTAAGCTCTCATGCAACTGTTAAGCTATACTTTTATGGTGAACTCAATTCTAGGCGTATGATCCAGCTTATTCTCTAGGTTCACTGTTGTGTTAGAATTGTTTATTATTTTGAGGATTGGTAGTATTTTTCCGCTCAAGGATGTGAGCATACTTACTACAGAGTACATATATGTGTGCAGATTCCACTAAATTGTAATGATGAGGAAAGGAATAAGTCAACTTCCCATTTATCTCGGGGTTAGATTGACAAGAATCTGAACCTTTCATAACTACTTTAATTTTGGATGGGATGCATGGATGCCCCACTTAGTTGCATCAGGTTTTATGATGTTGATGAGCAGTTGAGAAAGAGGCATTGTAGCTCCCATCAATGAGAAAGGACAGTTGCATTGAAGGTATAACTGTGCATGTGCGCAATGTAAGTTATTGGTTGGGTGTTAGGTGCATTTTAATAGTGTTTCCTTCCAGCCATGGCTTCCAGTAGACGAGATCTCTTGTTAAATTGTAGTCATTATCAGGGTATTGCCGATGAATTCTTAAGAGACGATGCAGGCCTACTTGTGGAAAGCACTAAAATTTGCATAAGACTGGAAAGGGTAAAAGTTGCTTTTGCGTTTGAGATGTGTGTTCAAGTACCATTCACCGGAAATGGGCACACTGGTTAACACCAATGTCTAGCTTTCAGATTTTTCTAACATCCCAATTCTACAGCACAGAACCACAGTATATTGTTGTAAGTTGCATTCATCTCTGCCTCCTACATCCAAGTGATCGTGTTTGAGAGCATATGTGTCTCCTACAGCACAAGTCCATACCCCATTTTTGTGCTATTATCCACTGATCTGAGCGCTTCATGCATTAATCAAGATCTTTCACACAATGGAACAAGCCATGAACACACTCTCCTTCACCTACATAATCATAATCAACATATTTCGCAACCTTCTTTGGTGCTTACTAGAGTCCAAATTCTGATAATTCCCCTCAACCATCTCTGAGGACTCCTTAACAATCTCCATTCTACCCCATACTTAGATTTCAATGCAGGCCAATGAATAAAGACTACAGCCTAACACATTGGGACTTTACTGAAAGTTTAAGGTTCCTACTTCCTAATTTGCAGTATTGGTCAGAATAATTTCTGAACCACCCAAGCTATAGGAAAACTTGTGACATATAAACACTCAACTAGAATAATAAAATAAGAAAAACGAATCGGCAACTCTTCCAATCTGTTTTGCAACAGAAATAGCTTATATGCTAACAAGAACACAAGTTTTAAACTGCTTAGAACCTTTCACCCATCCAGGAGCACAAGCTTCTATATAGTCTGGAAGAAGAGGGAAGCTAAAGCATGGCAAATAAAACTACACACTTCCCTCATGGACAAATTAAGTTATGTCCTCCCCACCCTTGAAGAAGAACAGCGGGAAGAGGTCAACATTAGATGGGAAGCCTAAAAGCAGTAAGTGTTAACCATCTTCATATCTTTGTAAATTTCATTTGCAAAATGTAGCACTTTATTTTCAAAATATAGGTCAAAACAAACATGAGTAATAGCATGTAGCTTAAGCCAGCTATAGTTAAAAATTATTCACTTTCATGGGGAAAAAAGGTAAAATCACTTTTAATATGGAAGTGAGGCATCCAATTAGTAAGAACCAAAGTGCAAACAGCAGTTGAGAATGTGAAGCTTTGAAAGTAATGACGCCTATGGCAAAAGAAGAACCCATCAAGGTGCATAAACTTCATGAATCAAAACTCTCTTTTCCCTTCAAATCCAATTTTCTGCCAACTTTCAAATATGCTCCAAAGTAGCTTTTGAAATACCTCCTTAGATTGATTCAACTTCCCTTTCAAGTTTCAAGAGCACCAAGACTAATGATTACCGAGTTTTCTTCTCTACTTTTCTTCTTCTATGGCATTTTCCATTGGATGCCCTCAAATTGCTATCTAGCTCCCACCTTAATACTAATTTGGATTCTCTTTTTGGTAAACAGATAGCAATTCATCTTAATTTCCTTAAAAAATTTATTTAGATCACTTACTTTAGATTCCAACTTCAAACACAAAGCTTCAAAAGATAGATTAACAGTGTTGACATACAGCTTCTGCAAGACTTCAAAAAAGTCATTTTAACATCTTTCACCAACTTTAATATCAATAAATAAATCCTATAAGCAAGCACTAGAACTTGATGGAGAAATGATGGATCATAACAACTGATCATGAATTTAGTGAGCTGTCTTCTATGACTTAAGTGTTAAATAATTATGTTTTAAAACATCACAAGATTCAAAGAACATTGTACAATGAAAACTTCAAGCAGGAACCTAGTTAAGAAATAAAACAACACACCTAGTGCTATTGACACAGGAAGAGCAGGTAGAGCTTTCTGATAAAATGCCAATAGCATCAATGTTATGCCCAGACCAGCTACAATAGCGAGATAACATGCATACACTGCCATAAAATCATACATTGCAGCCCTACCAACTAACACGCTGTAGAAGATAAAGTCCCCCAATCCAAGCTTGATAGCACCAGATGAACCCAACCCCATGCCCTCTAGCACCAAGCTTTCAGCTGACATTCCATCTTGACTATTCATTCGATGATCAATTAATGGTGCAGAAAGCTCAGCATCCCTTTCTGAAACCTGCCCCTCTTCCACTCTAGCAATTCTTGTGTCATTATGGCTGCTCTGAACAGTACCAACACTGGTGTTTGCATCAGAAACGACATTGCCATTCAAATTCAAATTATCCACCAAATCCTGCCTAACATTTCCCCTTTCTCTCCAAACCCTCCTTTGAACCGTATTCTCCCCTGAACCTGAATCATGATGAGTAACAGGCCTTGCCTCATAAACCAAAGCTGGGATATCTTCATCCCTAGACATAGCAAGCTCTACAAGAAGCCTTAAGGGGCCAACAGGCAACAATACCGCTGCAAGATCATACAATGCCATAGCAACCAATAACACCCAAGTAGTCCATTCAGGCAAAAGAGTAAACCAATAGGCAACGAACATTCCAATCAAAACCAAGTACCCTTGTGTCACAAAAATTGCCATTTTGGACATAAACACAGCCAAAACACCAACAGCAGCAAAATTAAACAGAACCACCGAAAAGGTAATACAATCAATAGGAACACTAAATTTCTCAATAAAAATCAAGGCAATTTCACCACCCATAAATCCCAAAACAACAAAAGAAGAGAAACCCATATATATTTTCAAGAACTTAGTGCATCTAAGGTAAAAAAGGAGCACCAAAATGAAGGTGACAACAGTGACAACAGCTACAAAAGCTAATGAATTCAAAAGGGCACCTACGAATTTGTCCCAAGATGAATCTGAGCTGGTTTCTGCGTATGCTATGGTTGCAATCGATGTTACTGAAGTTGATGAATTTGAGTTAAGAGTTGAAACCAAGAGGACAACCAGGAACATGCAGATTGAAACAGGAGTTAGGATTCTGATGATTTCTTCTCCTAATGAATCAAGGAGGGTTTTGGGTCCCTGGTTTTGGGCCATCTCGGTGGCAAATTTGGGATCAAGTTGGAATCTCGGGGGGTTCAAGGTTATTTGACTAGGGATTTTGATATAAAAATGCTAAAGTTTGCAGGGTCCGTTTTATGTAGTTTTTACCAGGGTATGGCGGAAGAAAGGACCCATGAAACATTGACCATGACGATGACATTTTGGGTAGGATATATTAGTGGCTGAAAGTGAGAGTGAGGCCCTTTCACCTTCACCTCTTAATTTAATATTGCCTTTTCTTTTTCTTTTACTTGGCAGGAGGAGTATTTTTTTTTAATTAAACATTTATATTTTAAATTGTTAACTAAAACACAGCATAGTAAATTATAAATTAACAAGTCCTTTTTCCCTTGTTGAATTCCACTAATTTTGCCTTATCTATTTTGTAGTATGTTGTGCTTGAATATTTAGAAATTCCAAATAACTAATTTGCTCAAAACTTTTTAATTTGTAATTTGTACATGAAAATACACAATCTTTTCACTTTGATTTTCACCCATGAATTTATATTCAAAATGATTTTGAAGATGGAGATTTGAAATTTCAATTATTTTTAAAATGTGAAAATACTGTTATATTATATTAATCGTAAATAATAAATATTGGTACTTGGTAGCCATTGTTTACCTTAGAGAAAAATATAGTGATACTAAGGGATCGCATTTACGTGGAAAGAAATTTGAAGGCTAAAAGGCCCAAATAAGATTTAATCTATTTCAATTTTTTTTTTCAAAAAATAAAACATTATTTTCTTTAGGTTCTGGGTTTTTATTTTTCAAAAAAAAAATCTAAAATTTTTATTAAAAAGAAAGAAAAATAATTTTTTTATATTTTTATTTTTTAAAAATGGAAAAAATTTATAATTTATATTTTTTACATTTAAAAAAATGATGTTTTTAAACAAATAAAATTATGTCACTTGGTGTGTCTTACAAATCCCCCTTTATCTATCTATAATTTGAACACAAGATAAAGTTACAATATTCAAATATAAATGTGATGTGTTTTAATTTAAATCCTAATCAAATCTATATTTAAATTTAAATATAAATCAACCAGAATGAGATTAACACTTATTTTATATGTGATGTGTTTTAATTGATTGATAAAATTTTGTAACGGAATTAAACGTGGATTCACAGTAATAAACCCAATAAATATTCAAATATCATATTAAATATTTTTTTTCACATAAATATCATATTAGACATTTTATTAACCTATGGATAGCAAATGTGACATTATCCCTTGATGAAATTAATTTCTCTTCCTCTCATGAAGTGTGATATTAAGAGTGATAGGGGTGCTGTTGATGTTGTGGCTCTTCAAGATTTTGAAGCAAAGCTGGTCACTGGTGTTGCCAAACCAGTTAAAGATTGACAGTGATGTAGTTGCTGAGGCAATGGCTTCCATTATCTAAAACCAAGTTGCAAGAGACTAAAGGGTAAATTAACTCTTCACTATATCTGCATTTATTTGTTAATACATGTATTTATACAAGAGTTGAATTGAGATACAAGAGTTGGCTGAGCATTTCTAAAGGGATTGGCCAACCTATCGGCTAAAAGAATTTGAGAAGATATGTACATATCAATTTGAGAAGATAAAGGAGAGAATTAAGGAGATATGGGAAAGGATAAAGAATGAGAGGATTAAGGATAAAGGAAATTGCAATTGTTATCTTCATTACTCCCCCTCAAGTTGGAGTGTGAAGAGTTGAAACACCCAACTTGCTAAGTAACTCATGAAAACGGTCACGCCCAAGTGCCTTAGTAAAAATATCTGCTAGCTGAAATTTTGAAGTGATAGGTCGAGGAATCAAAGTTTGAGACTGAATATGCTGGCGAACAAAATGACAATCAATTTCTATGTGTTTCGTACGTTCATGAAAAACTGGATTTGCAGCTATGTGGATGTCAGCTTGATTATCACAAAAAAGTGGAACTGGATTAGAACAAGGCACTTGTAGGTCTCGTAGTAATCGTATTAACCAAATGATTTCGCTAGAAGTAGTGGCCATTGCTCTATACTCTGCTTCTGCAGATGAGCGTGAAACAACTGTCTGTTTCTTGGATCGCCATGAGATTGGTGATGACCCAAGAAATATAATGTAGCCAGTAGTAGATCGACGGGTGGTAGGGCATCCTGCCCAATCTGCGTCACAATATGCCCGAAGAGACAATGAATTATTGGAAGCTAACAAGAGTCCTTGACCTGAAGCATTCTTGAGATATCAAAGCACACGAAAAACTGCATTTAAGTGTGGTTGCCGAGGATTATGCATAAATTGACTCAATAAGTGCACAACATAACTAATATTTGGCCTTGTGATAGTGAGATAAAGCAGGCGTCCAATAAGTCGTCGATAAAACTCAGGGTTAGAACAAAGAGGCCCAGTGTCAGATGCAAGCTTGTGTTGTTGGTCTATTGGAAAGGATGAAGGCTTGCTACCCATTAAACCACATTTGGACAAAATATCCAATACGTACTTGTGTTGGCTTAAAACTATGCCAGAAGGAGAACGAGCAACTTCTATGCCAAGAAAATATTTCAATTTTTCAAGATCTTTGATGCAAAACTTCTTGTCCAAATAACGCTTTAGTTTGACAATACGGTCTGAATCGTTCCCTGTGATTATCACATCATCTACATATATCAGAATAGCAATGAAAGTTGGCCCTCAATGAAACAAGAAAAGCGAATGATCTGCACCAGATTGACAAAAACCAATGGCTAACAAGGCTATAGTGAATTTTTGATACCAATTTCTCGAGGCTTGTTTAAGTCCATATAAAGATTTCTGCAACTTACAAACACGTTGCTCCCCCTTTCGAGTGAATCCTTGTGGAATCTTCATATAAACTTCCTCGTTTAGGTCTCCATGGAGAAATGCATTGTTGACATCCAGTTGATGTAATTCCCAATTCTGTACTGAAGCTACCGCAAGTAAGCATTTGACAGTCACTAGTTTAGCCACCGGTGCGAAAGTTTCATGAAAGTCTACCCCTTCTATTTGAGTATAACCTTTAGCAACTAGACGAGCCTTATATCGTTCCACACTTCCATCTGGGTTGTACTTAATTTTGTACACCCATTTAGAATCGATTGCTCACTTCCCAAGTGGTAACTTACTTAAAACCCATGTTTTATTTTCTTCTAAGGCTGATATTTCTTTTGCCATAGCATCCTGCCAATGAGCATGTTTTATTGCCTGATGAAAATTAGTTGGCTCATCGGTTGAAAGGATGGTCGCCAAAAAAGCATTGTGATCACGTGAAAATCGAGAATAAGAGATGAATTGTGAAAGAGGATATACCGTAGAGTTGGCCTTGGGTGTGGGAGTGTACGTTGAAGAGGACGATGTGAGAAAGGGAGGCAAGGCAAAATCATAATCTGCTAGTTTTCGAGGAATTTGACGAGCTCTTTTTCTTGTTATTACTGAAGTATCTATTGTAACAGTAGTACCAAGAGCAGTACTTGGTTGCTCTATTTGCTGCCTAAGTGACCCATTTGCATCAATGGTACATTATTCATTGCTTAATGAATGACGTTGTCCAATCTCGTCCAACGTGCCTGTATCATTTAATTCGCCAAATCTAGTTGTATCATATGACTCGCATGGCTCAGTTTCAAGATGGCCCCCACTATCTCCGTGTGACTCGATCATACTCGATCCTTGCGCTAATTTATCAGATGGGTTCAGATAGGAACACATGAATGATTCATCAGAAGTGTGAACTTGGATATTAAGATCTGTTGAAGTCCAAGATGCCGGTATGTGTGTTGTTGGAGACCTATCAATTTCATTGCTTCCTTTGGTCAATGCACTTGGGAAAATATTCTCAAAAAATTGCACATCACGTGAAGTATAGATTTTCTTATCTTCAATATCGAATATTCGATACCCTTTTTGTCCATGGGGATAACCCAAGAAAATACCTGGTTTAGAGCGAGGTGCAAATTTATCGCGTGACTTGTTGGTGATGAGTCCATAACACAAGCATCTAAAAGTTCTGAGATGTTGGTAGGTTGGTGATCTTCCAAACAAGATTTCGTATGGGGTTTTGTTCTTCAAAACTGATAGTGGCATTTTGTTGATTAAGTATGCAGCTGTTAGGACACATTCACCCTAAAATTTTATGGGTAGATGTGCTTGGAAGCGTAGCGCTCGTGCAATTTCTAACAAGTGTCTGTGCTTTCTTTCTACTCTCCCATTTTGTTGTGGTGTGTTTGTGCAGCTTGTTTGGCGCTCAATTTCATTCTCATTATAGTGGGTAAGTAAATCACTGTGTTTGAATTCCATCCCATTGTCGGAACACACAATTTTCACTTGTGTATTAAATTGAGTTCGTACCCATTGGTAAAAATGCAGTAAGTAATCACGTGTTTCTGACTTATACTTCATCAAATATACCCAAGTGGCCCGACTGTAATAATCAACAATGGTTAGAAAGTAAAAAGCCCCAAATAATGATGAAGTTTTATAATCTCCCCAAATGTCACAATGAATAAGTTCAAAAATTCGACTAGATTAATAAGTACTGGCAAAAAATGGCAAACGATGTTGTCGTGCTCTGCAACAAGCATCACAAAATTTATTTTCCTTAACATTAATAGATAAATCCCTAAGAAAAGATAAGCGATTCATTGGCAAATGCCCCAGTCTTCGATGCCACATATCTGCATGCCTCATATTACTTGCCATTAGTGCCTTGCCCTCTCTTATTGGTTCCAAGTAGTAGAGTCCATCACGCACCCTACCCATTCCAATCGGCCTCCTCGAAGGTAAGTCTTATATAACACAAAATGTAGGCCAGAACGTGAGCACACAATTCAAATCCTTGGTTAATTTGCTAACAGATAACAAATTAAAATTAAAATTTGAAATGCCAAGGACTTGGTCCAAGACCAATTGTTTATTCAATTTAACATGGCCTAAAGCTTGTACGAGGACCATTTCTCCATTGGGTATTTGGATTGGAGGAAAATTAGGCTTGTGCTTGACATTTGTGAGAAGGCCCAAATCCTTTGTAATGTGGTCTGTGGCTCAACTGTCTATGACCCATGGATCATTGTGTCTCTCTTTCTTACCCGCATTCTGATTGGTGGTATTGGCTGCTTGTGATGCCGATTAAAGGTTTTGGTGTATTACCCACACCCAACACAGCAAGCACTTGAAGAATTTGCTGTTGTTGTGCCTTTATTCCCGAAGCTGGGATCGAGGAATTGTTGTCTCCAATTGTGGCTACAAGAGCCGAACTGTTGCTACTCTGATCCACGTGTCTTCCTCTTTGGCTTCGACTCCGATCTGATGGCCGACGATTCCAATTTTCTAGGTAACCAATAATTTCAAAACATTGCTCTTTTGAATGCCTGGACTTTTCGCAATGAGTGCAACACACTGGTTCTGTTTTCTCCTCAAGACGCCGATTCTGGCTTCTCTTGTTGTTTGCAATAGCATGCCTCGACGTCATTGCTTGATCTCCGGTCACCTGTCCTGCCAGAAATGCAGCACCTTCAACAGTTGGGACTTGATTTGCAGCTACTTGTCTTTGTTTTTCCTCCTGCGCTGCTATGGAGTATGCTTTCCCCAAACTACGCAATGGGTCAACACTAAGTATCTGAGACCTCACGGTGCTGAAGGTGTCATCTAATCCCATGAGAAAATCAAATACTTTCTCTTATTCTCGCATATCTTCCATTTTCTTTGCTGCTCCACACGTGCAACCACATGTACATACAGAAATAGGATTAAAAGCTTGTAATTCACCCCAAACAGTTTTGAGCTTACCGTAATAAGATGAAATTGATGACTTTTCTTGTTGCAATAGTGCAATCGCACGCCTCAACTCGTATATACATGGAGCTATTCCTTATATGAATCTTTCCTGCAGATCTGCCCAAACCTCATGAGCTGTGTCCGCATGAGCCGCGTTGCTTTGGATCTCCTTTGCAAGCGCATTTGTTAACCAAGAAAGCACAATAGCATTGCATTGGACCCATGAGTAGTAATCTTGGGAATTGACATCCGGTTTGACTATGGTCCCATCTACGAATCCTGCTTTGTTCTTTGATCGTAATGCATTCAGAAAGCTGTGCCTCCAAGTAAAATAATTTTCACCATTCTCGTTAAGAGGGTGTGTGACAAAAGTTAAGCCAGGATGATCTGATGAATGCAAAAAGTATGGGGACTTAGTATCAATTGCAATGTTGTGTGATGCGTTTGCAGATGATACCAAGGCCACATTAACTTGATTTGCTTCATTCTCTGCCATGACTTAAAAAAAATTTATGTACCCTGCTTTGATACCATAAAGAGTAAATTAACTCTTCACTATATCTGCATTTATTTATTAATACATGTATTTATACAAGAGTTGAATTGAGATACAAGAGTTGGCTGAGCATTTCTAAAGGGTTTGGCTAACCTATCAGCTAAAAGAATTTGAGAAGATATGTACATATCAATTTGAGAAGATAAAGGAGAGAATTAAGGAGATATGGGAAAGGATAAAGAAAGAGAGGATTAAGGATAAAGGAAATTGCAATTGTTATCTTCATTAGAGACAGCATTGTCATTGGTTAATATGGGTGCAGATTGGGTTAGGAGGGGATGGGCCTGTACAGTTACTAATTGTGAATTTTAGCTAACACTTGTGTTACATTGTAAATTGGGGCTGAAGCCATGTACACCATTAATCAATCAAATCATCCCATTAATTTTGATATATTAGAGTATGTTAGTTGAGTCATGGCGCTTCAAGGTGGTTAACAAAGTTGGTTATTACTATAGATAAAAGAGAGAAACAAGTGCCTATAGCTATGCCAGGCCCTTCAAAATTCCCTCTCAATCCCTATCCGCTAGCATCCAACATTCTCTCCCATCTCTGCCTGTCTGCAACTCTCCGTCGGTTTTTCCAGGTGTGTTGTTTCTTGTTTTTTGGTTTCTCTGTTGGTGGATACGAAATCAAAGAGGGTAGGGTACAGCTTTGGTGGATGGATCAAAAGTTTTCATTGGGATTTGAAGGTTGTTGGTTTTTAAGTAAGTTCCTATTTGGTTTATTGGGTTTGTTTGATCTCATTTTGTCATTCCTTTCCATTTATCTTTTTTTTTTTTTTTTGTATGTATATTTGATTTTTGATCTTGCTTGTCTCTTAATGTGATTTTGAATATATGTGCAAAGAATCATGGCATGCGCATTTCCATTACCATACCCCAAAACTCTATCTGCAAGGAAGAAACTTTTGTAAAGGACTATGAATTCTTCAATGATTATTTATGAGTTTGGATTAATGGTTAAACAGTGAATTTGTTGAGAGATTAATTACCAAGCACATTCACTTGTTTCTGATTTAAAGGAAAGCAATGTTTGAAAGAGGCAAGCCAGGTTTCATTTGTAGGTAGCTTAAGGTGTCGTGTTCGAAATTATCCAGAAAACTTGCAAGTTTCTTCCTGCCCAGAATATTTTTGTACTTCTGCCCCATTAAAACATTTATCTTTGTACATGTAAGTGGATAGAAATGGAAGTCTCATTTTGTTTCTTACTTAATGCAGCATGAACTCCAGGGTCTTGAGATGGTATAGGACTACAGAGTACACATATCAGGCATTTCAGTCATGGAATCGGGACATGATACTGGGAGTGATTTAAAGACGCACCAAGTAGCTAGTCCTAGTGAAAATAGTCATGTTACTCCAGCCAAAAAGTCAAGACGCCCCTCTCATTCATCTTCCTCATCTTCATCTGGTGAAGCCATCCGGTTGGGTTCAACTGGAACCAGTACATCGAATGCAGGTGTTCACACCCCCCTTGGGGATGAACAAGCTGAAGAAGATATTCCAGTTAGCTCTATGCCCGACAGCGGACAATCCAGTGATGGTTCAGCCGCTCTAATTCCTCCACCACTGCCCACGGAGCGACCTGCTGGAGGCTCCCCTTCCGAAGCTTCGAAGAGGATTCCATCTTATGTCTTTGCTAGGACTAAATCTTCAGGCCCAATGGAATGGAGTGTTGCTTCCAACGAATCATTATTTAGCATTCACATGGGGAACATGAGTTTCACTAGGGACCAATTAAGTTGGATGTCTAAATCTGGTGAGCTTGGCTGCATCAATGATCCCACCATTTCTGGTCCATTGCTTGACGTCCCCAGTAACCAGACACCACCCAGAAAATCAACAGAAATTGCCAAGAAAAGCGGTACCTTGGATGATGGGTATGGTGTGACTGAAGCAGCAGCAGCTGAAACAATGAGGGAGGTTCTGAGGGAGAAAGAATCTCAGCGCGACGAAAACAATGCCAAGGAATCACCTCGTTCCCGTAGCATGTCTCAGCATTCAGATACAAGTGTCAAATCCTTTGCCTTCCCTATGTAAGCTTCATTTATCCCACTTCTCAAACTAAATAAGGTAAACTGAAAGCAATCAATCTGCATCTCATTTACCTACTAGTATTTAATCCAAGTGAATTCTTTTGGTAATGCTAAGCCCAATCCTTGACTACTTGTTTCTCTAGCATTTTCTGAAACGTAGCCTATTAGACAATCTTGTAGATCCCTTACATCCTCACTAATTTATTGTGGTTAATTTATTTGAACATTTTGAATGCTTAGTGTCGTGGTTGTTAGTTAACAGACTGGTTTTCTTTTCTTTTTTCTTATAACGAAGATTGACAGGTGACGGAGGTAAAAGTGGTTCATTCAGACCAAATACAAAGAATAAAAAGCAACTGTCACGGCCCTCCACCCCTAAAACAACTCCACAGACCCCTCCGGAAACCCCAAAGCCGCAGACCCCTCCGGAAACCCCAAAGCCGCAGACCCCTAAGCCAGAGACACCTAAAGAAACCCGAAGTGCAGGTCCAAGAAGATGGTTCTCTTGCTTCTCTTGTTGCCCATCCTGTTCTTGATCAGAGACACTGGGATGATTCAACAGACATAATTTGGGGTTAAAGCACCAGGGGTCCTGTTATAAGTTTGGGCTTACTTTTCGCTTTCTTTTGTGTAGCATTGCAGTTTCTCTTCCCATGTTGGTTAGTTTAGTCCACAACTTACATTCTCCATTTTCCTAAAATTATCGAGATACATTTTTTGTCTTTATTGGAGTTGGTTTTGTGAGGCGTTTTCAATCTTTTCAGCATTGGTAGGCCAAATTACAAAAGAACAAGTGTTAATGGAAGCCAATATCTCCTGCCAAAATTTTTTCATACGGTAGTATCACAACACTTTTCTGAGATGGGGAAGCCAGTTTACTCAAAATAAACTCTTATTATTAAAAATTAATTAATTATTATTAATTAAAATATTATTTATTATTTCTATGATACGTTACATTAATATAATATATTAAGAGAAAATTGTGAGAAATGGACTTCCTGATAAGGTGATTTCAGAAATAACCACTCATTTAAAGTTATTTGTTTCTAGCTAAAAAGAAGTATGAGTAGACCAAAATGCCCTTAAAAACATCGTTTCAAATTAAGGTCCCGATATCTCCATCCTGCCAGAGAGAAAATAGAAATAAATAAATAAATGCTCAGCTGTTTGAGCTCGCTCATCTTTCTCTCTCAGCTCTCTGAACTATCTCAACTATGTCAACTCTTTGTTGAGCACCATCGTCATCAGCTCTCTCAGCTCTCTGAACTGTATGAGCTCTGTTAACTCTTTGTTAAGCACCATCGTCATCGGGCTGTGGTCTATCTCTCGGCATCTAGCCATATTGTCATATATTAACAGACCCTATAGCAGAGATGACATCAATGTATGTTATTGGGTTTATTGCTGCAACACTTAAATTTCTAAAACATTTGGTGTGAATTAGAACATGGATTATAAATATTGCCCAGAGTTGTTACACACCATGCATCTATAACATGTGTTAGTGTTATTTTAGCATGTCACGACATTGGTTATTTTAGGGTAGTTCGTGCAACGAGTCAGTAATTACATTGATTGATGTGTCACACGTCATGGGTATTTTAGGCCAGTTCATGTAAGGACATAGTAATTATAGTGATTAGCGTGTCAGCGTTGGCATGTTACAACATTTTACGTTATATGCATGGCATGTTACAACATTTTACCTTATATTTTATGTTATATACCTGGCGTGTTACAACATTTTACATTATATGCCTGACGTGTTACAACATTTTACGTTATAACTGACAAATTATAGAACACGGTATGTCATGTAATGTGTTAAATGATTGACAAATTATTATTGTTTTCAAAATTTCAGTGGGGTTCCAATTGTGCGACTTGTGATAAGACACGGTGGTCAGTGGGTGGATGTCATTTACAAGGGGAGTGAGTCACAAATGCGGGGGGTTAGGAGTGATTTGTCGTTTGTGGGATTGATTGAATTGGTTGAAAATGTTGTTGGGGTAAACTCAAAAATTGAGGAGATTGAGTTATATGCATTGATCAGTACACCTGAAAAGTTATCACGGTCAATTATCAAGGACGATGAGGATGTTGTATTAATTTTGCTAAAACAGAGGAATGTTTCGACTGTGTATGTCAGCATTAAGGGACGCCAAACAAATGTTATATCACATGAAGAAGCTGAACAACATGGTAATCAGCTTAATCAAAATGAGATATATAATGCTTCACATATACCACATCATTCGGTCCGTAACCCACAACAAGGGCAATTGACATATGCACAAGAGTTTGTGTAGCTTGGTAGACAGACGACATTCACAGAACAGTTGGTTGCACAATTCTAATCAAGATGTGCATCGAACCAATTAGTTACTTGTGTCCAACAAATGTAACGATTGGGGTGAAACTATATAGGGTGTAATGGCATTTTCAAATGAGAATGCGACACTTGAGGACAACATTGCGACGTTGGAGGGTGACACTACGACGCTCAAGGATAATACTACATCTGATAAGGGAAATGAGGATTTGTTCCTTGCCGGTGAAGATAGATTTGATGACAATTAGAATGATGGGCCTGATGAATGGCATGATGAGAGTTCAGACAAGGATTGGCTTTATGACAGTGTCATTCCAATTTGCAATAATGTTGAAGGCGAAACGAAACATGTTGGAGGTGTTGATGTAGGAGATGTTCAGTGTGATGACCCCATATACAATAACCCCATCGCTGATGAGAACGAGATTCATTCCCCTGGTACATTGCTCCATGACAGTTATCAAGAAAGGGAAAATGGAGGGATATCTCGGATGTGGGTAATTCCAAGTGCAGAAAGGTTCTCCTTCCAAACAATTATAATTGAAAAGTCGACATGTGTAGATGATCACTTATACAAAGGAAGAATATTTTCCTCGAAGGTCAAGTTGAAACGAGCTTTGAATATGTTGGCTCTAAAAGAGCAGTTTGGGGTAAGAGTAAAAAGGTCATGTAAAGCTCGTTATGAGGTTGGTTGCAAGGACAAGGCATGCAAGTTCAGTGTGCGTGCAATGAAGTTACTTGAAGGAGGAGAATATTGGCAAGTTTGGATATTCCACAAAGTACACACGTGTACTGTTGATGGTTTGCAAGGGCGATTTGCAACCACAAGTGTGAAGATAATTGGTGAACTTATGTCACACAAGCTTTAGGCTAATAGAGTAGCATTGAGACCTAAGGACATAATTAATGAGATGAGGGTTCAGTGGGGATTGGAATGCCTGTATGGTAAGGCTTGACAAGCGAAGGAGTATGTGGATAGGCTTAATTTCAATCCCTCGGAGGAGTCATTTCAACTACTACCCTCGTATTTTTATATGTTAGAACAAAAAAATCCCGACACAGTCACTACAATGGTTACTGATGAGGCAGAAATATTCAAATATTGTTTCTAGGCATACGGGGCTTGTATTTGGGGGTTTAGGGATGTAATGCATCCTACAGTTGCCATTGATGCGACACATTTGAAAGGTAGATTCAATGGTGTTTTGTTTGTCGTTGTATGCAAAGATGCAAACGAGTGCGTATATCCAGTTACGTTTGGCATCGGCCATGTCGAGGATGAAGACTTGTGGACGTGGTTTCTTAGCAAGTTGCGTGATGCGGTTGGTTGTCCTGAAAACACTATGTTCATTTCTGATTAGCATCTCGACATTAAGAAAGTAATCCAAAATGCATACCCAGAAGCACACCATGGTTTATGCGGGTACCACTTGAAGAAAAACTTTAAAACAAGTTCAAGCGCGATGACGTTTCTATGATTTTCACCCTTACTTGAGATTGCTATAAGGTTTCCGATTTCAACAGACATATGAACCAGCTCAAGCAGATTCACGCGAGAGCCCACGCTAACCTTATGAGAATAGGCCCTGAGAAATGGGCACGTGCCTATTCACCGGCAAAGCGACACCAAATGATGACATCCAACATTGCGGAATGTGTTAACTCATGTTTGAAGCATGCAAGACAAATGCTAATCACTGTTTTGATCGAGTTCATTAAAGACATGTTCCAGCGTTGGTTCCATGCTCGATACGAGGAAGCTGTCAAGGTGACCTCGTCCCTTAGCCCTTGGGTTGCTAGGCAGTTGAGCAAACGGTTCAATGATGCACATTGCTTTGTGGTTAAACCTATCAATCGAGTGGAGTTAGATGTTAAAGATGAGAAAATGGACGGACTTGTAAACCTGTCCACGAAGATGTGTTCATGTTGTGAGTTCCAAACAGATTTACTGCCATGCAGCCATGCCATTGCAACAATAAGGTCAGAATATCTTTATTTCTTATTTGAACCATAATTGACATAGTATTTACATTGTGCTTGAACATTGAGTTCATTGTATTTTTCAGTATATGCAAACGTGAAGCCATTGAATTCTACGCTGACTACTACAAGACAACCGTTTTGGTGGAGGGTTATGTGGGGTCCATTTACTTGGTAGGTCATCCTAGTGAGTGGGACATCCCCCCTCATGTGAAACAAATTGTCATCTTGCCACCACCTTGGCAAGGCCAAGCAAGAAGACCTAGGAGGAGAAGGATTCCATCGGCCTGTAAAGGTAGTCGAGCACGGAGATGTTCGCAATGCAAGAGGTATAGGCATAACAAACAGAATTGCCCATCCCCATTTGTAGTTTCATCCACAAATCCGGCAGCATCTCCAAGTCAATCGGCGCCTCCACGAGTGCGCTGACCGAAAGCATGTTCAAGTTGCATACAAACGGGTCACACATGCAACACTGTTCGATACGAAGGACAATGTCTGAAAATGTAAGGTGTCTTATGGATGAAGACAGCTTGTCGGCCTAACTAAATGTGTAACCCATGTGCAATACCTTTGTCACAATTTGCTCTTGCAATATCTTACATTCATTCATATTTGGATTTTGCGTTTGTTAGTTTCCTCTTATAGATGAGTCTTTATTTTTTTTATTAATTTTATAGATATATTATTTGATTTTTCATTTCATTTTGTCTGTAGTTTTGAACACTGAATATACTTGCGAAGTCCCTATACTGTTACCCCCTTTCTCACATTTTATTACGACTTATATTAAACAATTAATGATTTAATTTAATTCCGTTCTATTTTATTTGATTTAACCTTTTATGTTTTTACAATCAAATCTCTTAAGAGATATAAAATTAATTTATCTAACTTTAGTAGCTTTCTAAATCCTCATATTCAATTTGTTTTTATAATTTTTTAATTATATCGTTTATTTTATCTTATTAATACCTCCATATAAAACTTTAAGCCAATCATTTAACAAAATAATAATAATATTATACCAAGGAGTTTACTTCAAAGGATGCAAGTCTAGAAAGAGAAAATTTTGGACTAATTAAAAACATATCATATGAAATTTAAGATTAAAACACATGACTTGACCAAACAAATTTAAAAAATTTATAGATCATCCAATCAAATTTCATCTATGAATAATCATAATTAATTTTTATTAAATTAAAAAAATTTAAAAATAAAATTGAAATATAAGGATGAAAATTCTTGAAAAATACATTATGCTAAGATGACACGCTGACTGCATGCAGATTTCTGTGGTGACACGCTGACTTCTTACATTATTGTGGGGTGACACGACACGCCTCATCTTGTGGTGACATGCTGAGTGGAAGCAGATAGTTAGCGTGACACACTAAGTACATGCAAATTTATGTGGTGACACGCTAACTTTTTGTAGTATTGTGGGGTGACACGACACCTCCAGTCTTATGGTGACACGTTGAGTGGAACCAGATACTTAGCGTGACATGCTGAGTGCATGCAGATTTCGGTGGTGACACACTAACTTCTTGCAATATTGTGGGGTGACACGGTACGCCTCAATTTTGGTGACACTCTGAATGGAACCAGATACTTGGCGTGACACACTGACTTGTTCTAGTTTTCAAGGGTGACACGCCACGTGGTTGCAGTATTAATTTAAAGGCACTGTGTTTGAATTGAGAAAGAAAAAGTAATATATAAAATGTACGAATATTAAAATTAATAAAATTAATTGTATATACAAAAAATGTACAGACAAAGGCCAATATGTTCAGGGTTCGCTCTCACAACTGTTGGAAAAAATTTTTAGAGCGTATTGGCAACGCATATTTGCAATCATATTCTGCTTAACTCTGATCAATTCCGATTACAAAATATCGTTAATGTACTCTATCATGAACATACTGCAGCTGACACTATCATTTTGTCGATGCACTTTAGCTTTTGGCAAATGAATTTTCGATGGCATCGGTGTCAAATCTCATGTCTTCAGGCATGTTTTGTTGAAATAACCGGCTTGGTGGCAGATGATTGGCATAATTGTCGTAAGGGGTGTCATCTAAGCCGCTCGCACTCAGTTATCCTTAGCATCTGAAAGTTCTTGCGGAGTCCATCACCTTGATCATCCACCTCACCAAGTCGATCTTCGTTACCACCTAATGCCCACTCACATTGCAAGGTGCGAGGATGAAATCGACATATTCTCATTTTTTATAGTATGTCGGCTCTCACCCTTTATGTACCCCGGCAACTCATATGGAATTTCCATAATCAACCGGACATCTTCAGTTGGAAATGTAGTGTGTAGCATATGGATGGCGTCCTGTGAAGTATGTATACATTAGCTTACACTTAATGCAATAAAAAACTTAGTATTTTTAGAATTGAAAATTTTTCAAACAAACTTACGAAGAATATCGTGTCAACCACGCACGCACGAGTAGTGTACAACTTCAACTTCAACTTTGTCATTTGCTTACAAAGTACGCTGAAGCATGCGTCTATATGTTCACTAGTTATTTCTTCTTTGGGATCCTCTAATGTTGTGAAAAAGTTAGCCCCTTGATCCCTTAAGATCCCAATGTTACGCCTGCATATGTAATAGAATGAGTTTGAAAAGCCTTGGTGGATTAATGTTTCATTAAGAAACAATATTTGCAATGTTATTTATGAGCTTACCTCGCACACTCATCTTTCTTGAAAGCTTTGTACGCTTCAACCGTTACGCTTTTTACATCCCGACGGCCTAGTGAGGGGTTGACGTACGGGCTTACCTTGTATTTACTCGTCATTTTCACCCATGCTGGCTTAGTTGGGTCTAAAATTTGTGTTGCACAATGATGGATATCAGATGACTCTAGTGACGACAACCGTGAGCCGCTGGCTTCAAGAATGCTCTTAGGAAGATGGTCCCCTCCTACTACTGCCTCGACTAATGTGTCGGCCTGAGGAAGATGCTCTTCTTCAGCCACGACTGAGTGAAGGTCCCCTCCTCTCCTGCAGATGCATCGATAACCGAATCTGCCTCAGGAACAGGGTCTCCTTCAACATCATCTGATTGAAGGGTCACATCCTTTGCCACAGCATCATCCGGATCAACCTCAGGAATAGGGTCTTCATCAGTACCAGCAACGTCATCATGAATGTGCACACCAGGTTCATCATGCTGCCCATCATCAGCATCATCGTGGTCCTCACCAACACCATGAGATGAAGGATCGCCCTACAGAACGAGACAAATGGGAAAATCCGTTAGCTCATATAATATCACAAACCATAAACCGAGAATAAAAAATAAAACTACACCTACTAAACGTAAACGACCAATATGTGAGCAAAGATAGAATAGCGTACCTGTGATTTCAGGCCATCTAGAATCCGAGCAATGACATGGTCCTTAAACGTCTGCATCGCCTGAGTTAACGACTAAATTGAAGCTTTCAGCTCCGACATGTCTTTTTTATACTGGTGCATGATCCGTCGCAGCTGACACTTCGTGACTACTTCGTCATTGACTCTTGTCGAATGGGTGAACTACAATAACATATATTACTGTGTTATTCAATAATCATATATGAAATTGTTGAACATTACCCGTTAGAACTTTAATATCCTTACCGACGGCTCGTTACCACTTTGCGGTTGAGCAAGATCGATCGGTGGTTGAAGAGCTGTCGTCGCCTCCCCCAACTGCAAAAATAGAAATTACTGTGTTACTCGATAAACATATATGAAAATGTTGAACACAAATCGTTAAAACTAATCTTACCGACGGGTCGTTAGCACTGTGCATCTGAGGAGGACCTCTCAGTGGTTAAGGAGCTGTCGTCGTATGGTCCAATTGCAAACACAGATATGTTATTCGATAATCATATATGGAATTGTTGAACATAAATCGTTATAACCATCCTTACCGGCTCGTTGTTAGCACTGTGAGTCTGAGAAGGACCTTTTGGTGGTTGTGGAGCTGTCGTCGCATGGTCCAACTACAAACATAGATATGTTATTCGATAATCACATATGAAATTGTTGAACACAAATTGTTAGAACCATCCTTACCGGCTCTTCACTGCCATTGCCATGGTCGTCACTTTCCTCCATAAACTCGGGGACTGACAGCTCATCGACGATAGCAGTGACGGTGAGCCTCCGTTTTATGGCACCAGTGGCTCTTTTGTGCTTCAAGTTTCTCTTCTTTTCCCTAGCACCTAAGCCCCAGTCTGTCTGATCCTTCATGTATCCTATTGGCATGTATTGGTGGCCTTCAGATAATGAGACATTGATGTCCACAAAATAATCCCGCCTGGCCTCATTTGGGATGAGCTCCAAGGTCTCCACTGCCCACAACTGCAAAATAGGGATTGTGATTATAGGAAAAATTATTATACAAATTCACAACAGAAATTAGTAACTGTTCACTCACCTGCTGAGATGACTCCAACATCTCAACTGCCTTGTAGAAGTCTCTTTGGCTTCTGGTTGCATTGCCATCTGAACATGTGTGGGTAGACGTTGTCCTTCGGAGCAGAGGGGGCAACTATCTTTCGCAAGGTCGGAATTGCCTCCATTGCTCAGAACCGCAAGTCAAATGTAACCATTTTAGATCGTAAATGAAAAACGATTGCAACCATAAATTATTATGTCAAAAGGAAAATGAAAAATATTATGTGACAATACTTGTATCACCCACGTGAATTCATAAATATTCTACCGTAAACGATCCTTCTGCACATTCGAGGAAGGCACTTCGAACCCTTTCAAAAGGTAGTCCAAGGTCAGCCTCCAAACATAGTGACCCCATAGGAAGATATTCCAAGCGTTGATGTCCTCCACCAATGACAAAAGCCAAGGCCTCACCCGTCTACGGTAGTCTTGACCAAATAAAATGTTATTCGCGATCAAGATGAGTGCCATCTTGGTTACGTCTCCCAGTCGTTGAGTTGCTTTCGCGAAACGTATCGAGCAATGCCTTTAGCTTAACGCTCTGCTGCCCGTTCCAGTATCACAGATGAATTTCGTCCGCAACAACCTCGTACGATCGTGTGAACACATCGGGCATTCAACCAAACTTTAGTCCGATGACAAAGCAGAAGTTCTGCTTTGATATGCGCGCCTTGCTTTTGCCAATGGCAAACCATAGCTCATGCTCCATTGAATCTGTCACAGTGATTCGATGAATCATGATGTTATGTAAGAGACCAGCAGAGAAGTAGTCTTGTGGATATACGTCTAGCAACATTCTGAAGCACATATGTTTCACTGCATTGTACTCCCTTTTCTCTTGGAGAGTCTTGTTGATGTAATGTAGTTGCGACCACTTACAGTGGGTGTTAATAGCGACATTGAATGCCCATTTCTCCCTCGGCACAATAAGCAAACTGTCAAGATCCTCATACTATCTGGACTGCATCTGCAAAATATGACACACATGCACGAGTGGGTTAACCCATAATGTGGTAACACACCATGCATATAACGTAAAATGTGGTAACACACCATGCATGTAACGTAAAATGTTGTAACGCGTCATGCATATAATGTAAAATGTGGTAACATGCTATGCATATAACGTAAAATGTTATAACACGCCATACATATAACGTAAAATATTGTAACACACCATGCATATAACGTAAAATGTTGTAACACCCCATGCGTATCAAGTCAAATGTTGTAACACTACAACACTAACATGCCAATCACTATAATTATTGTGTCCTTACACGAACTGACCTAAAATATCCATGCGTGTGACACGTCAATCAATGTAATTACTGACTCATTACACGAACTGCTCTAAAATAACCAATGTCGTGACATGCTAAAAATCGCAAAAAGCAGTTTACCCACTACATGTCATATCTATTGTAGTTCAAAACTTTGGTACGACCATAAAACTAGGAAGAAAACAATTTAAACATAACAATTGAAAAAGATTGAAAAAACACGAACATATCACACAAACCCAACAAAAATTAACGAACAGAATAAAGTTTTAAAAGTTTTATTTTCAGACTGACTGACCTCTTCACTGATAACCGACATTGTTGCTGTAGTGTCATCAAGCTTGCAAAGAACAAAGTCAAACACTTTGGTATCTTTGGGAATGAGGAATGAGGAATGAGGAATGAGGAATGAACCTCTTCACACAGACGTTTGTGATTTCTGAAAAATATTTAATTAAAATGAAATGGCCTCACAATTTCCTCTATAAATATGCATTTATTCATTGAATTCATTCAGTTGAAGTCCAATTAGTTTGCTAGTTATTTACCTTTTTTTTTCTTTTTCAAACCATGTCGTGTCACCCATAAATTGTCATGTCGTGTCACACACTTTAAACCTTGCTGTGTCATGGATCTCCATGGAGTCTGACAAACTCTGAACCCTGCCGTGTCATAGATTCCCTCCAAGCGTGTCACGAACTCTAAACGCTGACGTGTCACAGATTCTTTCCATGGCGTGTCACAAACTCTAAACCTTGTTGTGTGACAGCCGTGTCACACATTCCCACCATGTCGTGTCACAAACTCTAAACCTTGCCCTATCACAATTCCCACCATGTCGTGTCACACATTCCCAACATGTCGTTTCACAAACTCTAAACCCTGCCCCGCCACAACCGTCTCACATATGGCCAGCTGTACCACGACCATTTCGTGCTTTGGATTCACATCTTTTTCCTTTTGATTTACCATTGTATCAGGGATCTCTAGTTTCGCATTATTCTCCAAGCTTTCGATTCATCACGACTTGTTCCTCGTTCGGTTTAATATCACTATTCTCTTATTATCTGAATGCCATGTCCCAAATATCTGAAAAACCATCTCATGCAACATTACTTTGTTTTGCACAAGCTTCGCGAAAAAAATTAGATATTTTGCACAAAATTAAATATTCGTGAATTCTTTGTATATTTATTTTCTCATTTTCCTCCTATTTAAGAATGCGCGTCAACGAAGATGGTTTATTAAGGATATTTTTGTCCCAAAATCTATTCTTATAATTAAAAACAGTTAAAATTATCTGGAGACTTATTTACAAAAATACGTTAATTTTAAGGATTAAAAAAAAATTCTTCATATATTAATGTATTATAATAAATAATAATATGATACGTTAATATAATATGATTTTTTCTAACGAAAATAATAAATGATGTAATAGAATGATAATTTTTTTTTTTTAAAAAGTATACATTATTCTTGCAAAGAACTAAAGTTAAATTTAACTTAGAACTTTTATAATTACATCTAAAACTGCAAAAAAAAAAAAAAAAACCTCTATGGGCCTAGTACCTATATCTGGGGATATCTAGATACATGAACATGATTTCACTTATTGCACGGTATAGCGCCTTCCTGGAGCATGTGTTTGTTGTCCAAAGCACACTTTAATTACGGTACAAGGTAAACCAGTCCGAGAGAAGACGTTGTCTATCCGTACACATTTTCTCTAAAAAAATGCCGTCCCAGGTGCTGCATCCCCACTTAACCAGGGCGTACGGTTCATGCAACTAGAATTTGATCTGATAAATTTTGTTAATTACGGCCATGCAGGTTATTAGTGATACGGTGCATCCAAAACTAAATCTCAATTTTTTTTTTTTGATAACTTTACATGAAAATTTTGACAATTTCTTTTTAATCTGCAACAATTTCTTTTTAATGTATTCACGTGACATAATTTGAGAACTCATCAAAATCTACTTTTATATAAAGTTATAGATTTCCAAACAAAATATGATGAAGCTCTGCATTCAATGTATCCATTATTAGAGTCCAATACCCGAATGGCACTCCTCACTCCACTCTCATTTCATAGTGGAAGAATCCTATTTAAACCCTGCCATCTGAAGCTCATAGCCACATGAAATCCTTTTTCTTCCGAATCCTAATTCAAGTCCAAACCCGATATCATTCGAGGAATATATAGGGGTTATTCGTCCATGTAACATAATTTTTTGAGTCACTTTGGATCCATGAGTTCACTTGATTATATATATATGTCCCATGTGAATATCAAATTTTAAAAATGCTTATATGATGGTATGTTTTTTTGTAAAATTTGAGTTTCCAAAATCAATTGATGTTAAGAATTTAATTTTAGTTAAACCAATATGATCACGTAAAACGTCATTAATTCTCACCTCATCTACATTGAATTTTACTCAAACCTTTTTTGGAGCTAACCAAACAACATTAGATCTTGCGGCTTTAGCTCTCAAACCATTTTCACACTAGAAGTAAAAAAAAAATGGTTTTTTGTCAATTTAGTCAATTCAGGTCACTTGGTTTTTGCTCATATTATAACACATGCAATTTGATGAGATTATACAATTGCAGAACATTTCACCTGTTTTTGTTAAAAACGAAAGAGTCACCTTGACCGTGTAACCATCACTACTAGCACACAAGAACGCTAGAACATGAAAAAAAAAAATTTGAATTATTTGGTGAAATCCTCTTCATATTTCATTCCGAAACATCACATATTTTAAAAATATAAATATATAAATCAGTCATGGGCTATAATTCGAGAATCTCTCTAGTTTGAGTTTTTGGTTACAATAGATAAAATAAAAAGGAATATACCATTGTAGAGCCAAGTAAGATAATAAGAGTTTGTTTGGCTTGATTTTTTTATAGTTTAAAAGTTATTATGAAGTTTTTATGAAAAATAATAATTTTTAAAATTAAGTTAAAACTGTTTGATAAATTTATTTTTGTAAATTTTTTTTATAAGTTATAATTTTTGTTAAAATTATTATAGAATGTATTTTTTTAAAAAAAGGTAATATTGTAATTATTTTAACAGATGAAAATATTTTTTAAACAAAAATAAAAAATCTCTTATATTTTTAAAAGAAAAGAATAAAAAGTTCTTCATAAGAGTTTTTCCTAAAACTTTTTTTTTTTAATTTTATTCTTTAAAAAAAAGTTTTTTTTTTTTAAAAGCTTTTTAAAATTTAGCTTGATTTTTACTTTTAAAAAGTAAATAAATTGAAAAAAAATAAGGCCAAACAAGAACTAAGAATGAAAATGTTGTAGTTTGTTTTCGGATTCTCATTTTACCAAAGAAGGGAAAAGAAAGAGGTTGAAATTCCTCAACAGCTGTTCCTGCTGGTAATATCTGCTTCAATTAAGGGTAAAAGAGTAACTTCATTGATATTTGCGGCGAGGCAAATACGTTTGGCGGCAGCGCCAAGTTTAAAAAGCCGGAGGCCCAAAAGGAGGGAGCGTGAAATAGAAGCGCAGGGGACTAATTCCCGCTAAAAAATTATGATCAAAATCGTGGCGGGAAACTCACTTAAAAACACCAAAACTCCCTCCAAATTTCTTCTCTTCCAAAATAAAACGCTCCCTTTCTTAGATCCCTGCCTCCATTCTTCATTCGTATCATCCCCAGCATTTCCCAGATACCAACAACAACAAATATAGAGAGAGAAATGGCGAAATGGGTAACCCGAGATGCGATATCGACGATATTGGCCAACCCGTCTCCGGATTCTGCCTCAGGTCTCCTTGAGATCGTCGTTCAGGTCTTGGATCTCAAGCTCACTGGCAACCGTTACACGTATGCCTCTTTGTGTTTCTTAAATCTATTTCTTTTCTTTTTTGTTACTTTTTGTTCTCATTTTACTTAATTAATAGGCAAACAAATTCTGGGTTTTGGGCTTTTTAGTTCAACTTGTTAATGCGTACCTTGATTTTCTTTTCTTCTTTTTTTCCTGACTACCTCATAAGTTTGTCAGGTGCGTGAAATGAAATGTGCTTTGAGCTCGTAAATCAATTTGTTTGTTTAAAAATTAATGCTATGATTTTCTCGTCTGTTGTTCTTCGTGGGTCTGTTCAGCAACAAACAGAACCCTAGTACACTTTTTTTCCTCCTTTTTCTAATGATTAAGTATTATTTTGTTAAAATCTTTGATTGAAGGTTTAATGCAAGTGATGGGAACATGAAACTGAGAGCGATATTTCCATCAAATGTGTCATCTGAGATCACTTCAGGCAGTATCCAGAACAAGGGTCTTGTCAAAATTCTCGATTATACCCTCAATGACATCCCCAACAAGTCAGAAAAGTACCTACTAATTATCCTTGCACTGTTTTCATTTTTTTTTTGCGGGGTAAAGATATAAGATATGGTTTCTTAAACTTAATGCTCAAAATTGAAAATGGGTTTCAGGTATTTAATTGTAAAAAAATGCGAGACAGTATCCCCTGCACTTGATACAGAAATCAAGGCTGAGGTAAAAACTGAGGAATCTGACATCGCATCTAAGAAGCCAAAGCTTGAAAATGACGCTAAAACGGAAGGCGCCGGTATTATTTTGAAGCCAAAGCAAGAAATGGTTTCTAAATCTGCTGCTCAAATTGTATATGAACAGCGTGACAAGTGAGTTTCCTCTTGTTTTTCCTTTTTTAAGTTCAATCTACTTTGGTTATAGTGCGTTAGAGTTGGTTGAATTTTTATTAATGTGTTGTATTTTTCTGAAATTTTCAGTATGGCTCCATCGGCCCGGATGGCAATGACGAGAAGGGTGCATCCCCTTGTTTCATTGAATCCTTACCAAGGCAATTGGACGATTAAAGTTCGCCTTACAAGCAAGGGAAATATGCGTACCTACAAGAATGCTAGAGGAGAAGGTTGTGTTTTCAATGTGGAGTTGACAGATGAAGATGTAAGCTGCTGTAACCTGTGTCTTTCTTATACTTGTTGTGAAGAAACCTCTTATCTTGTAGAAAGATTGGTTCTAATTGATTGAATGATTGATCTATTGTAGGGTACACAAATACAAGCCACAATGTTTAATGAAGCTGCTAGGAAGTTCTATGAAAAATTTCAACTGGGGAAAGTCTATTACATATCAAAAGGGACACTCAAAGTTGCAAACAAGCAGTTTAAGACTCTGCAAAATGATTATGAAATGACATTGAATGAGAGTTCTGTGGTGGAAGAGGCCGTTAATGAAGAAACGTTTATTCCTGAAACTAAATTCAACTTTATACCTATTGATCAGTTGGGGCCTTACGTCAATGGAAGGGAACTTGTTGGTAAGGACTCTTTCCCATAATTTATGGACAAGTGTAATTTAGTCTTTTTTATGCTTTACGTGCTCACTTAGTGTTGCTTTTATTGCACTGAATTCCAGATATTATTGGGGTTGTTCAAAGTGTTACTTCTGTATCAAATATTAAAAGGAAGATTGACAATGAGAATATCTCAAAGCGAGATATGACTGTTGCAGATGAGACGTAAGTGGCCACTTGTTCACTGTGTTTGTTTTGTCAGTATTATGTTTTATTGAAGCTATGCATTTCTGGATGCCAGGAAGAGGACAGTGGTAGTTTCTCTGTGGAATGAGCTTGCAAATAATGCGGGCCAGGAATTGTTTGACATTGCCGATAAATCCCCCATAGTTGCAATTAAATCACTCAAAGTTAGTGATTTTCAAGGTATTCTAGTGTTGGAGTATGTGTTCTAAGAAAGAATAGGCTAGAAATCTTACAATAAAATTAGTTATCCTGAATCTTGGTGTTAATATTTCAGGTGTATCTTTGTCAACATTGGGCAAAAGTACACTGTTGATTAATCCAGATATGCCTGAAGCAAAGAATTTGAGATCTTGGTAAGCTATTGTTGGCAAAAAACTAATGGTTTATTCCCTTTCAAGTAGCATATTCACATACAGGCTTATTTCCGTGCAGGTATGATTCTGAAGGGAAAGGGAGTTCCATGGCCTCTGTTGGCTCAGGTTTAAGTCCATCCAAGAGTGGAGCAAGGTCTATGTACACGGATAGGGTTTCCCTTTCTCATATTACTGGCAACCCATCTTTGGGTGAGGAAAAGGTAGTGCTCTTACTCATTCACGCAGAAGAAGCATCTTTAAATTAAGTTGTGAATAACAACAAAGCTTTTTTTCCCTTCTTGGACTTGGCTGCCTGGATCATAGCATGCTATTCTGCTTTATTTAGAACAATTTGAGAAAAGCAATATAAATTATTGGTGTGTTTTATTCTGTAAAAGATGTGAGGTAGTTAGACATTCTATTGCTGTTGCAATCGATTGTAATATCACATTTATGATGCTGCATTAGATTTCATTGATGAATACCAGTGACTTCAAATTGTAAATAAAATCAGTCTTGATAATCAAATTTCTTTCTTGTCCAGCCTGCATTTTTCAGCATTAAAGCATTTATCAGCTTGATCAGGCCTGAACAGGCAATGTGGTACCGTGCTTGCAAATCTTGCAACAAGAAAGTAACTGAAGCTGTTGGATCGGGTTATTGGTGTGAAGGATGCCAGAAAAATGATGAAGAGTGCAGTTTAAGGTGAAAGATTTGGAAATTTTTAGTAATTATAAATTGCATGGTATATAGAGTTCAAGTTAGCTGACAAATTTCTAATAACTTCTGCATTTCTTAGATACATAATGGTGTCGAAGATCTCTGATGCAAGTGGTGAAGCTTGGGTTTCTGGCTTCAATGAAGAAGCAGAGAGGATTGTTGGATGCCCTGCTGATGAACTGGATAAACTAAAATCCAAGGTAAAGTATTGCTGTGCTGATGAGTTTGATGTATATGTGCATGCATATAAGATGTAGAATATTGCCTCACCGCTCCTCATGATGTTGCCATTTTTAGGAAGGAGAAATGAATGCATACCAACAAAAGTTGAAGGAAGCTACTTGGGTTCCTCATCTTTTTCGAGTCAGCGTTACTCAGAATGAGTATAACAATGAGAAGAGGCAAAGGATAACAGTCAGGGCTGTTGCTCCAATTGACTTTGCTGAGGAATCCAGATTTTTGCTAGAAGAGATCAAGAAGATGAGAAATTCTCAGTAGTTATGCCCTTTTTAAAGAATTATTTTGGCGACGTAATGTGAATTCACTCCATGGATTATGGTTCAGTTTTTGATTGTAAATGACGGATTAAGGGGTTATAACTCATTTAGATTGTGACTTCATTCTAACCCATGTTTGTAATATGCATTTTAGCTAACCATTTAGAATTTTTTTTTGTTGCACTCTTCTGCTCAGAGTCCTCTTGCATTTTCCTATTATCTGTCGGCTCTTTAGAAAATTAAAGTACATCCAAGTCCACTTCATTTCCAGAAGACTTTGATTATTGATAAATAAACAAGTTTCTTTTTGTTCGAAGACATTGTCTCTCACCCATGATACCATTCACCTTCCATGAAATTCATCTGGGGCTCATCAGTTTCTCTGGGCAACAGACCCTTTAAAGAGCAAGGGGGTCCTGCTTTATTCCTACGACATGGATTGCACCATTGTAAAGCTACCTTGACCTTTGTAACTTCCATGTAAAGGACCCGGCCTTTGATTGTTTTCAACTTATTTTGCTTCACCTTTTACAGCCCCGTTGATCTACCTCTAAAGATGTACAAGTTTGAAACGTTTCTACTGTTTAGGTTCTGGAAAATCCTACATGAATTTCAAGATTTTCCCTGGGCTCACATAATAATTAAAATGCTGAAAACAGCAAAACTTGAGTGGAATCTTGCTAAACACACATTCAAGGGGTGGAATTTGGCTATGCATAAAAGTTGTATCAGATGACCTGAATCACCTTCATTGAAGGAATTCCAATATTTTTGGCATACAAGCTGTACTTAGGATGACACAGATATGATACAATCTATTGTCTTACCCATTTTTATATGAAGTAATCAACAACTCAATTTTGTCCAATAATTTAGATGCACTACCCTTATCGCTGCCATCATTTTGAGAGAGAGGAGAGGTCCACTCCTGGAACTTGTGGAGGCTACCTGTGAAGTCTGTAAAAAGTCCGTCAACTCCTATCTTGGTTAGCCAGTAATCATATTCCTGGTATGCGTCTTGATGGAAGTTGAAGTGCAAGAACACGTTTTCATCCCGATAAGTGTATGGATGCACCTGTATCAAAACCAACATTGCACATCACTGCCATTTTACACATCCAACAATCGGAAAACCTATGATAGGGATTACCTGTAGATTATGGCTGTGTGCTCTGGCAACAAGATCTGTTGGTGTCTGCAAATAATCGTCTTTTACAGGAACCACTGTATCTTTCCAGGGTCCAATACCAACCACATATTCCTTAATGAAGTCAAGATAATCATCTGACGTAATTTCCCAATATGACTGCACAAAGTCAATTGAATTTTCTTCCATTAGAATTCTAAAAAATTCAAAGAATTAAATTAAGAAATAGTTGCATAGTGAAACAAGACAGTGAGGCAGCACTGCATTTAGTTTATGTTTTAATCTATAGGCCATAGTTCTAAATGACACATAATTCACCAATATCTGTTATGTTTCAATTGAGAAAAGTTGACCGATCAGGGTGAAAAGTTCTTCCAATTGACCGTATACTCATGTGGCAGGTATGCTCTAAGGAAAGAAATGGACAACATAATATGGAAACAATCTGATCCAGAAAAATTGAATGCTGGCATACATCTTTGAAACACCAAACAGCTTTATCACAATTTAAACTTTTTTTGTCTCTTTTCTGGAAGTAGAGAATTGAAATGATTGCATAACTCATGAACTCTATTATGGATGGCTGTCTTATGAGCATTCTATAAAGACTAAAAGGGAAAGACAGAAGGGTGCATTTTGCACAAACCTGATTAGTGTCCTGAGTCGGAATCGTAACATCATCAATCAAGAAGATTTTTGGCGAGTCTGTCAGATTTGATATGTACACAAGAGAAGTAGGGGCAAAGGACTGGATAAATAGAGGTTGTTTGAACCAATCTTTTGACATGTATGAACCTCTATATCCATACTTCTTAAGTGTCTCCACAAACTTGTCCTCAAATCTCTTTCCATCTGGCCATTTTACCTGTCAAAGGCATTATGTTAAAATCATGGGAATCTAAGTTGCTAGGAAATATAAATCTATAGACAGCTCACTGGATTGTAAAAAGATCCCCTACTTATCTAAATTTTTGTTTTTACAAATCTGCATAGTAGTTTCACAAGGTTTTCTAATGGAAAATGGGAGAATACAGAACAAATGTAACTAATGGAGTTTTAATGTAAATTTCTTTTTCAAACAGTTCAAACTATATCAACAGTCACTGACCTCCCAAAATAGAATTAGAATTATAATCAAAGGAGAGAAGTTCTTTAGCATTTTCACTAACACAATTAATGCCACAGCCCAAGGGATGTCAGAGGTATTATAGAAATCATCTGAAGTGGGTTCTGAAACATATATTTTTTGGAGAGAAGAAAAAAAGTAGTCCACTCTGTTTAAACTCAATCAATTATGGTGCAACCACATTCTTCTCTGGATGGCCATCTTTAGTAATAGCTTATGCAAAAAACTACTTACTCTCTGGTTGATAAACACTGGATTTTTAATCTCAGGATAGATTCCGACAACTCTTGGTGCATCCAGTGCAATTGAAATAAACTCTTCAAAAGTAATAATCGGAAACTTTCCTGAGGAATATACAACAAAGAAAATAGTTGAATCCAGTCAAATTAGCCCTGAAAGGTGACAGGTGTCTTTCATAATTCTAGAATACAAATGCTATAAAGTTGGTAATGAATGAGCTAGATCAATGAAATCAGCCAAATTCTTAGCAATTTAACTAGATGATATGAAGTTGTGGAAATTCAACCTAGTGTAAAATATGAAACCTTGCAAAACCGGTCAGCTAATGAAAGTGGTCAGCTAGCTCCATATTGCATTATCTAAGGGTTCCTGACTTTTTATTTTTATTTTTCTGATTTTTGGTTTTTTTCCCCTTTTCAGACAGTGTGCCTAGATTTGTGCACACAAAATCAAGGAAAATTCAAGATTTCATGTTAGTTTCACCATGGAACTCAGCAAATACAAATGGTGGCAAAGAGCAGATAATGATGTGATATATTAGAGCAGGGAATTTAAATAAATCCAAACATATAGAAATCAAAGAGGAACTAACCATTATACTGTTGATCCCGAAATATGTATCTTTGCTTCACCCGTAACTTCTTTAATTCTTCTAGAGTGAAGTCAACTGCATAGAAGAATATTTTGGTATTTTCAGTTACATCCCTGTCTTAGAAGCATACTAGTTGGAAGTTCCATTAAGGCATCTAAGATTACAAGGTTACAGTATACATAAACACAAAAAAGTACAATTCACAATTTGCAGAGTGCTTATGGTGCAAGACTAATCATGGTGCACATTCACAGGATTTGAACATCTTCATAGCATTATTATAAGGGGAAAAAGGGGGCAGAAAATCGTATGCTTCCTTACCAGTAAAAAAGCCTGTGGTGTTTACCCCTTGAACCTCATAGGTCCTTTTACGGTTTGCAAAGTCTTTGTGTTTTGTGACATCAGTTGTCTCATCAAGGGTGACATCATGAAAACATATAAGAACACCATCTTTGGATGATAAGATATCTGTTTCTATAAAGTCTGCACCCTCTTCGATAGCTCTCTGGAATAAGCAGTTTATGGTCAATGTACATATAACTTATGGTGATTTTAAAAACTTTTCATGATGTAACAAGTGAATTTTTCAATACCTAAAAGTGATTATGTAATCTAACCATATAAATTTTCATGTTTGAGGGGGTAAAAGAAAAAAAATGGTAAATAACAAAAAAGGCAGAATAAATCTGCCCCCTGAGGTTTGTTTTTATTTCTCTAAGAATTTTCTTGAAACAGTTAAAAATCGAATGACTAAAATATCCCATATTTCATTAAATTAATATTAATAATAAAATAAAAACTAAAAAAACTTGAAAATAAAATTAATGATGTTAAGTAGAAAAGTTACGGAAATAAACACAAGGTAGTTAAATGTAAAATTTTAAACCTCAAGGAGCAAATTTGTTCTACCTCAAACCACAAGGTACTTTCAGTAATTTACACAAAATAAAAACTTCTATCATGATAATCAAAATATAATTTCAAATTCAAACCTCATGATCCCTTCCCCCCCCCCCCACATCAATCCACAAGAAGAAAACAAAAGAACAAATAAAAATAGAAACTCCACAGCAGATAAATTAAGGAAAATCCCTCGTTTTTTTCTACAATTTTCCCTTATGCTCCAAGAAATTTAGCTTCAGCTACTAATATAAGCCATTAACCTAAGTAATGTAAGCAAGATGTTACCAAATAATTCATTCCATTGCCCTATGTTGATGATTTACATGTCAAATAACAAACGGAAAGGGGAAAGCATACACATTTGCAGAATGCACGTACTCATACATACCATGTATGCAGCAGCAGTTTCTTCAGGGATCTCTCCATTTGAACCTCGATGTGCAATATTATATGGACGTGAGGTTTGTATAGGCTGTCTATTTTCATTGGATGTTTTACTAGGAAGGGGATAGAAAGGCCTTGCAGCACATCCAGCAATGAGTGACAGAAACAAAAAAGGGACAAAGCCTGCCATTCGTCACAATATCAAATGAGTCCAAATTATTTACTCAAGAAAGAGATTTAATTCTTAATATAATAATCAAGCAATTGTGCACATATGAAAGAAATCTATGCAGCAAATAGGTAAACACACTCATTAAAAGTAATTGTAAGAGATTCAAATAAGACTAAATAAGGATACAATTCAAAAAAGTAATGGTAAGAGATTCAGATAAAACTAAATAAAATGTTCATCAAGCAAGGCCCCTGCAGCAGCAAAGGTTGAACATGAGCAACTCACTTGATAATTCATTAGAATTGGAAGAAAGACCGCCATAATCTAAAGAAGCAAAATCTGCTAGGTAGTTTTGATTTTGGAATATGTCATAGAACTGAAATTGAGGATGATTCTTATCTTTAGCTGATGGCTACATATCTCCTCTGCTAATCAGTTCTCAATCTGAATTTGGGGCAGTGGTTTGCTATATCTAGTGGCATTATAATAGTCCACATCATATAACCAGTAGAAGATGAAGAGACAACACATGCAAGCAGCAATACATTATATATATTTACCCCACTTACAATCTTAAGGCTTTCGGCAATAATATTGAATTTTAGCTCTCAATTATGTTTTAGGCAATAATATTGAATTGTAACTCTCAATTATGTTTTAAGTTCTCCATATGTATGCATCTTAATGGAAAACAGTAACACACAATCAAAATGCTATAATCTCATGCCCTCATGCTTATCTTCTAAAAAACAAAAGGTGGAAAAATCATTTCCCATTATTGAGACAGGAAGAAGGGTTAAAAACGAAAATAGAACAGGTTATTGAATCAAAATTCTGTCTCAAACATCCAACAGTATAGTAATGGAAAAAATACAATAGAAAACTTGAGAAAGAAAAACTCTTGCATGTAAATGAATAAATACAAAGACTAAGAATTAATATAACTGAACATATTGAACAATGAACTGAAAAACCCAGAAAAGACAAGAAAAAGAATTCATTAAACAACGGCTGAAAGGAAGCAATCTTAGCAGAACAAAAAGCAAAGCCTAGGAACAATACCATAAAAAAAAACATTAACCCAGAAAAGTTAAAGAAAATCCAACATAGTAAACGATGGAAAAGCTCAAAAGCTTACATTTTGAAGTCGTTGCGTTTACCCTTAAACAGTCCATCCCTCAATGGAATGATCCCCTGCTCTGTTAAAATTTTGAAGTACTCGTGTTTTGTCCCACGTAATGGGTTCTAAGTACAAGTCATCTAATAATTCACAGCAAGGTGTTTCTGGTTTCATTATATTACGTTATCTCATAGCATCCGGTGCCGTGGATCTACGTATAATCTGAGAATATTCCTTGTAAGTGTATCTTTTTCAAAGTCCCATTGTTTATCTGATTATGACAATCCAATGGTGATGGAGATTGTGGTTGCCCTGGATGATGATGGTTGGTGTTGTTGTTGTTGTTTAAGGGATATAATTTTAATTTTTTTAAAAAATTAATTTTGGAAACTAAAGTCATCTCTTTGATTGGTAGATAAATAGGTTGACTACTGATGCATTGGATCCGTTTTTATCTTTTTAGAATCTTTTCTGTTTTGTTTGCTAAAAATCTAAGTGTTACCCTTAGTTTTGTAACAAAATATATTTCACTATATACTAATATAATTACATTTATGAGTTGTTCGATATAATTAGGCTATTTTTGTTTAAAATTAAATTAATTAAATTGACCCAATAAATTTAATTAAAATAATTTGATTTTTTAGTTAGATCAAAAGTAAATGTGATTAAAACGATTAATTTGATTGGATTCAGTTTTGATTTTTTTCTAGTTAAATTGAATTAATTGATTTATGATTATAAGCATATATATATATATATATATTTTATATTTTCAATTATATTTATTGAAATATTTTAATATTTTTAACCATGTTTTTTATAAAAAATATTTTAGTGTTATTAAACTTATTGTATCGTTAAGATTTCATAATTAAATTTTATTTACTTTATAACTAGCATAGAACAAATGAAACTAAAAGAATTGGACTTTAATCTTAAAATTTTGGTTAGTTCGATTATCAATTGAATTAATCGATCCAATTTCATTAATTAGTTAATGTTTGATTTTCGTTCAATTTGATTAATTTAAGTAAATTAACCATTCGCATAAACTACCAAATGGACGTTAAAATAGCATTTTTCAATAAAAAAAGCTAGATAAACATATCTATATGGATCAACTTGATGACTTTGTGGCAAAAGGTTAATAGCGTAAAGTTTGTGTAGATAGTTGATTTTGATCATTATTTATTCTTAAAAGAATTGTTTAACAATGTAACGTTGTATAGAGAATAATGAGAACAACTAGAGAAAGTGAAACATTACTTCATGTAAAACAATTAGAATAAGTGAAATACTATTTCACGTAAATAACTAAAATAAGTAAAGTGCTACTTCACATAAAACAATTAGAATAAGTAGAGCATTACTCTATGTGGAGCAATAAATACAAGTATGACAATTATTTTGCATAAAATAACCACTTTACATAAATGACAGTGAAAGCAATCCAGAATAAGTAGTAGGATTCATGAGTTACTTTCATCTTGAGATGTTTCGAAGAGTTTAGCTTGGTAGCTCATATATGGAGATAGTTAAGAGGTTTTCCTCTTAACCTTTTCCAGAAGAACGAGTGTTTCTTCCTCTTACTTATTTTCGTGTACCTATTCACATTCCCATTCTTCTCTTGTATATGTTCACGTACACTTTTTCCTCATAACTTATTCTTGTATAGCTTTTTACATATACCTCTTTTCTATTACCTTTTATTCGAGAATAAGTCTTATTATGCCAAATTACTTCAAAGGTTATATAATGAGTTTCTAGCTGTTACTCATTATATGCAATGAAATCACCATTTTAATATCTACATAATGAGTTACAGTAACGATTACTCACATTAAAGTTCTTCATAGTAAGGTTATTCATTACGCACATTAAAGCTTATACTTGAATAATCGCCACTTCTGACACTATATATATAGCCTTAACAATTCGTTGGAGGGACTTTCTCGACTTTAAAGCTTAAACATTCTTACCCAGAGCTTTTTTCTCTAGCTTTCTTCTAATTAGTGCATTTTAGTTTCATTCTACTGCTTGCTTAGTCTTTACTTATCCTTAGTCATTACTTTATTTTTCATTAAGTCTCTTTAACCTACTATAACACTCAATACTTTAGAAACTGCTTCAATCTTCCTCTTCGTCGCCTCCGGTCCATCCTTTTTACTTGTTTGAAACGCTTTTTCTCTTTTTCACAAAAAAACCCTTTACATTTTGGCAATTCTATCGGGGAAGAGTGGTTGTATTAGGTAAAAGCTAACTAGAAAAACTTTGTGTTATAGGAAGAGATGGATAGTTCCCTATCACTTCTTGAATATAGAGGCTTGTGTAGAATATTTCACAAAAAGACGCAAGCAGGAGAGTTACTGATTGAGAACAACATGGTCCAGAAAAACCTGCTTCCTGCTCATGTATGATATTTCTATGACTTTGATTCTTCATTGCTTTATAAATTGCAATTCAACATTTGAAAAGAAAGAAATTCATATTCAGCCGCTAGTTTTATCGCTTATACTTTAACTGTAATTATATTATATTATTGGTTGCAAGCTTTATCATTTATTTTTTTACCATAGCTTGACATTCTTGCTTCAGTTGCAAACTTGACCATTTATATTTTGGGTGCAATGATATTTTTTTATAGGTCGCAAGCTTTATTGTTCATTCTTTGACTATAATTCATCATTCATATTCTAGTCGCTAACTTTATCGCTCATAATTTGGCTGTATGATATTATGTTATTAGCCGCAAGCTTTATGTGAAACCTTGTTTCGGGTAATGGCTGGCATGAGGACTCAATGGAGGTAATCCACCAAGCCCACATAAGCCTCATTTCATTATTCATCATATCATCAATCATTGGATCATTAAATGGTTCACATGAATTATACTTAAAATTCATAACACTATTATTTATGTACACAAAGCACTACATTTTGAAAAAGGATGTGTCATTACTTATAGCCGACATTTCATTAAGTTAACTATCATTTGCACCGCGTGGCTACATCATCATATGATGGACATTTTATTTATGCCCCGAATACACTGACATTTATACATATAAGGCTACATGGCCAATCAAATGACTTAACTAAGATTGGCTACCAGCGGAGTGACTTTGAGATGAGAATGATACTATTGAATGCCTTGGTCATTGAGCCTATCACGTTACGCACATGGATCCCTCACGCGTCTATATCTCGAGTAGCTTTGAATCTACAAAACATGAAAGTTTAAAAAAAAAACTTGAGTACAATTACTCAATTAAGGATATAGAGGGGAATAAGCAACAACTTTAAAAGTTTATAAATAATGTACATTTTCTTGAAAACATGCACATCTTTCCTAAACAAAACCGTGATGCATTTAGGTTTCCACCAAATAAAACTTACTTGTATAACTTTAACTCATCTGTTGGTGTCAAGCTCGTAACTTACATGCAAATTCAACAATAATGAACTATAATGTGCTAAAAGATAATAAATGGGCGGACTTCCTAGGAGGCTTTTAAATTTTACCTAGCTTAGTTCAATATCTCAATCTAAAGTGCGGAATCTTATGCATATGTATACATTTCAGGGCTATCCAAGCCTTTCTTATATTTATTTTTTGCACTTATAGCCTTAACTGTCATTTACCTTTCTTGGTTTTCTACTTGAATACGTAAACCTTAAATAATTGGGTATTACTCATCAAACGTGCTTAAACATTACATAAACCTTAAAATAATTAGGTCTTACCCATCAAAACATACATAAACATTATATACATCATTTAAAATTATAGCAAAATGCATACTTAACTTTCATCATTATGCACGTATTTCCTATGATATTATTGGCTCCACCAAGGCTAAATGCACATTTAGGGTACTTCAACCCTTACTTCAATCAAGTACTCTGACTCCTTTTGTACACCAGTGGCATCTTTCAATGCCTCACCATTGATTACATAATCCCAGTTTTATATGTGGCCCCATTGCGGCCATGCAATGTATCATCAAACATAACAATTACATAATATATCATTCACATCGAATAAAACATAACATCATGTCTACATAACTTAGCATTTAGTCATCAATCATTATATCCACATGACATGTAGCTAAGCTACCATGCCCTTCAGTGCACATCAATTCATAACCAATAATAACTTAGCATATACTTATATGGCTAAACACATATGCTTATGTGTATGAACATTCATCCTCACCTTGGGTTCACATAACAACATAGAATTCAATTTAAAACGGTTTGTTCCCATGCATTTTTCTATAAAATTATTTACATAACATCATACTTTGAAAACCTTATTTCATACTTTTCCAAAACTATTTGGATGTAATACCCACTCACCTAATGGCTGTTTGCATAGTAGTTTAGCCAATCATGCTTATCACAGCAACTATTCAAGCTCTTTAACTACTAGACTTTAAGCTCTAATGCAATTTAGCATTAAACCATGATATAATAATCAATACATATTCAAGTACTCAACATTTCTCAAGCTCATTTTTACTTGAAATTTTGTTAACACATTCTTGCTACATCTCAACTCTAACTTAGTTCAATTATGTTGCTAGGAACACAATTCACATAAGGCTTACCTCTTTTCCAGCTTACTCCTTGAGCTTCTTAATGTTTTCTAGCACTTCACTGGCATTCATAAACATTCATAAATTTTCAGCATTGATTTACTAAATTAAACTAATTTCTTATATTTCAACTATCATCTTTAAACCACAATTTATGCCAAACATTCAAGCATTCTAACCTTTACCTTGGTGGCTTAAATTTAGCTAAACAAAACCTCTAGAATTTCTCCAACCAAGGAAAATAGCTTGCTGCAACATAACCAAAGTAAAATTTTCAACCGCTCAAACTAGAGCTCATGCACTAAGGGAGCTTGTTCTTACATCAATTATCCATTTTCTAGCCTTAAATTATTGGTTTTTAGAGTTCAAACATCAGGAAAGAAGCCTAAAGAACATTCGGGCAAGAGGAAAACAAGTTAGCTTGCAACAACTTAAGGAGCATGAATAACAAAGTGGAATAAAAGAATGAAAGCCTTGTAATAGCCTCCGTTCTATACTTAGGTGTGAATAATAAAGTGGGTAACCTTGGTTTGTCCACCCAAGTTAGGCTAATTACCCATTAGCCCTTACTTTTTTTACTTTATTTACATAATTCACTCTCTACCTTATTTTTCTTTTCAATTTATTCTCTCAAATATTTTTTTTAGTTTTAATTTGGTCATTTAACTTTTTTTATTTTCAATTTGGTCTTCTAATTTTTTTATTTTCAGTTTGGTCCTTCAACATTTTCATGCTTTTCAATTTAGTCTCTCTTCCAAAGTTTGTCCAAGACATACACAACAGTTCAAGGATATTACTTGTTATCCTTGGAAACTTAGAATCACAAACCAAGCATATTAAGTCATAACCTTGGAAGCTACAACTCAAGGATATTGAATATTATCGTTGGTAACTTAAAACCACAACACAAGGATATTGGGTATTATCTTGGTACTACAAATTCAAAGATTCTGCCTATTATCCTTGAAAACTTAAAATCACAGTTCCAAGGATTCTGCTTATTATCCTTAGAAACTTAGCATTATAAACTCAAGGATTTCAAATGCCAAGAACATTTCCACTTGACCTTACATAGTTTAATCATCAAACATACCTTTAAACTCATCAAAATACATCTCCAAGGATAATCAATTCCTTGTCAATCCTTTGGACATTTAATTTCAATCAAGTTAAGCCCCACTATGGTCTGTTTCTATTTTACTGCATGCAAACTCTCATCATGCGTATATTCATTCATTCATTTTCTATTTATGTCCAATATGCACAAGTCATACTCAATATGAACAAGCTCAAGTGTGCATATGTTTACATCTCACATCTCATGTTCTAATGACTGACAACATACTTTACCTTATTTTATCATGCATATGAATACATATTTACATATTCACATATGGTTATTTAGTTTCTGCCTCTTTGGCATTAAACATTCTTATGCTTTACAAGTTCTTATTACACGATTTTTCATGCATTAACTCATGTGCACATATGGCGTCATAACATATACTCAATAAATTCAGCATATTTCAATCACAATTGCAATAATAGTTCGCGACATATATGTATAGATGCAATCACTCATCAACCATATGTATTTCTATTTACCTTTAGGCAAACCTTGTTTTCATTCTTGAATTCCTTTACATAGGTTGGGGCGTTACACTTTATTGCTAATTTCTTAGCCTTAACCTATTACTCACAAATTGGTCTCAACTCTTACGTTTATGTATTGAAAGGGTTGAATTAATCTCCTTCACGTTAGGTTCGGGTTAACCTCCTTGATGTAAAGTTTAGAGTTCCCGTTTAGGTGCATACAATAATGAGAAATGTAAATAAGTACGCAACATGTGCGTATAACATTATTATTATTGCAAAACGAAAAAAGGATAAGATTAGTAAAATACTAGCTCAATAAGTTTTTTTTTTAAAAAAAAAAAGAAAAGAAAAGCAAAAGATTAGCCAATTGCATATTCTATAAAGAAGAGTCATTGGCAAAGGCATTTAATTGTTCTCGCACTTCAGCGTCATGTTTTCTCAATGAAGCTATCTTCGTTGCATTGTCTTCTAACTCATTTTCCAAGGAAGACTTGTTAAGAAAAGCTTTAGTTATAGATCTACAATCATTGAGGTAATTAGGTTTGGATCCAATGTTATAGGAGTCATTGAAATCACTAAAGCTCTACCCAACACCTCAATCATTAAGCAAATTACATTTACATTCTTAAAAAAAGAGGTACTCCAAAAATCCCTTTCTATATTGAAAATACGCTCTAAGTACTCCACATACTCCGATGAAACTTGAACATCATGGAAGTTAACTTTCCTACCACTATGTTTAGTACGTGTTACTTGAGCGCTAGAAGCACTATTGGTATCTCCGTGTTTTGGCACTGAGGAAGAAGAAGCATCGGTGTAGAATGTACAAGTGTATTTATCTAATACACACAAGAAGGTTAGTGGGAATGAATCTGATTCTTTGGTGATACAATTGCATAGGATGCACTATGTATACAAAGAAACTGTAAAATTTTACAACGCCAAATGGCACAACACAATGTGACATATGCATATGATGCATACAAGGAGCAAAAACGGACTATAGTTGTATATAAGTAAAGTCATATACATCCTATTAAAAGGGCTCCAATAAAAAGATATTTAGATCATTAGTTCATGGAACTAATAAAGGGTTTTAAACATTGTTAATGTAATAATGGAGTCATACTAATAGAACTTGGGTCTCATTGGATCTAAATATATTAGTATGATAAGATGTTTGGACATCACACAGATATATAAAAGTAATTAACCACATTGAATGGCATAAACGAGTCTTCTTAGAAACATGATTACTAGATGGATTGGATCCATATATGATGAGATTGCAATTGGCTTTGTGCTAATGGGAAAATGTTGGAATGAGCCTTGCAACTAATTGGATTGGTCAAGACTTAGTTCCAACCATGCAATCATTTCATTCATATTGTATGATTAGAGGTTTTCATTAATCAATAAGACATTGATTATTATCATCATAAATTTATTGAATGAAGTCCATGAGATTAATATGCCTTGCAAAAGAATTGTAACGGATTATAATTATGAGATCCTTATGCATTAAAATAGAATCTCTAAATGTTCCTAGTCGATGTATCATTGAGACTAGATATCGATGATGCTTAAAGACTAGTATATGCTATATTCCTTACTTAGATGTAAGTAACCGATCTCATAAGTTGAAGTATAGAGATACTTGAAACTAAATGTAGGTGCTTGTTCTTGGAACAAGTTCATTGAATATGACTCGACATGAGAAATGCATTTGATATCTCACTTTAGTGTTTATGCAAATATTTTTCATGTATCAGTCGTATAAATACTTCTTAGACTTAAGACATTAGGTTGTCTTATATGCGAAGTGCTATATATTTGATCATATCTTTACAGGTCCTACAAATGATGCCAAATCAAGATATAGTTGGTTATAGCATGATGCATGTGAAGGCAAATGAGTGGTTAAGAGAAGAATCATTATCCCAAGTGATTCGGGGTACATATCCTAATGTTTTTTGGTTGGTATTAACTTATTGAAGTCCTTGGCCAAGGCGACTTTAAAATTATGAAAGAAGTTTAATGAGTCTCTACAAAGCTAATAACCTAATTTCAAGAACGAATATGGAGATCAATGATAGTAGACATTGCACCATACTCTTATTATCTCTGAGATATATAATGAGGAATTAATTACACTGATAGATTGTACACTGAAAGGTTGTCAAAAAACTTTGTGACTCTCTTAATAATTGGGTAGCCATGATGCATTGCTAGATGCCAATCTTAGTTTATGAAATTGATTTAATTAATATATAATGAATATGATTCATTTAAATTTAATTAATAAATATTATAATTCAATTTTATTGCCAATATGTTAGAAACTTAATAGGTCACACACAATAAATTGCATTTGGATTAAATTGGGAGTGTGACGATTTATGTTGGACTTAAATCATACACTAGGTTTTAATCTCCAAAGGACTTAATTAAAATAATGTAATTAAGTGTTAGGCCAATATTATAAATAGTTATAATATTGAAGCCTTAATTGCAAACAAACAAAAGAGGTTAGTTTGAATTTTAATCTCCAAGGACTTAATTAAAAGAGTTTAATTAAGTATTGGGCCAATATTATAAATGGTTATAATACTAAGACCTTAATCATAATTAAAGGAGTTAATTTGACCTAGGTATAAAAGTCATTTTTAACTACTCCTCATACATAGTTTTTTTTTTAGTTTTGTTAAAAAAACTAACAAAGAAAAACCTCTCTAACTACCGCTCCTTAAGAGAGAATTCCTTGAGTAGAAATCCTCTTGTGATTTAGCCAAAAAGTAAGTGGGAAAAAAGGACAAGTTGTTGTTTACTTTGCTAGCACAAGGCGTAGTTGAAAGCTCTCACTTGGTGAAGGTTCAAGTGCAATCGTGTGTGAGATCATTAGAAGCCAAACACTTTGGTGGCTTTGCTTTTTCCACTTCCTTGTGTTGTTTTGTGTTTTTTGAAGTGGTTTTTGCCATCGTGATTGCTACATCACTTCGTTAAGTAAAATTTTTAGACCACATCCTTGATGTTTTTGTTTATATTAAAACCACCAAAGAGATCCATGGTAGATGGCCTGATCTAGGTCAATTTATAGTTTTCATTTCCACTGTGTATGATATGATCAATTATTTTGTTTTCATATCGTTCCCAACATATAGAGCTTTCACAATTTATCGAAAAGACCTTCTTGGCTCCAAAGCTTAAACATTCTCACCAGAGCTTCTTTCTCTAGCCTTTTTCTATTTGGTGCTTCTTAGTTTCACTCCATCACTTGCCAATTCTTTACTTATCCTCAATCATTACGTTACTATTCATCTAATCTTTTCCACTTACCACAACAATTAGTACTTTAGGACCTGCTTTAATCTTTCTATTTGCTGCCTTTAATACATCCATTTTACTTGTTTGCAAAGCTTCTTCTCCTTTTCACAAAAAAACCCCTTTACAATTTGTAGACTCAAACAAGCTATTTGTGGCATAAAGTAATCATTCAGATGATGTTATATCAAATTAAATCATGTCATTATTCATAATAGATTTATGATGATTGAAGAAGATTATTATGTGTATATTAAATGGTCCAAAGGAAGTTTTATCATCTTGTCATTACATATTTATGACGTATTATTGGTAGGAAATGATAAGGAGATGATTGTTGTAGCTAAAAAGTAAATGTTGTCATATTTGGAGATAAAAGACCAGGGTGAAACAAATTATAAGCTCAAAGCTAAGATCCTAAAGGATTGTTAAAAGAGAATTCTTGGTTTGTCTTAAGTGACATATTTCTTGACGTTTCCAGATGCATAACTGCAAATCAACCGATGCTTTTTATCATAAAAGGCAAAACCTTGAGTGAGTCGTGACATGGCACCTAAGACTCTAGAAGAACAAAAACAATTGCTCTTGTTCCTTATTTAAGTGTTATTGGCAGCCTCATGTTCTTCGCGACGTGTACTAGACCTATATTAGCTTTGCAGTTTGTTTGATTAGTAAATTCTAATCAATCCTTTGAGTTGCTCTTAGAAAGCAATCAAAATGACATTACGCCGTCTTAAAAGAACTATGAATTACATATTATGCTATCAAGGTTCAAACCAAATTTAAATGACTATAGTGATGCTGATTCAGGATGTGGTTTAGATGAGCACAAATCAACCTTAGGGTATGCATTCTTGCTCAATGGTGATTCTATCTCATGGAGCAACAAGAAACAATCTTGCACTACTTTATCCACTACAGAAGTAGATTTTATAGCTTGTTCAATGACCAAACAAGAAACTGTTTGGTTGAGGCAATTTTTTTCAATATCTTGATGTAACTTGTTACACCTCAATTCGAGTGACCATTCATTATGATAATATGACTGTAATTATTTTAATTAAAGATCTCGAATATCATAATAGAATGGAAACACATTAGCATGCAAAATAGCTTCATTAGAGATTTATTTGCGCAAGAAGAAGTTATCCTACAACGTTTTTCAATTAGTCATCTTTTTTTTTTTGAAAGATGTTTCAACTAGTCATATGATTGCAAATCTTTTGGCTAAACTCATTCCAAGGGATGCACGTATGACTCATGTTAGCTATTTAGGACTTCATAGATGGTGATTGTTTTATTTGATCATTTGTGTCAAATTTTGGGGAGATTAATAGTATTTATGCATTTTTATTCCATTGTAATATCATATATGTCTATATATAGTAATTGGTACATAAGATATAAACATTAGACATAATGTTCAATAAAACTTTTGAATTATTCAAGAAAATTCAACTAAATCTTTATTCTTTTATTACGTTCAATTAAGCACTTATATTTTTTTATTTTAAATCAAATAAACCTTTATGAATAATGATTAATTAATTATCATTAGTTAAAATGTCATTTGTCATTTTATACTTATATGACACTGATGTAGAAGGCAAAAAAATATCACATGATCATATTATCATGCCACATCATCATCAATTATGATATGTCAACATACCACGTGATATAAAATGACAAATGATATTTCAACTAAGTTAACCATTAATTATAAGAGTTAATTTAACTTAAATAAAAATATAAAAATATATTTGACTCAAAATAAAAGTATAAGAATTTGATTAAACGTAATAAAAGAATAAAAACTTATTTGATTTTTTTTTAAATAATTTAAAAAAAAAGTATGTCAATAGGTTTAAGATTGGCTCACTCACAGAGTAATTGCCTTCGGCACTAGTGAAGGCGGAGTAATGATAAGATATAAACCGCTAGCAGTTTAAGATAAGAAATAGAGTTTGCAATGTCGTCCAGGTTAAAACCAAGATAAGATCCACACAATAAACAGTAACTGTGTTATACTAGACAAACATTTATCCTTAAAAAGGGAGATCAATTGGTTTACAGTCATTTATAAAATCCTGAAAGCAATCAATTTTCCTTTCTGCCTTGGAACTTGCCTCCCATCTATTTCCATATTATCCTTGACATCATTGGAGTCTCCTATGCACGTCCATGGAACATCCGGTAGATTAGCCTTCCTCTTAATGCTTTCCCACAACTCTCTTCTTTCCTCAGAATCTGGAATCCAGCACATCTTGCACACAACTCCAGCACCCTCCATTGTTAGCAGAGAGTCAATCAAGTTTTTTTTTTTTTTTTTTGAAGCATCCCTCACTTTCAATTGAACTTTCTTGTTCCACCAGTTATACCTCCTGGATCTACATAAAAACACTTATCAAATTTTCACCTTGCTTCTTACTATTGCCAATCCTGTTGAGTTGGACTTTTAACAAAATTGGATCACCTTTGATTTGGATGAATTTGGGTCACCTTCATTAGATGCTAAGGTGGCAATCATATTCTTCAAGTTCAAATGAGTTTTGGATTTTAGTTTCAAGTCTTGAGTTGTTGAATTTTTTAAAGTCAATCAAGCTGGGTCAATTTCACTTTTGTCCAAATGCAAATCAGACAAAAAATAATTGTTTCTGTTGTAAATTATTAAGAATTCCTGTTTTGTGTTTCTTTCCTTCTTCAGATTTCACATACTTCCGAAGCAAAAGCTATGCTACCCGTAACACTACCCACTTATCGCCAAGCCAAGATGAATAAAGCTGCCTAAGCTTTCATTCTAAGAAAGTTATTACTTAAGAGTCCTTAAACAAGGAGAAAGAAAAGGAAAGCTTATTTTCCTTCTCTCCAAACAAAAAGAGGAGAAAGAACAAAAATAAGAAAAGAGGCCAACTTCTCAAGGTATTGGTTCCTATCTTAAGTAGGGGTGACCAAAGCCACCACCATTAATCTTAGAAGGAAAAAGAAGTTGAGCAAACATTAATATGCTTCATGGGGTTTGTAACATCCTTGCCGCCGGCGTGCTTGACGAATTCTTCTGGGGAAAGAAAGTTGCCATGGCAAACACAAACTATACTCACCTGTCCTTTCATGTATTTGTATAGAAAGCCTTCAATTTTCCTCCCATTGGGACCATCTCCAGTAGTAGTTACACTAGGCATTTTTTTCATCACATTCATCCCATAATCTTGAATGTAACCATTAGAAAGTTCAGCCTTCTTTGTTGGATTCTCAGACTTAGTTTCAGCAGGCTTGAGCTTGACAGATTTTTCATCAGATGTTGTCTCAAAAGTGATCGCTGGTTCTGCCTTTATTGGCTTGGAGGTTGATTTGTATTCGCTTGGACCGTTAGATGTACCCGAGCCTTCTAGTCCTGCATTCAATTTATGCAATCTAATTTAGATATCATTTAGGGAAAAATATCCAAAGATGGTGAAAAACTAAGTGATACGTGACAAGAAAATAAAAAGGCATGTCGATGCTTTGAAAGCAGGGAAATTTCACTGCCAAGTCCATTCCACAGAGTAAGCTACATGAGAACACACACGCTATAAAGATGTAACTTGAATCAGCATTTTACTGATGGTGATCAGACTAAAAAGGACAAGGACAACATATATCTGAAGGGACAAAAAGTAATACATAACTATTGTTCATGTGAAAACCTTGTTTTGTAGGTTCCATCTGAATCTAAGAAGACGGAACTGCTGATTGCTACCTTTTGGCCACCTGTCACTATGAGAGGTTTATATATAGATTCAATTCTCATAATAGAGCTCCTCAATTATATTTGCAAGGACAGGCAATGAAGATTCTCTTCTTTCTCATCCAGCATTTACTTTATTTGTCTGCCATATTTCAGCAATTTTGCTAATGCACTGATGGCAGTACTTCATCTCTATATATGGACATAATGTGCTTTTCTGAATTTTAAAACCATATCTTAAAATGGACTCTTAAAAAACAACAAAAGAACATCATAAGAAAAGAAAATGGAAATGTTCAAAGAACAATTATGAAGAGGAACGAAAGCGATAAATCAGGAATTATGCAATTATGAAGAGAAATCAAGACTTCTGCCTTGGGTGTACAAGAGCATTATCTGTAATACAAGGTAGAGATGTAAAAAAATAGTGCAGCACGTATACAGGATTAGGAGGGAATGACAAAAAAGCAAGCACCATTAAGGTCTATAAACTTTTACGGTATGTCAAATTGATCATACTGGCAAAGAATTGGGGTTCAAATGTCTAGGAAAGTAAATACATCAGAGACCTAGAGCTGATTCATAAGCATTGTAGATAGAAACTTCTTACATCATCTATTTCTGCTTTAAGGGTTTCAGTACCATCGCTTCTGAATCAATCAATATGTTCTAAGAAAATCACCAAAAGTGATTCATAATTTTAATGAATACATACTCTCCTTTGAAACAAAGTGTCTGTCCAATTCATAGAACATGTTACAGTACCTAAAATTCTATTCAAAACGCTTGAGATCCTGCAATGGTAGAAGACTTTGACCCCTATTATGTGAATATCACATGCATGAGATACTTGCAACACTTAGGCAATTTGGATTTTAGGATCGGACCATTAATATAATGTATTTATTCTCTTTCACCAACACGTGATAGGGTTTAAATAGTCTATTACATATTACCAGTTTCTGTTTCTGTAGATACATGATATAAACCTTAAGACTTCTTTCTTATAATTTGTTGGCTTTTAGAAGAATTCAACGTCTGATTTCATCAATTTGTACTCTTTAATGTCACTAAGATGAAGATTCTTTGGTCATTCTTTTGTGATCAATTCATTGTTAGATTCAGATTCTTTCTTGTTTTTGCTGGCTTGCATATAAACTTAAGATCAGAGTCAAACATTTCTTCTGTTCGCCACTAAAAGGATTTAGATTCTTGGATCATCTTGCATGTCAATGCACAGAAATTCCCTCGAGGTTCATTAAAAGTTTCCTTTTAGTTTTATGTCCAAAACTATATATGCAGAATAACAGTGAATTTGTCAAGTGCATAACAAACAAGATACCAAGTATTATTTCATAAATTCTTAAAGTACTGATTGTTGCCTATCTTAGTTATATTGTATTTAATTTTAGCTAAAACAAATAGTTGCCTACTCCTTTCTTATCAGCTATCTGTTCAAACAAAATTCAATAGGAAGGTAATACATATATTTTGGCTAAAAAATCTATATAAATTGGTCAAAATAAGAAATGAAATTTCAAAATCTTTTAACCAAAAAGAAATTGCCAACCATTATTATAGGTCAAATTTCTCTACATATAACAAAAGAACAAAGCAACTTAAGTCTCTAAACAGCTAGAATCCCACAGTAATCCAACATTACAATTTCCAAGCCTACAAAATGCCAGAATTATAGCATACAAAATAAAAACCATCATCACCACTAACTCCTAGAAACTAAGAAAGAGAGGGTAAGGAGAATATGATACCTTCCAATTTTCGGAAACCTTCCTTTATCTTATCAATGGCCCTATTGAGTGCAGGACTTTTAGCCGCAGAAGCTGCTGCCCAAGCAGGAATTTTAGAAGGTGAAGATGGTGGTCCCTCTGTTACCAACTTGTCTTTCTCACTGGCTTTCTTGGCATTCCTCTGCTTCTCTACAACCCTTTTCTTGGCCTCAACTCTCCTCATTATCCTTAGCTCCTTCACATTCACCGGTCTCTTACTCCTTTCTACTTGTGCAGGCAATGAACAAGACCTTGCCAATGAAAGAAAACTTTTTGGCAATGACTTTTGGAACTCACTAGAACTTCTATTAAGGGTTACCACTCCTGCCATGGAAGATGATCTAGTTAAAGGCTTTTCTTTGGTGTTGCCACTGTAGATTCCTCCAAGTGAGAGCCTTAGATTGAGGTCTAGTTCTGGGGGTCTCTTGTTGGGGTTGGATTGGGTTTGTTTCCGACTAATTTGGTCTGGTGAAAATCTTTGAAGAAAGTTCCTTGGTTGTTGTTTGTCTTGAAATGAAAAGTTGGTTTGATCAACCTTGTCTCGTATTACTTTTGCTTCTCCCATTAGAAAAAGTTAAAGAACTGAACTTGAAATAAGTACTCTTAGGTTCCACCTTCTATCCAAAGGAAACATAAAAAGAAAAAGGAAGAGAAATGATCAGTGAAAGGATAGATTCATAAATTTCAGCAGAAAGGCCAAAATCAAAAGGAGAAAGACTGATAATTTAAGAGGAACCAACTAAAAGCTAACAAGATGAATACTAAAGGGCAAGCCATTAAACTAGAGTAAAATTGACAAAGAAAAGCAGGCTGAAATATCAGTAGAAATGAGCATACAAAGCTGAAAAACTATACAGTAGCTGAAAATAATAACAATATAAAAAAGGAGAAGAAGATAATGAGAGAAACAGTAAGAAAGGTGGCAAACCCAGACAAGCTTACATGGGGAATGTAAGTGATGAAAATGCAGCAACTGCTATATACTGCAAAGGAGTTGAATGCGACTGAGTATGGAAGAGTTGATTGGAGAGAGAGAGAGAGACAGAGAGAAGAGATTAAATTGAGAAGAAAGAGAAGAGTGATTGTTTTCTTGGATAACCATATGGGGAGCACTTTTGTTGTGATTATTATATAGACAAATAAAAAGGACAGCACAGCTCAGAGAGACCACACGTGGTAATCAGTGGAGAGAGAGAAAGGAAAAGGAAGATGTCAAGTACGGTTACTCTTCCCCCTGCTTCTGTCTCTCTTCTCTTTCTCTGTCTCTCAGTGTTGCAAGTAGCACCGACTCTCGTTTCAAAAGGGACTTCAAGCAAGACACTTGCTCAGAACCTCCCTCATTGTCTGGGGTTTGTTTGTAATTTCAACTACAATTGTAGGACAATCAAGTCAAAGTATTACTAAGTCTTATGATTTCAAAAGCATGAGACACGTGTCAAAAGCATGCCACACCTTGTCATGCAGCAAAGTACACTAGGTTGGGTTTGGCTGCTTCTCTACTATGGTATCCTAAGCAGCTATGGTGCTACACCTATGCATTTTTGCCTCGCAAGTTATCATTCAATAACTTGGAAGCCGCTTACAACGGGACCACTAGCCTGTTTAGCCTTGCGATGCGTTTAGGATGTAAAATTTTTTTTAATTGAGTTGCAAATATTTTATAAAATAGATATATAATAATAATTATATTATTATATTTAATTATTAATATATTGATATGTATAAAATATATAACTGTTGTTATTTGTAGTTATTATTATGATATTTGTGGTGGTATTTTTATATAAAAATACCCCTATAAACAATTTCATGTTAAAACAAAATTTTAAATAAAATCTCTAAACTTACCATAGAATATGTAGTAACTTGTTTTTCTTAAAATTCTATCTTTAGTTAGCATCACTTTTTACTTTTACCATTGAAAAATATAATATGTAGTAATTCAATTTCTCTCAAAATTCTATCTTTAACTAGCTGATATACACCACTTTTCATTAGTTATATTTAATATTTAAAACATAGAATATGTAGTAACTCAAACTCTCTCAAAACCGTATCTCTAGTTAGCTTATATACACCCCATTACATTAGTTACATTTAACACTGAAAAATGATATGAGAGTAATAAATAATGAAATAAAAAAAATTATTTTTCATAAATAATCACATGTAAAAAGTTGAAAAAAATCTAGAACATCAATTGTGAGGGAAAAAAAATCTAATCCAAATCCAACCCCAAACCTTAAACTCATGCCCAAAAGCCCAACTAACCACAAACCAATCTCATTGACCTCAAGCCCACGCCCCAACTACCACATGTCAAACTAAGAACACGGTGAAGTGTCAAGTCAAAAACCCTTTAGAACTTTCTTTAAACATAACAAGCTCTTTTTGGTTATTCGTAATTTTCAATTCTCAATTTGCTGTAAAAAGCTCACTTAAGATTATTTATTAGCTTAAATAGAGCGCCTACATGCATGCAAGTATTTTCTCTTTTTTTTTCATAGTCAAGTTGATTTAGTGATCTAAAATGCATGTATGCGTTTCATTTTTTTAATAGTCAAGTTGATTTAGTGATTTGAAGTTGTATAATAAGCTATGTGCTTGTTTGCTAATGATGAAGCAAAATAGTGTAACTGTACAAATTATATTACTTCTTTTTGCTACTCATTTTTTTTAACTTTTTTCTCTTGTTTATGCTTATAAATTTTAGATGATAAGATAGACTTGAAATGAGGTATTCAAGTAATGTCAAATTTTATGTGTGTTTAAGAGAAAATATATTTTTTGATTGTTGAAAACATTCACTTTGAAAATTTTATGAGATTCGTGTACCTTTATATGGTTATCATAAAAGAAATACTGAAATAAAAGTAAGCAAGCTCATATTTTGAATTTAATTGATTTTCATTTATTAAGTTGTCAAGAATTTTTTTATATTATTAAAAAATTTATAAAATGAGATTGACAGAGTAGTTGGCCTTGTCAAATAGTTAAAACCAATACAAATGTCATTTCACCTAGAAGTGAACCTCTTACAAAGTAATTGACTTTTGGATTTGGGCTTTATTTTCAATTTTTTAAAATGTTAAAATTTTGAATATGTTAATAATTGTAATAAACTTTATGTAGATGTGTTTAGATTTAAATTGGATGCTGGGAAAGGGAAAAGAAAATATGGATGGAGAAAAAAAGAAAAGAAAAAAGTTGAATCGAAACAACATGAGATTTGTAATTGAGAGGTGGCAATTGTGGTGGTAGGGGAGCGTGATGATGACGCGTAGGGGGAGAGGAGTGGCAATGACCAATAGCATGATCCTTACGCCCTTTCCTTGTAACAATGTCGGTAGACAGATTTACTTAGACGGAGCCAAGTGTCAAGCAAGGGAGCCCTTTGGGGCTTCTTTTAAATATAGTTATTATAGATGTCGTTTGTCCCTCTACAACTACACAATTTTACCATTCCTCAAATGTGCGGCTTGTTTTCTTTTTTCTCAAATAAGATCTTGTATTAAAGTATTTGTGTGGGTGGCAATTTTTTTTTTCAGCTTTTAATTATTAAAGCTTTTTTAAAGACAAATTTGATATTTATATGATCATTTATTTAATAAATCTTATTTTTCTATTCTCAATATTCAAATATAAAATTTTCAAATTAAGATTCGGTCCTTAATTACTAAAATATTTTTTTGAAAATTATAATTAACCAGTCACATGGATCGAAAATTATGAAAAAAAAAAGACAAAATGCTTAAGTAAGCTTCTAAACTATTAAATTAATTCAAATAAGTTTTTATTTTTTTATTATATTCAATCAAGTCCATGTATTTTTATTTTTGGTCAAATAAACTTTTATAACTAATGATTAAGCAATTGTTATTTGTCAAAATGTCACTTGTCATTTTATATCTACATAACACTGACATGATATTGATGTGGAGGTAAAAGAACCACATGATCATGTTATTGTGATAAATTTATGTTACGTTATCATCAATTATGATATATTAACATACTATATCAATATCAATTATAATATATTAGTATGTCATGTCAATATCACATAATATAATATGATAATAGATATTTTGAAGACAATGAAAGTATAAAAATTTATTTAAATATTCATGAATAATTTAAAATTTTTTTACATATTGTAAATAGTAGATTTTGCTTACTATTCATTCTCTTAAAAAATTGTTTTACAATGTAATGCTATACAAAGAATGACGAGAACAAGTGAAATACTACAACAAGCAGAACCACTAGAGCAAGTGAAGTACTACTTCATGCCGAATAACTATTTTGCATAAAATAACTACTTCACATTGATAACAATAAAAGCAACCCAAAATAAGTGTCAGAGTACATGGGTTACTCTCATATTAGCATATTTCGGAGAATTTGGCTTGGTGGCTCAAATGTAGAGCTAGTTAAGGGGTCTTCCTTTAAACTTTTTCTTAAAATATAAGTGTTTCACCTTCCTATCTTATTCTCATATACATATTCACGTATAACTCATTCTTTTATATCTTTTTACGTATACCTCTTCTTTATTACCTTTTACTAAAAAATAAGTCTTATTACACCCAATTATAGTAATGGTTACTCGCATTAAAACTTTTCATAATAATGTCATTCATTAGGCGCATTAAAACATATTCTTGAGTAACCACTACTTTTAGCACTATATATAAAGCCTCACAATTCATTTAGAGGGGCTCTACCTCAGAGAGCTAACACATTTTGCTCTAGATCTTCTTCTTGTAAATTATCTCTCTAATTCTCTTCTACTTGCCATGACATTTAGTACTTCAAGAACTACTTCGATCTTCCTCTCTGTTGCCTCTGATGCATCTTTTACTTGTTTGCAACACTTCCTCTCTCTATCACAAGAACCTTCTTTACATTTTGGCAACTCCACTAGGGAGGAATGATTGCATTAGGTAAAACCTTACTAGGAAAAACTTTATGTTACCGGAAGAAATGCACAGTTCTACTATCACTTCTGGAATATAGAGGCTTACATCAATTATTCCACAAGAAGATGCAAGCAGGAGAATTATCGATTGAGAATAATATAGTCCAAAACAACCCATTTCCCGCTCATGTATGATATTTCTATGACTTTAACTCTTCATTGGTTTATGAATTGCAATTTGACATTAAAAAAAATCATATTTAGCCTATCTTTATTGCTTATATTTTGGTTGTAATTATATTATATTATTAGTTGCAAGCTTTATCACTCATTCTTTGACCATAGTTTATCACTCTTACTTCAGTCGCAAGCTTTATCACTCGTATTTTGGCTGCAATGATATTTTTCTATTGGTAGCAAGCTTTATTTCTCATTTTTTGACTATAATTTATCATTCATATTCCAACCACTAGATTTATCACTTATAATTTAACTGCAATGATGTCATGTTATTGGCCGCATGCTTTATTGCTCATTTCTTAGCTTTAACTTATTACTCACAAATTAGCTATAGCTTTTATGATTACTTATTTAACGGGTTAAATTAATCTCCCTCACGTCAGGTTAAGGTTAACCTTCTTGATGTAAATTTGAGAGTTCCCTTTGGCCACATACAATGTGACATATGAATAAGTACACAACAGGCATATAATAATATTATTATTATTACAAAAAGAAAAAGAGATACGATATAGTAACGACAAAGTACTAGCTCAAATAAGCTTTCAAAAGATTAACCAATTACATATTCTATAAAAAAGAGCTACTATTGACATAGATATTTAGTTATTCTTGTACTTCAGCTTCATGCTTTCTTATTGAAGCTATCTTTGTTGCAATGTCTTCTAACTCTTTTTCCAAGGAAGACTTGTTGAGAAAAGTTTTGGCTTTAGATCTACAATCATTAAGGCATTCAAGTTTGAATCCAATATTACAAGCGTCGTCGAAATCGTGTAACACTAGTTGCAATTTTTTTGGTGAAGTATTCATTAGGAGAATAGGAAATCCTTAAAACTCTACCCAATACCTCCATTATTAAACAAATGACATCCATGTTGTTAAAAAAAGAGATACTCCAAAATTTCCCTTCTATATTAAAAATATGCTCCAAGTATTCCACGAACTCTGATGAAATTTGAAAATCATGGAAGTCAACTTTCCTACCACTCTATTCAGTATGTGCTACTTGAGTACTAGAAATACTATTGGCATCTTTGTGTGCTAACATTGGGGAGGAAGGAGCATGAGAATTAATCGGAGTAACTCTAGCATCATTAGTAACAACTCAAACATCATGAACAACCTTAATATTTGGAGTTGCTCCAACATTATCGATGACAACATCAAGAATAGCTCCAGCATCAACCCTAACATCAAGAGCAACCTCAATAGCAGGAATAACGTCAGTGTTGGGAATAACCTTAGTATCAGGAATAGCCTTATCTTGAGTAGCCTATGGTGTAAGAATAATCTCAATTTCAAAAAAAAAAATGAAACAACATCAACTAAAGTAACATTTTAATATTGTTCTTACTTGGTTTATATTGGAACTTTTAATGTGAAAGGGGAATAGAGCATCCAAATCAATGGAAACATCAAAGGGGTCTGTCAATACATTTGGTATTTTAAAATAAGTAGCAACACCCTCAACTTCAGCTTCAACGACATCAATAGACTCGTCATCTGTTTCATCATTACGTTTAGAGTCACAGTTTCTTCCTCAGTCTCAGCTTCAAAAGTCTCTTCCTCTTCAATCGAGTTAAGTTCTACTCTTATAGTTATTTCTCTCTATAAAAAAAATATATAATGAGGAATTGAATTTAAAAAAAATAGAAAAATAAGTAAATGATGAACTTACTTTCGATGCACATATTTTGTTTGATGAGTAAGAGCGTGAAAAACATCATTATCTTCTTCATTTACATTTCTTATCTTTTTAAGAGAAATCCAGTGCAAGGATACATCGGTATTACTTATAGGAGGAGTGTAAAAACAAGCTTTGAGATTAGCTAAATGCATAATAAAAGATCTTTATTCTTCAAGACACTCCCTTCAATAAGCAAACTAGCCAAAAGTGTGGATACCAACTCTATCAAAAGCTGAGATAGTATAACTCCTAAGTTTATCTAAATGGAGTTGAAGTCTTACCATGAGAAATGTAGAAATACAAGAAGAAAAACTGATAGATGAAGAAAAGTCAAGCGGAGCTGGTTGGTCAAACCCAAATTGGCGTGCCACTCTATAATGAGAATATACCTCGATAGAAAGAAAATCTCTATCTCCACCTAAAGTGGAACTCTTAATCATAGAAGGAAATTGGGAACTGTGAACCCATGAACAAAAGTTAATACCTTGTGAATTCATTCTTCCAGATTGTAGAAGGTGACAATCATAATAAATTTCAGGACCACCAAATCCATTTATAGGTTGCACATAAGGTTTGGGTTTGATTTCTTTTGTCACATCCATCACTTTAAGAACATTACCTTTCGAGAGTTGATCATGCCACGCCCAAGCTCTATAATTGTTCATGGATAAAGGGTTATTTACAGAAAAAGATGCAAAAAGATATGCATTGGACACAGGAGTGCAAATAACAAACCTTTCCCATAGGTATATTTGAATGAAAGAGGCATCCACATAAGTTAAAACTTTGTAACATCTAGCTGACTCGACAGTTTTTAGTTGGTACAAGTCTAGTCTTTTATATAGAGATCCTAAATATAGTAGAATAAGAGAAAAACGTATTCCCTTGATAATTTTTATTGCTAAAGGAATAACTGCTGGAGGAATACCATTATCTAGACACCATAGGAGTATGTGTCGTGCCAACCAAAAGATTGTTAAAGCCACTAGCTCGTGCTCATGGTTTGGGTACTCAGGAATACCAATTTCAATTCCCTTAACACTGAACTTTTTATAAAAAAAACCCCGACCCAATTGGAGAACCATGCAACCTTTGAAGTTTTACTCAGACTCGTGAGTAGATCAAAGAAAAAGTCTTGAATACATATCTTTTCTTCAGAAAGCTTGATAGAGTGAAAATCATGCTTCCCCATGCAAGAAAGTTCTAAGAGAACACACACATCTTCCAAAATAAAGGTAAATTCCTCCCTTGCTGTAATCATAGTATGAGAAAAGGTGTTTCACCTTGCAAGAATAACACACCATACATCCATCTTTTTTTCTCTACGAATATTGAGCTTGGAGGTGACACGTATAGCATCAAGTATTCCAATAGATTAGAGAAGTTTAACATAAGTAGGATTCTTCAACACCTTATTTATTCACTCATTCTAGCCATGAACAAATTCAGAATTAGAGCCTAACTTAGTTGCAAAAAGTGAAAACTCACTATGCTCAAACTTGAACTTCAGAATGGATAGTCCTAGAATACCACTTCTTTTATAAGGAGGTGCTATTTAGTATAATCTATTCCAATCATATCCAATAGTCTCAGAAGGATGTTCGTCAACTTGTTTGGCATAGACTTCTTCCCAAAAACGATATTCTCTTCTTTCTTTAATAATTTCATCTTCTTAGTTTTCAGGGATAGGAGGAAATTCACCACTCTTTCCTATTATAATTTTCTTGGAAGAATTACTTCAAAATTATTATTCTTCATTTTATGTGCAGTGGTTTTTTTCCTTGTTGCAGCATTTTCTGACTCATCATAATGGATCTTTAGAGAAAAACTATCACAACCTAATTTCCTGGGCCATGACCGGTGCATGAGCTCAATGAGCATAGCTCACTAAGCCCAAGCAAGCCTATCCATTTACCTTTGCTTAACAAATTTATCATATCATGCATACACACACACCTTTTCCCAGGTGTGAACATAGCCAAAACACAATGACATTATCGATAATAATATACATGCACTATACCAGTCATGTATTTAGCAATTTACATTGCATACACATATTCACATTGTTAGATTGTATTCACAATACAAAATGACCCATGACTTCTAGCAGAGACATTTACAATAAAAGAGATTACTATCGAATGCCAGACACATACTTAGGATATGCACTACGGGGACTCCTTGATCTAGGGTCCAATAGTCACCTGATCTGAAAACATGAATTTTTATAAAATGTGAGTACAATACTTAGTAAGTGAACAAGAAGGGAACAAGCATACTATAAGGAATGTTTATCGAAATCATGATGCATTCATTTTCTCAAAACCATGCAATTATTTTAGCTCTTTTAAACCCCTTATGTAAACCCCATATAACTAAATCACTTTACAAAAATCCATGCTCAACTATGGTACCAAAGAAATGGGAAATATGGCAAAAACCCACAAGTTAGCAAAATGGACAGAAAGGTTCTCGCTGTAGCGAAACAGAACAACAAGAGAAAAGTTTCCCTTCATTCAACAAAAAGGCCATCCTACTAAACCAACAAAATCAACATAAAACTCATGAAAATTCCTAAAGTGCAATGTATTAAATTTCACATATATGTCAACCATATATCACATTCATGAACTTTCATTTCATAAGTCTAGATATGCATAATCTGATAGACAAACATCAATATCATCATAATCACACCCGGCTCATGTACATCCCCCCACATCGTGCACATAGTCAGCACCATCGTGTGCATCTCCCCACATCGTGCACAATCAGTGCCACCGTGTACATCCCTCCACATCATGCACACGAGCACTATCATCATCTATCTCTCACGCCACCATCATCACCGGCATGTGCATCCCCCCACATCGTGCACACACACGGTTACAGTCATTATACACAATATCATTCATCATGCACAACACACACATATATATATCATCATATTGCAATAATACATGAATCCATAGCAATCGCATATCACAACATCAAACCATTTAACAAAAGCTTGTTCCCAAGGTACATTTTCTAAGACAAATTGGATAGAATCTTTCATATTCCCCAAAACAAGTTTGAAATGCAAGTCCACTCACCGATATCAAAAATTCGGATTCTAGGTGCACTCGGACTAATAGTCCTCAAACGCAATTCCTTTGCCTTTTTCGGACGTCTCACTACCTTGACAAATAACAAAGTCAAAGAATTTACTATATTGTCCCTAAATTGATATAAACTAATTTAAATTACTAATGCTTGATATGTAAATGCAAAAATACGTCCGATTACCGCTTAATCGCGGTATCGATTAAATTCGACCGATCACCCGATTAATTGGCGATTGTGTCCAAATCACCTCCAAATTAATTCATTTCTCCTCTAATACCTTAATTTACCACATACCATTTAAATAAAGCCAAATTCAGCATTAGAACCCTCACAGTTCCTTATAGAAAAATTTGGTCATTTGGTGCACTAGCATCGAATTTTTTTCTACATAACCGTTTCACCTTAATTCATCATTTTCCATGCCATTTTCCTTGAAATAAAAACAATCCCCCATTGATATTCAGCCCTCATGGTTCGACCAACAAGGAACCCTAGAGAAATTGAATATTTTTTTTGTGTTTTTGTTCATAACCATGCTTAACTATCCCTAAACACTAACATAATCTAAAATCAAATTATTCCAACAACAATTCCTCTTCCATACCCATTTTTCAGAATTGAATTCATCATGATAACTCAATATTCAACCATGGAAATCAAGAACAAAAGCATGAGTAAGCTAGGTATCAAGGAGAACTAAAGAAATTCTAACTTACCTAACTTGTTTCCTTGATTTCTTCACTTTTTCTTTGAATTTTCACCTAGGTTTTTCTTTTTTTTTCCCTTTGTTCTTCCTTTTTTCTTGTTGCTGGTTGCCTAGGCCGAATATGGTGAGAGAATTGGGGATTTAATGGGCTGATTTCTATAAAAAATAATAAAATAATCAATCATGCCACGTGTCACATGCTTATTGGCCTAATTTTTTAACTTTTTGACTTTTTCTTCTTAATTTTCCACCACAAATATTCTGGTATTTATCCAATCCTATCACAATTAAAATCCCTTGGTCTTGACAAGTGTTGGGGCGAAAAATTTACCGATTTGCCCCTAGGATAAAAAAAATTACGATTTTACCCCTATACTCTGAAATGTACCGAAATCACATTATTTTTACTTTTCAACCTCAAATAACACTAATATTGATCAATATTAATAAAATGGGGCAAAAATCGTTTTATAAAAATTCCCGTTTAGTCCTCTAGTGGTAAAATTACCATTTTACCCTTATGCTCTAAAATTACCGAGAATCACAATTTTTCACTGCTAAACACCATTTTATACTCCAATAATCATAATTTTATTTCATATAATTATTCTTGGTCAAATGTGATCAAATCTTGGCTAAAAATCTCCATTTTATCATCAAATGGTAAAATGACCGTTTTATCCCTAATCGGTCAATTTTCTTGATGGATTCTAAACTGGATCTTGAACTTTGAATCATTATTCTAAGCCATTATGTGGGTTTCAAAATTTTCAAATTTCTCTTAGAATTTCTATTTGAACTAGTTCAAGACTCGATTTAACTTAGTTGTACCACTCGATATAATATCGTTTTTTAATCGAGCTTGACAGGGTCTCACAAAAATGCGTCTTAGGTATAGAGGAAGAGGAAAAAAGAAGCCTACAAACATGATCATGGAAAAAGAAATAAATATACATGTTTGTACTAATTTTATTTATTTATTAAGTGTTAAGAAAAACATATAAACACCAACAAAATAAAACAACAAAATAATCATAACAAAACAACAAAATAGATTTTATTGTTATTATTATATATAATAAAAAATAATCATAATAAATAAATAATACAATATTTTAAAAAAAAAGAGCTTGCGGTTATCGCAAGCTCCAATTAAAAGAACACTGTGGCATGTGCCACGAGATCCCCTTAAAAAAGCTCGCGGCAAAAATGCGAGCTTTAATTAAAAGAGCTCGTGGCTCTCCAAATAACAAAACTCACAGAGTATTGTGAGCTTCAATATTAAGAAAAGCATCAATTAAAAAAAAATCATAAAATTTTTAGTGTTTTGAAAACTCTAGTGTACGCCTTATGAAGCTCTAGTGTTTGTATGCTAACTTTTTTTTTATCTTTTTGCACTTTAGGTTACATAGCTAAATCTTCTTTATCTTTTTCTTCTCTGATGTATTAAAAGGCTCCCATTAAAAGATGCTTAAGCCTCCTTTATTTTTCTCTTCTCTTAGGTTTTAAAAGGCTCCCATCAAAGATATACATACAAATATTTTTCTAAATAATTTTTATTTGATAAACACTATTTTTGGGTTTAGAATATTCTTGAGACAAATATAACAAAAAAATTTAAACTGCTCAACACAATTAAGATTTATACAAAATTCTTGATCTAAAGCGCTACTATATATCTAAAATCAAACAATTTGTTTGTTTGCAAGTCTCTTTCAATCAAAAAGTCTCATCTCATGTATGAAAAATTTCTTTTATCCTATTTTAATTTAAAAAAAATTTTCATGCAGGGGCAACAAGTAAGAAAAATACAATTTTTTTTTTGAAAATACAAGTAAGAAATTACAAAGAGAAAAAAAAAATACAACTAAGAAATTACAAGGAGAAGAAAGAAAAACTTACTTGCTAAAAAAAAAAGATTTGATGAATAGACCTTACTCTAAATTTTGTTTTGCTTGGAAATTTGTTTTACTTTGAATTAGAATGAAAAAATTATTCATAGTAACTTCATATTTATAAGCCACATAGAATCAATGTTTTTATGAAAAAGAGTAACTTTCCTCTTATGATTTGTATTTTAAAAATCTTATTTTGTATGAAAAATATATTATTACATAATCAAACAAATATTACACAAAATATTGACATTACACTTTATACAAGATACTAACATGTTACTACCTAAGACATTATTGGCTAAGGTGTTATTGCCTTAGGCATTATTGGCTGAGGTGTTACTACGTGTTGCCTAAGGTGTTACAGTACAATTTGTTATAATACAAAATACAACTTTTCTCTAAATTAATATATAAGAATTATTTTTTAGAAAAAAAATTCTTATGCAGGGGGTAAAATGTAGATAGTAAATTTTGGTTACTTTTTGTTTTCTTAAAGAATTGTTTTACAACGTAGTACTATACAAAGAATAATGAGAACAAGTGAAGCATTACTTCATGCAAAACCATTTTAGCAAGGGAAGCATTATTTAACGAAGAATAACTAGAACAAGTGAAGTACTATTTCACGCAAAACAACTACGTCGCATAGAATAATCACTTCACACATATAGTAATGAAAGCAACCCAATATAACTAAAAGGATTTATAGTTACTTTTATCTTGGAATGTTTCGGAGAATTTAGCTTAGTGGCTCAGTTGTGGAGGTAGTTAAAAAGTCTTCTTCTTAACCTTTTCTGAAGTATAAATATTTTACTCTCCTAACTTATTCTCGTATATCTATTCATGTACAGTTTCTTGTTTTATACCTTTTCACTATACTTCTCCTTTATTATCTTTTACTCGAGAATAAGTCTTATTATATTCAATTGCAATAACAATTACTCATACTAAAGTTCTTCATAATAATGTCATTCATTAGATACATTAAAACTTATTCTTGAATAATTGTTATTTTTAGCACTATATATAGAGCCTTACAAGGGTTATGCTCGGAGAGCTAACATGTTCTCCTTCAGAACTCCTCTCTCTAAATTATTTATTTAATTTTTTTCTTATTATTTCTTAGACATTCAGTATTTTAAAATTGTTTCGATTTTTCTCTCCGTCGCTACTAATATATTTTTTTACTTATTTGTAACGTTTTCTCTTCTTATCACAAGAACACCTTTTACATGTATTATACCAAAACAATAATAGTGGACTTGAATACGGGAATTATTTTTGTTTTACATAAGTAATCGAATGAGAGCATCCACATTTTCGATGTGGCGAACCACACCAGAAAGCAGCCAACAAAGTTTTGCGCCGTTAAGTTCGAGGCTTACGGCTATCCTTTGAAAAACCGTCGCGAGGAAATGGAAAAACAAAAAAAAAAAAAAAAGAGAGGGAAAGTAGGAAACGTTAGAGAGCTATGTAGGGGCCCGAACGAGGAACCCAAGTTGCAGAGTCTACAAATAGAGGAAGTACGGACGTAACGGAAGACGCCACGTGTAATGGAAACCTTCAGAAGTACACGTGGAGAAAAGATAAGAGGCCAAAACAGCTAAGGCAAGTTTGTCAAGTTGCATGCAAACGCGTTGGAACAGCGGCCGCGAGTTGATGACATCATCCAGCTGTCTCCCAAAGTGGTTGCCTGTCAGAAAGAGTGGGGAAAAAGTTTTTGTTGCTATGCCCACGGGCGGATTATGTCACCTAACAACAAATCTCTGCCAGCCAGCCTCTTTGCTTTCTTATTTTTAGTATAATATATGATAATTAAGAAAAGAGGACTTAAATGTTTAAAGGATAAGTAGGTGCCAAATTGAAAATTGTAAGTGACTTTTTTTTTTTTTGTAATTTACCCTAATTTATTTATATTTTTCAATAATTGAAAGATTTTAAGTTATGAACTGCTAAAATATCTGAATTAGAATGTCTTTGTGCAATAAATTTCTTTGTTTTTACAAATAGTATGAAAACTTAGATTAAATTTAAATTACTATTTAAAATTTTAAACTAATTAACGTTCTAAGATTTAAAAATTAATCATTATGAATTCTGATTATAATCAAATTTGAGTATAAATTAATTTTTTCGAGTGTCACGTTTTTAAGAAAATAATGCAACTTTGGTATGGTTGACTTCATAACTCCTACTTTCACTGCTTAATAAATTCACTTTTGTCCAAACCTAGCAATCTCATTATTGTTTCACTATAAATAAATAAATAAAATATTTTAGGATTGCTGGAGTAGTAGAGTTATGTTTTATTGTGTTTTAGGTCATAAATGCAATACCAAATGCATATATAATTGTGGTTCAACTTGCTAGTAATTGTCTTAATTAATTAATCCGTTAAGTACCTTTTTTTTTTTCCAATAACATACACTCATTTTTGGGTTATTTTATTTCATCATAATGCTTTAATTTTTTTATTATTTTTTTAAATTGAAAGAAGAGGAATTTGGATCTTGCTCTTTAGATAGGAAATAATATACCAACCAATGAATAAATATTTAAATGTATCATAATATTTTAATTAATTATTATTTAATTAAAAAGTTATTTAAGTAATGCATTAATGCTTTTGCCCAAAACGTACTCTTCCCAGCTAGTACACTTTGATTTATAGCCTTGTTCTTACTTGTGTGAATAAGGCATGCTGCTCCCAAATTGGGGGTACCAAAGCAAATTAACATTGCTTGTGAATTACTTAAAATACCCATGTTCAAAAATCTACATTTTTCGACTTACATGAACCTTTATCTCAATTTAACTTCATTCATGTACGTAAGAAATCAAGTATAGGCTTCTTGAAACGTAGGTTTTTCTTTTTCTTTTTCTACTTGATTCTTGTTAGATTTTTCTGTATATAAGTATTGAGTTACATTTTTTGTTTTGTCAAAATCAAGCTAAGTTGGTTTGGTTTGAATAATGAGACAGCATTATAGTTCATAATATGATTTAATAAATTACGTTAGATATTATAGTTTAGAATATGATTTAATAAACTTGAGTTAGATTTCAATATTCTATGTGGATTTAATGGTATAGACATGTGTAGGTTGCCCTAAATATTACAAATCATGTGATGGGTGAAATTAGAAATTCACTATATAAAGGAAAAGCTAAGTCTTCTTTTCTGATACATTAAGCTTCTCATCAATTAGAGAGTTGTAGAGAGGGAGGAAGATCTGTTGTACTGAATTTCAACAGTAAAATTGGTGAACTTGTTATTCTCATTGCTAGAGTCGTGGATTAAAAATCATGTACAATCTTTTCAACGGACCTTGAATTAAGTATAATTTATTATATATAATGTTTTCATTTTGGTTTTAGGGTATAGTTCGAATTTAGAACCCTAAAGAACCATATCTTCATCTCCAATTTTACGTGCCAAACATGAATATATATGGCTTTAGAGTTGTTTTCACAAGTGAAGAATATAATTACGTGTCGGTCACTATACTTCATAAATATCTATTTTTCACGATAAAACATCAAATAGGAACATTTTAGAAATAATACTTTGACGCAATAGGAATCTTATAATTATAACTCTTTTTAATTCATTTTGCAAAGCATATACAGGTATTTTACAAACTTTATTATACAGGTTTTATAGAAATAAAGAATCTTTTTTTATAAATTATAAATACTTAAATCATAAAACGTATCTCAGTCGATTACATAATTATACTATCAGATTATACCTTAGTATTATTGTTAAGATAATGCAAAAATCAAGCTTGAACTGTGAAATTGTTTTTATAGGACATCAATTTAAAAGTTTTGACTTGAAATTTTGGTGTAAAGAGAGCGAGGATTGTGAGAAGCGAGATAGGTGCCTTTCTTTATGCGGTTCAAATTTAAAAAACCTAATGAACTTTCATATGGACTAAAGGACAGAACACACGAGTGTACTATAGACGCAAGTTGTGCATGAGCTGGGAACTAGTGCTGTGGAGGGAGAATCCTGCTTTAGATATTTCCGACGTGTAAAGCATGCATTTGATAGCTAAGTTGAAGTAAAGTTTAAGTTGTGTGGGCAGATTTGTCGATTTTGGTTGGCCTCAACTAGTCACTTCAAATGTTTCAGGCCAAGTGGGGAAATAAACAGTGGAGTAAAATTTCGGTCGGACATAACCAAAAGCTTCCCTCAGATTTATACTTTATAAAGTACCAAAAAACCAAACAAATTGAGAAATAAATGTTGCTGCTTCATCCACCAACATTGTTGGATTAGACTTAGAACACAACAACTGACATCTTAGGGAAGCTATCTAATCCTCTATGACGAATTAACAGGCATACATGCATCAGAGGTCTATAACAAATCATCCAAAGCAATTTCAGCATTCATCAGAATCAGCGCATTTCATTCAATTCCACAACATTTAGAAGCATATATTACCATGCTAAATAAAAGTTACTAAAAATGTTTGAAATCATCAACTGAGCATATCAGAGGGGAGATTGTCAAGTGGTTTCCTAAATTTCATCCACAAAAGTAACAAATGCATGCATTTCCAAATAGCTGTGGCGTAGAAGACTATGGCATGCCATCACAGTAACAAAATATGAGATTAATCAGATCTTAATCCATCCTTTAATTCCTTATATCGCCATAAGATCACCATAATTGCGCATTAGAAAAATGGATCCAGCAAAGAGCCCAGCAGCTCGCAGCAGTTTCTGCATATGGGGGTGAAAAAGATACTTTATTTTTCAGGATACAAATCAATCTGTTAACATACATGAAAGTACAGATCAAACAAGTGATTGTACACAGCAACTTGTGAAGAGAACTTACATTTCAGGTAAAAGCAACTAATAAAATGAGTTGGTAACAGAAACCTTTTAAAGCATGTTCAAGTTCCACTACTGCCCTGAAGAGTACTTTTTCTCTAAAGAATATTGTGAATAAAAGGCAAAAGTGTAGGCACATTACAAGTGTCATAGAATAAGAGTTGAACTGTTACACATTTCAGATGTATAAGGGACCTATTCTCTTGATGTCACTCATAAATCCCTAAACAATCAAATTCTTGTTTTTAAAACCTAAGTGATTGGGTCAACAAAAAAGAAATCAATAACTTAATCCTTACAGCAAAAGTCTAAACTCCTTCAAGCAATTTGAGCAACATTTTTTCTGCAGTCAAAATTGACCACAACAAATAATGCCCATCTTAAATGAACAGTAATTTAAGTCTGATCATGCTGGTGCCAATAAGCTATGAGCCTATAGCACTGCCCATAGGCTCTCCACACATATTTGATCACCCCCCCACCAAGCCCATAGAAGTCAGAAGTATGGAGGACGAACGCCATAACATTGACCATTAGAACAGGAAAGGCTGGTTAAGGGTCAAAACTTCAGAAGGGAAAAAGGAAGAAATTCAAATGCTACAGCCAATAGGCTGCTCATTCACCAACAGATAAATGTAAATTGACCTATCATTCTGCAATGCTACATTCTTGATGTCTGATGTCTATTCCTCAAGCCTTTCATAGGACCCTTTCTCCTATTTAATATTCTTTACACCTTCTAGCATATTTGAGAGAAAATGAAGAGAAAATCAAATGACATCCATTTTGCTTTATGTAAATTTTCTCAGAATGTTTGTAATCAATTTGGGAGAGAAGATAGCATCTGTTAAAGCTTTTCACTCAAAACCATCTTCTGAAAACTTTCCAGCTTGTAAAGCTTGGAGATCACTTTCTTTCAAATAACTTCAAGGAAAGTGTCCAACAAAACCAATGAGGCCTGAGATGATAATCAACTGGATACATCAGTCAGCCACAAAACCCATTGCTTGCCCCATGAATGGAAAATAAAGAAAAATTATGCAAACAACAAAACCAACGAATGGAGGCATTAGTTATCCTCCACAAAACTTCTCTCCTCATTTTGTTCATGCCCAAAGACTTTTCTCCAGCGTCTATAAAATTGTCTTAGTTTCATCTGTTGTTGCATGCAATATTCACCAACAATTTGCACCTTTGGGAACACTTTCCACTCCTCTCTACTTCTTCAACCAATCCACGACTTCAATAAAGAACTAAGATACAACAGTGACAGATACATTCATATAATCAACTAACCATAACTGGGTTAAGTCATAGCAATTCATTTGGATGAGGGTCATGCCTAAACAGCTAAGACACTGATAGCTAACTAAATCGAACACTAACACTCTAGTGTCCCAAGAGCTCATGTTCTATACATTTTTTGTGCACAGATTATTATATTTTCCAAGGTCCCAAATAATGAAATATTCCAAACTTTCCATAAACTAAGAATTAATTCTAGCTTTGTGATCCTTTTATGGATGCCAATAAGTTAAATTCTTCAAAACCAAAATATTCATATTCTTCCCCGTTTCTTTCCTTTCTTCTCTTTGTTTCGTTTCCTAGATCAATGGAGTAACAATCCAATTTCTAAACAAACGCCCATAAACCAAAAACCAGAAAAACAGAATCATGATCAAAATCATAATATAATCCAACTAAATCAAACGACAGACCCCCCAAAAAAAAAAAGCTGAAAACCATGAAAGGAAAAAAATAAAAGAGAAATATAATGAAATACCATGTTGAGAGCCCACTTTTCTTCATCGTGGACCTGAGAGTGCCAGAAGGCTTTGACCTTATCGATAGAGATCACGGGATCCGCCATTGATGCTTTGAAGAAAATGTTTTTTTTTTTTTGGTTTGGCCTTTGAAATCCGAGGGGTGTCGTGTGTTCCTCTTTGTTGGGGTTTAGGGTTTCGTTGTACAGAGAACGGAGGAGCCCTTTTCTAACTCTAATTAACACGTGGGGAAAGCAATTAGTTCAGTTCTTAATTATAATTTCAACAAATTACTATATTTGTTAAAGTTATAAATGAAAATAATTTCCATTTTTTCTATTTTCAATTTTAATAGGACAAAAAACCTTTTTTTAAAATATTTTTTTGAATTTAAAATCAACCTTTTTTTTTTTAGTGGAATTTCATTTATAATAGTATTATTGATTTTTTTTTTAAAAGAAAATAGGGGGATAGGAATGGCCTCCTTGACTGAAGAACAGATTTCCACCAAACCATGGCCATAAGCAAATTGGAAAATGACTCCTACGTCCTACCAGAGTCCCAAATAGCCTCCTGATTCAGCAACATGCAAATAGAGTAGCCAACCATTGACTGCCACATGGATACCCAACCTCCCAAAGCCAATCCATGATCCTCTGTGTCCATTCATTTCAGGGGCTGGTGCTTTCAGGAAACAAGGCCTCTTTTTCCAAGCAAAAATCCCCAGAGACACAGAGAGAAAGACTTTCAGAAGAAAAACTGACATGGAGGCCACAGCTGTTTATAGCAGCAAAGGAAGTCCATTTGTCTGTTCCTCCAGGATAGCAAAGCCCAAACCACAAAATTCTGCTACTTCCTCACCCTTTCGCATTCAATCCATGGCAACACAGAAACCCTTGCCTTCTGTTGCCAAAACAGTTGGCTCTAGAAAGGTCAGTTCCTTTCAATCCCCATATGCTTTTGGATATTACTGTTTCCTGGCTTCACTCCTGATAGTTTCAATGGCTTAATTTGACTTCAACAAGTTACTGTTTTGAGTAATGGCTTAATAAATGGTAACTTCTGTCACTGCTCCTGCCTAAATTCCTTGTTCTCGTCTCTCTAAGCTGATTAAATGTCAGAGTAATGTGGCTAAATTATATATATTGCTTTCAGTTGTTTGTAACACCTTAATGATTGCTAGTAATGACTTCCTTAGAAGAGAGAACTGATGATAAGGTTGGAATAACCTGAATTCCATGAATCTGTCCCCTAGCTAATAGAATTATCAACAATCACAAAGCTTCTAAGTTGATGAATGCAGAGCTCGAACTCAACCGTTTTCCCGCTTGGCGAGCCAGGGCCACGGAACAGCCCTGTGGCCGCACCACCAGTGAAGCTACTGACAAATGTGGAGAAACTGAAACTGCTAACCAAAGCTGAGAAAGCCGGTCTGCTATCAGCGGCCGAGAAGTTTGGGCTATCTCTATCTTCGATAGAGAAACTAGGTCTCCTCTCCAAGGCGGAAGAGTTTGGAGTGTTGTCGGCAGCAACAGACCCTGGAACTCCAGGGGCACTCTTGACCCTCAGCTTGGGGTTACTGCTTTTGGGTCCTTCATGTGTTTACCTTGTGCCTGAGGACAACCTCGGGGAAGTGGTGTTGCAGGTTGTGGTGGCTCTAATCTGTGTAGCCGGTGGATCAGCAGCTTTTGCTGCATGGAACCTTGTATCTAACTTGCAGAAATCAAACTAAATTTGGTATCCAACTTGCAGACATAACGGAAACTCCCCAGTAAAAGTAATGGTTTATGGTATAATCTTTTAGTAGGGGCTTCCATATTCTGTGATATCATTGCAAGTTCTGCGTTTGGGACTAACAGAATATAATTGCAAAAAACTCATGCTTCTTTATTAGATCTTAGTCAGTGAGCAGCAAAATCACAAAGGAATGCTTAATCAAACTCCCAAGTCATGAGACCAATGAGAAATGCGCAGATACACCTTGAAAACTTGAAGAAATTCCCAGAGATGCGACGTTTAGCAACACCAACGTGCCTGGTCAAACTTCCAGCGATTATGGTTAATTCACTGAAGCAGTCATTTCAATTTTTCATGTAAATGTGCGTAATGAGGAAAGGTTAGAGGTGAAAGATCACATCATGATAATACCAAAAATTTTGATCAAAGAATCCTTAATACATACTTGAACAAAACACCTTTTCCCTATGTCACGTAAGCTTTATGAGATGCCTCAAAGGGAGGGAGGAAAAAAGAGTTCAGAAGAAAATTAAATCCCAATGGTCTCCTCATAAACAGTTGCACTTATGAAAATTAAAAACTTGAATCCTTAGTCCCTTCGTTCCCTTCGTTTATACTGTAAAAAAAAATCATCCGGTCACTTTCTCAGCTAACGTCCAAGTAGAAACAGAATCATGCTTTCACCCCCCACCTTGACGGCCACCCCTTCCATTATGATTAGCCCGCTGATAATTATCTCCATTGCGTCCACCTGAACCCTTAGGTCGTCCTGAAAACTCACCCTGGTTTCTAAATTCATTCCTGCCATAGCCTCCTCGGCCACCACCAAGGTTCCCTCGAACCCTGAAACTGTCACTCCGGAAGCCACCTTTACCTGAAGAATACCTTGCTCTCCCACTGCTACCAACTGCAAAAAGCAGCACTTTTCTCAGGTTATTATCCTAATGTCAAACTTGCCTTCAAGTCCTCGCAACTTGAAAGAAATGAGAATAACAAAAAATTATTGGAAGAAAATGCATTTAAAAAGAAACAATTTTTTTTGCTTATTGGTAGCCTGATTATATTCAGACAGTATCACTTTCAAGTTTCAAACTTCCATCCAAATTAGCTGAAACTATTAGATGGAAATTCCTGATTATATGGAGTATTTGCAAGAAAGTTTGATAAGAACAAAGATGAGGAACAACACCCCCCTCCCCAATAAGAAATAACCATTACATATCTCTGTTAGTAACCAAACAAATGTGACCAAGGGTTAAAATTACTACAACAAACTAAGTCTTTTCTCACTATGTCTGGCCTGCTTTATGGATCATATTGAGCCATAGTGACCTATTTGAGACCATATCTTTCCTCAGCTCAGGACTATATTTGATAAACTGAAAGTTCAATTAGGGCAAAATAAAAAATGTAGGAAAAAAACTGGAATTTTAATAAAATTTCAGCATCTAAAATGCATTCTCCCAACTAAAATTTGAATTACCTCGAGTGTTTGTCCTCTTTTCTTCCACATCAGCTTTACGATCCCCAATTATGATTGGTGAAGCCTGAGATGCAATTAGCACAACCATAAGTTCAAAAATATGCTGACAGAAACACTGATGAGGCAGATTGAAATTAACACGAAGAATATTTCAAATCATCATGCAGTTGGTGACAAAGAAATATGCTTAAGCTTCTACCAGGATAATTTGAGGTTGGATATACAAAAAGCTGTTAACAAACAATGATATCACATTGAAGATAAAGAAACAAGATGAGATGAAAATCATATTAAAATAAAATACCTACAATCTGTTTAAACAGAGAAGCCGTCAAAGAAATGGTCATTTCTTTAAGTTTTCAGTACAACACCCCACCTTTAAGAGAAACCATGAGTAGTGAATCTGGTCTCAACTTGACTGTGATATTCTTGATATTAATTACACAGTTCACTTAGAAAGCGTTATCTGAATTTCAATTACATCTCCATAATTTCAACGTAAAATCGAGGACCCTGACTAATATCATGGTTAAGTTTTGCAACAAAAACTCTGATGCAGTTGAGAGAGATGCAAAAAATAAGAGATGACATGGGTAATTAAGATTTAAGACCTTCTAGCTGTAGACCGTGTAAATCCATTCATGTGAAATTTTTATGACCTCCATAAAACACAAGTTAAAGTTTAATTGGTTTAAGCTTTCAATTTTCCAACTTAATTCAACAAGGCTACGAATTTGTTACAACCTGAAAAATGAATTAATATGAGGTTAAGAAAAATATCAGATGTAAATGTACAAAAAACAATACAAGGTACCTGTTTCATGTCTATAGAATGTCCAAAAGTAACAGAAGAATGAAAGGAGACATGGTGGAATTAATCTTTCAGACCAGCTGACCTAATTACCTACACAAAAGGTAGGGTTTTCTTGAAGACGGTTCTAGATAAAGTCCTCTAATCAGATACTGTTTGAGTGACCAAAAACCCACATGCAGGTAATCTCATCCAATTATACTGTCACTTAAAAGAAATTGATCTTGTTTTGGGTTTTATTTCTTGTTTATTATTTTCTAACTTAGTAGTATTTGTTATTAATTAGAGGATGGGGGGGTGGTGACATAATTGTAAACTTGAAGAGAGTTTGTTTCAGTTCACCATTAGAGTAAACTTGCACTAGTTGTTAAGAGGAATAACTTAACAGAACTTGCCAGACATATAGCATGTATTTAGTGATTGAATAGAAGAGTGACTCATGATGGTGTTAATACTGCACCTTATTCATAACAGGAAATAAAAGGTACGAGACAATACCTCAAGTGCACTCTGCACTGAACTGGCCATCTCAAATTCAACAAAACCAAAAGTGAATCCCTGCTGCAGGAGGCAAGAAATACACAAAACAGTAAGAACTGAGAACTTGAGCTAGAAATGTCAACTAAGAATGAGATGCCAAATTGATATGTTAATCAAAACCTTATTAGTTCTGACTTGGATGCCATTGCGCTTAATGGGCCCAAATTTTTTAAATGCCTCCTCAAGTTGTGCAGGCATTGCAGCGTAAGGCAAATTTCGTACATATATGGAGTGTCCTTCAGCTTTGGTAAGAACAAATAAATGAGCCTTATATTTTAAAACAAGAAAGAATATGCATCAAGATATCTCAGAGATGAAAATACAGATGACATAACATTAACCATGCCAAACCATGTATGCCTCCTTTACCTGTTTTAACAATATGTTTATTCGTTAAAATATAAACGATGTGGATCTAACTTCACCATGAAGAGAACAAATGTGCTTCTATTAACATGCAAGCATGCAGTAAATAAGTTAGCAATTACCTTCCTCATTGTCATTACTACTTTCAGGTGCATTGTCACTGTTAGGTACTGCTGCCTCTGGTGCTGGAGCAGGTTTTGCAGAAGCAATTGACTGTTGGTCTGCAGGTGCCGCCCTCACATTATTGCTAGGAACATAGACTGGAGTAGATGCTGTATTACTTTTCATTACTTTGACCTAATATGTAATTCAGTATGTTCAGTAAAACATAAAAAAAAAAAACCACCAAAACAAGAATGGAAAAAGAAAAATTATTAATGTTAACTGACAATTGAAGCATATGATTGCTTTGGAGCATCCTCTATAACCACAGGAACTGAATCAACAGTGGCAACACTCTCATTCTGACTCGCAACGTTTTGGGGTACAAAAACCTCTTCCTCAATTACTGATCCTTCCTCCTTATCTGAGGGGTCACAAACTTCAGCACCATTACTAATATCTTCCACTTCTTCGTGAGTCACTGGGTCCACCACAAGAGGATCATAAGTGGGCTCTGAAAGCAAAAGTTAAAGCAATTCCATGATTTGAGTGTAAAGCAAATACAACCATAATGCATGATAAGAAAAGAACCAGGCCAAACCTGGTTCTGGTGTCAAGGCAGATGTTGAAGCCTGTTCACTGACGCCATTAACTGGAACAGAGTTGTGCAACTCTTTCTCTTCAACGTATCTGAGAACATCATTTAAGACAAAGTAGCCTTTGTCTTGTGGAGCTAGAAAGAAGGTTTGTGTGAATTTCTTTCTCACATTGTCCTTCCCAGTTAAGCATCCAGTCACCAATACAATCACCCCTTTCTCAAACGAGTCCTGAGCATCTGCAGTTTTTATCTCTGCTGTATAGTCCTCATAATTCAGCGATAGTACCTTCTCATTGATTGCCTGCTCCAAAGCAAATATCAACACACTAGTCACTTAAACCATTTTCAAGCTAAGTTATAGTTTTAAGAAAATGTCTATCCAAGTCTATCAAATTTAATAATTCTTATACTGCATCAAATATCAGAGTCTCCAGAAACATACACTTGAAAAAATTCCATTACTTCAGTTACGTGCATGCATCTCATAAACATACAAAGCTTCACCCAAGGTTTCCCTTGTTTTCTGCACCTTTCTAAGTTAACTTTCCAATAAAAATTATTAATATTCTCTGCAATTATCCTCAACAACTTGTTATCAACTTAGTCTAACTGCTCCATCTCCTGCATGAAGCAGGATTCAAGCCAACAGGAATAACCAAGGTCCAAAAGGAAAGAGGCTATGTACTCAAGTATACATATTGGAAATAATTTTAACGTCTAACAAACTTACTTGCATGGTTGTTACTGTTGTCATGTTGCCATCCTTATCTGGCCGACTTAAACAACTTGAATCTTGATAAAATCTATGCACCAGATTCGGCGAATGGTGAAGAATATGGTAATACTGCTCCACAAAAGCATTTCCAACAACTTGAGCACTGGGAGGATTGGCAGGACTTCCTTCCTGCATGGCCATCTGCAAATAGTTTCAAGAAATCAATTTATAGAAATGCAAATAGAGACAACCAGCTACATGATTACAATGAAAAATAAGGATTGCTGCCCCATCTTTCATGAGAACCAAAAGAAACATGAAAGAAAAATACTTCTTGTAAGTAATGATCACATAGAGGTAAAGATCAACAAAACGTTTACACAGCACAAAAACATAGAAAGCTAAACGAATGGAAACTAAGATATTCAACCGCCTACATAACTTTGACTGATAAAAGGTAGAACATGAAGACCTAGAGATGGAAGAAACAGACGCTTTTCACCATCAAGCCTGGTTTATTAGTCTAAGAAATGTTTATATTAAGAATATAGTAATTTAATAGTTCTCTATGTAAGTGTTCAACCATTAAATACTATACTAACAATAACCAGAAAAACCCAAAATTGAAAATAAATTCTTTTAAATAAAAGCCATAGCTCTTTATATCTAAATACAATTAAGACAGTGAAAACAAACCCTTTAATCAAAAAACAGAAACAAGGAAAACCCAAAAAAATCCCTTTATAGAAATGAAGACTACGAAGCAGATTTAACAACCAAACTCAACTGAAAGGCACGATCTTGAGGGTAATTAGCAGATCAATCAAATACTGTGCCTATAGCTATAACGATCAAACGGAGATCAATTGGAATAAAATATATGGGAAAAGTAAGATCAGAAGCACCTGATTCGTGAGTGATTGGAGCTTAAGAGGAGAGATCTGCGAGGTTAGAAAAAAGCAGAGAGAGAAGCCCAAAGGAAGAGACAGTAGGCGTGCGAAGCAGGAAATGTAAGTGACAATAGCAAGGCCAATGATACTGAAATAAAAATATTAAAATCGTTTTTTTTTTCTCTTTATGCTCTTTTTAATTATAAACCAAAAACAGAAAATAGATTCCCTTTCTTCGGAAACTAATATGGTGCCCCGCTTTGCGGCAGGTATTTTTTTTTTAAAAAGAAAAATTTTAAAGTGAATCATAATTTTTTTTAAATCTTTTGAAGACAATAATAATGAACTAAATTAGATTAATTAAAGAATGATTCCTCAATTTGAATAATAAATTTACAATTAATTATAATCAGTGATAATCTTTAATACCTATCGTTATTGTTTTCCTAAAATTTATGGAGAAATTGTTGAAATTTTATTAACAAATCCCCACGTTATGAAGCACCATTTTCTTCATTTTTTTTACTTTTAAAATACAAATTAATTCATCAAAATGTTTATATTCAATTTTTTTTCATTATATAAAATAACAGTAAAAATGTAGTGATTCAATTTAATTAACCAAAATATGAATTAATATTTGATGTACTGACTTCTATACATTGTTAAGCCACCAAATTTTCACACTTTATTAATGAGGTAAAAAGAAAAACTTCAAAGAGCTTAACAATAAATATTGAAAAGATTTTATTAATTAATTAAAAATAAAATATTTGGATTTTTTTTCAAATCAGAGTCACATTTTTTTCTTCTTCTTCACCAAGCCATTTAAAATGTTTTCTTTTTCTTCTTATCCAAAATGATATAAAATTAGATTTAATAAAATTGTGCAACTTTAAGAGTAAGAGTATAATCAAAGATTTCAAGGTAATTTTTACTTGTTGATTTTAGTTATATATTTTTCCAAGTTAACTTTACATTTAATTTAGGGTTATATGCATTCTTTTTTGTTTGTTAGTTGGGTGTTATTTGGTTGTTGACTAATATGAATCGCTATCGAGTTGGAATGCTGATGGATTTTGTCTCATAGCATGTTCTTTCATTATTCATGAATTTACGATCACCCATGATGAAACATTTATCCCTAATTCTTAGTTGTACATCATAAATCGCATATTTTTATGATCCTTACTTAAAACCACTTACAACTTCTGTCAAGTTTTCAGTTTTAGCGATAAAGTAAGGTATTTAATGCATTTTATAATTCCATATTTGCGCTCATCTGGGATATAATTTTAGCCTATTTAGTTGTCTTTTTCTTTTAATAGCCCAGACTATTTAGATCTTAGCTGCTATTTTCTGGGAGCTTTGCATGCCTTTATTAGCAGTTAGGACCATTAGGATAAAAACTTAACTTGTACTTGCAATCATGAAATTTTGTGTGTTAGTGGTCATCCTAATAAGAAAACATAATTTATACTAATATATTCAAGAAATTCCATGGTTTGTGTGTTTACGGTGCATCCAAGATAAGTCATAAACTAGCTAGATAATCTCCTACTTGCTTAATTCTACATTAAAGAAATGATGATTAGGTCTTTTGTCTAGTTTGTGCACATTCTCTATGCAACTAAAGCCTCATCTTTTCACCCCTTTGGTTTTACTTGCTTCCATAAAATGAGGTTTCCTTTTTTAAATTATTTAGCTTCTTCCTCTCACTTGAATGAACTAAATTCGATCAACAAAAAGTATTTTGGAAATCCAATGACTTCCAAAACAAAATATCCATTGTCTTCTTCAGTTAGCCTTACCAATTTAAAGCACAATTTCTATCAACTATTAAGAAGACTCAGTAAAGATAAAACTTATAGATTAATTCAACTAAAATAAAAATTCAAAATGGCTTTGTTTTGATATAAATATTACAAAATTGATTATGTTTATGGAATTTAAAATTGCTTTGTTTTTCAAACAATAGTTTAGAGTTGACATTAAATTGCATTTGAATATATTGACATTTTTAATCTGAAGCGTATGATGATTGGTTTGTTTGAAGTTTCTTAGAATTTTGTTTGTGCTATGCAAACATATTCATTCAAGAAATTGTTATTTTAACTTTTGGAGAACTTATAAAGTTTAGACTGAAATTTTTGAACATAAAATGAACTTTGTGGTTCTTAGTGGAGATTGGGTTTAATTTTACTTAAAATATAATTTAAAATTTTTGTTATAGGTTCATAATGGCAACTCATACTGATGAAGAATTCAATGTGATGGGATTGATCAAGATTATGATTGTGAAAAATTATTAGATTTGAGTGGAAAAAATGATGATGAACATGAGAATGAAAGATTAAATATTCAAGAGGTTTTAGAACCACTTGTCGGAATGGAGTTTCAATAATTGGAAGAGGCTTTTGAGTACTGTACTAAGTATGCAAAGTGTACAAGATTTGGAATTCATAAGCATCGCATAACAAAATCTTGGAAAACATAAGTGATCATCGGACAAGAATTTGTTTGTTCGTAGGAAGGTTATCGTGCAAAAAAAAATCTCGAAAGGGAAGATAGAATTCAAGCACCACCTGACAAGACAAGAGTTGGATGCAAAGCCATAATTTACGTTTCCAAAAAAATGAAGAGAAATGGTTAGTTTCTAGATTCATAAGAGATCATACTCACAAGCTTGATATTCCAAAAATTGCTCAATTTTTATGTGTTCATAGAAAAAGGATATAAACTCAACGGAATTTGATTGGTATGCTTGATGATTTAGGAATTCATTCTAATAAAATCATGTTTGTTTTAGCTAATGAATTGGGTGGCATTGATATGGTTGGTTTAACTAAACGTGATGTTCAAAGTTATTTGAGTAATAAAAGACAGAAACAGTTTGAAAAAGGAAATGCACAGTTAATGCTTACTTACTTTAAAGAATGTCAGTCCAAGAGTCTGGGATTTTTTTATGCAATACAAATGGATGCGAAAGGTCAACTAGCGAATTATTTTTGGATTGATTTTAGGTCGAGAATGACCTATAAGTATTTTGGTGATGTTGTGGCTTTTGATCCAACCTATATGACAAACATGTATAAAATGCCATTTGTTCCTTTTACTGGAGTTAATCACCACCACCAATCCATTTTATTTAGTTGTGTTTTGTTATGGGATGAGACAGAAGAAACGTTTATTTGGTTATTAAATACTTGGTTAGAAGTAATATTTGGACATCCCCCAAAATCGATTATTACAGATCAAGATACAACCATTGCTAATGTAATTGCAAAGGTTTTGCTGAATATTACACATCATTATTACATGTGGCAAATTGAAAAAAATTTCTTGAAAATCTCAATCACGCTTACCACCAATTTGATGATTTCAAGAATAGAATTTTTCAGAGCATTCATTATGCATTAGTTCCAAATGAATGTAAATCAAAATGGGCAGAGATAATTGAGAAGTACAATTTGTAGGAAAATAATTGGTTCAAAAAGTTGTATGCTATTCAAGAAAAATGGATTCCTGCTTATGTACGAAGTAGCTTTTGTGTTAGAATATCTACTACTTAGAAGAGTGAAACTATGAACAAATATTTTAAAGATTATGTCAATTCGAGCACACCAATGAGTAAGTTTGTGATTCAATATGAGACGACCCTTGATGAAAAGATACAATAAAGAATAGGAGAAAAATTTCAAAACAATGAATTCAAAACCAATTTTGAAGACATTGTATCCAATGGAGAAAGAAGCTTCAAACAAGTACACAAGAAATATGTTCAGAAAATTTCAAGATGAGTTGATTCATTTTCAACAATATGTTGCTGAAAAGATCGTTATAAATGATGACATGTACAAATATATAGTGCATGAGTTTGGCAAAAAGAAACCGGAATATATTATAACATTTGTTAGCTCATCAATAGCTTGTTCATGTCACATGCTTGAGTTTGTAGGTATCATTTGTTGGCATCAATTGACAGTTTTCATTAAGAAGAAGGTGCACTCATTACCTAACTATTACATTTTAAATCGGTGGAGATGCTAAAAGAGGAGAAGTCAAAAGCATCTTGGATGAGAAACTCAAAAATAATGCTTTTAAGTCTTCAATGATGTTGTTTAATAGTGTCATGGTTCATTCTTTGGAGCTTTTAGAAAAAGCTTTAAGATCTTAGAAACATTATGATGTGGCTATTGGAGGTTTACAATGACTATTTGAAGAGCTTGATGCATTGAAGATTGAAGATGAGAAGACTAGTAGAACCAATGTATTGACAAACAAGAATGGTCATGAAGATGTTGCTTCAAAAGATCATGAGTCACATGTTTTGAGTCAAAATATAACATTGCTTAATCCTTCTCATGTGACTACGAAAGGATGTCCCCAATCTCTAAGAATGAAAGGAGCTTTAAAGTAAAAAAAAAATAGTTCAAAAAAATTTTCATTATGCAAACATAAAGGTCATACAAAAAACGTACTTGCCTATTACTAAAACAATCAAGGTAATGTCTTTTATTTTGAAATCTAGTATAGTTTTTTTTTAATTAATTCAATATGGTTTGTAAGTGCTAAGTACTTTGTTTTTAGACAACTTTAGTATTTTATAACTTTTTTCTTTAATTGTTTTGAAGGTGTCCTAATCAAGAGATAATGTTGAATTTTAATGTTACTAAAAATGTTAATTCTATTTATGCTTATCAAGTAATTCATTACTTTAATAATTCTACCTATTCTTTACTTTGTTTAGACATGTCAATTAAGTTATTTTAAAATTTAAAAGACTAAATTTTTGTAACTAATTCCTTCTTTATCTTATTACAAATATGGATAATGTCAATATTTTTATGTATGTAAGATTCGAGTGCACCTCAAAATTGAAATCAAGGAAAAATGGTTCGTTAATGCTTGATGGATTTAACTATTTGATGCTTATGTAATGTTCAAGTTTTTCATTTGTTTAACATTTTTACTTTTTTCTTAATGCTACCCAAATATTGTTTATAAGTAATGTTCAATTTTCAAATAAGAATTTGGTATCCTTGATTGGTCTCTTGGATTGATTTTGATTTGATCTGTGTATAGGTAAGACGAAGGGTTTGTTCTTTTTTAAGATTTGGGATTTAGGTCTTGTTACGGTGTCAGATAATGAAGTGGACTAAGGCATAGCTATTTTTGTAGCAAAAGGATGTGCATTTTGTGTTTTGTATTTTCGTTTTTTTTTAAAATACTTAATTTGTGAATGGAAGTATGTAAGTGTGTTATTCTCTGTCAATTTAAGGTCAAGATAAAGAAGTGAGCTCAATTGTGAATTGGAAAGAGCTCCAATGTGCTATTAAAATTTTTCTGATCTAGTACTGTTAACAAAACAACTAGGCACAAGACTTGAATTTGGTAGTATAGTAAATAAGTATTTGAAGTCACTGGGGTTTATATTTTAATGTCTTTGGATTTCTCTGTAAAGTCCATTAGGACTAAAATGGGGATTAGATCTCCAAGTTTGTTTACTAGCCTTTTAGTAAAAAGGACAACAGAACAACAATGGACAGAAGTCTAACTTCAATGTTAAAACTGTTTTTTCCTTCAAAAAGATAATCTTGAATTAGTCATCAGATGCAAACACTTACAGAGAAAACATGGGTAGTAATACAAACTAAAACTCTAAAAAATACATATTATCCACTAGTTGTCTTCATACATGAACAAGGCAAGAGTTTTGGAAATCAAACTTTTGGAGTTGAATCATCGAGTGTTCAAAAACATTAATTAGGTTATCAGGCTGAACTGGTGAAGATCACACATTCCAAGCACACTAGCAGCAGAGTCAATAATAACCTCCCATATTTGTATACGCTAACCTTGAGATAAAAAAATTGTAACTATATCAAAATCAATAAAAGTCAATATGCTTTTCAAGTCACCGACATAAAAAAATATAAATAAAATACAAAGCCTATCTTTTATGATTCTAAACTAACATTTTTAACAAAAATGTTAAAATACCAAAAGCAATTTACCTCTTAGCTGTATATTGAAACTACAATTAGTATGAATTATGCCCACCAGTGCAAAGTATAGTACACAAAGATTGCCCTTATTTCTTTCTTTCCTAAAATCTAAAATGTCCACCAGAAAAGGAATTTTAATTTTTGCTTTGACACTTTCAGATCCTAAATGATTTATCCATTAAGAGACGAACTTAGTCCTTAATGCTTTTGCAAACAAACTATGGACAGTGCACTCAGGTTAAACTTATATATTAGTGATAGTAACATACTTTGGGACCATATACAGCATGTTCAATTGTTCTCCAAATATACTTATGAAGGTGTATGTAATCCTGCTAAAATGCATGAAATAGAAATACTATAGATGTTTTAAATAGAGGTTTCTCAAATCATCAAACAATAATTTAATAACATAATAGTGGCGTAGACTTCAATCCAAAGTATTTTATCATTATTTCCCAACTCAACTAAAAGTTGCCTCAGCTTGGCCTCAACATCAGAATGGACTAGTGTGTTATAGATGCATTGTGCATTTACAGCTAGTCCCTTATTAGTGTTTCTGAAATTGAAATCACAACTCAATCAAAGATGAAGTAGGATAAAAAATTCATAAACTTGACCTTGTGATTGCTAACTTCATAGTGGTTACCTTCAAAGCTGCTAGCTTTGAAAACTTTTATACCTACTAAGACATTTTGGTCACTTACAACTAACTCTACAATCTTGGTAAAGACTTTAGTCCTTCAACAATATCTTACCAAGCTAGTACCATAAGTCTCAATCTTAACGAATTCTGTAGGAAATATCTGAAGTCAACAACCAAGATGCACAAGTATGTAACAAACATTTGCAATAATTTTTGCACTGAACATTTACTATTGAAAAGAAGGTAACAAAAAGTAAAGATAGTTGATTCAAAAGATGACAATATAAAAAATACAGAAGTAGGTAAGACATTATACCATAGCAACCTTATTTCTTCATCGTAAACAATCTAATAAGTCAACAATTTGGAGAAGAAAAGCAAATCCCTTACAACTAAAAAGGATTTTTATTTATTGCTTTCATGTCTTTGAATTGAAACTCAATGTGAAAGCATTAAAAAAAATTGAAATGTCAACGTAGTCAAGTAAACTAGACTACAAAGTATTAAAATGGCCTTTTGACATTAATGTTGCATAGTTCTAGCCCATTAAAGCTGCTCTTTCAACTCTTGATCTTCATGTCTTCCTCTACTTTTACGTTTAACTTTAGTTTCCATTTCCTTTAATTTTAATTCACTCAACTTAGTTTTGCTACTACCCATTAGACGCATTAGCAAGAGCTAACACTATTAATTACTCGCCTGTATTAGACAAACGTGAAAGTACCAAGTTTTTGATAGGACAAATGATTTGTTCAACTATGAAATTGAACGTTGGGCAATAGCTTAAGGATGATTGGTGTGCTTAAAATGGAATTTTTCCAACAAATATTATGAATACTTTCAAGCCAATTTCATGTAAACTTCCTCTACTTGATCAATGGTCAGATTTCGCACAACTATTTAATTTGAGCAACTTTCTTTTTAGATTTGACAGCCATTTCCCATCAAACCCAACTGCTAGATTAGTAATTGCAAACACAAGCACATAAATACTAAGTTAATTTCTTCATCTTTTCTAAATCTCCAATTTCCTTGATAGTGACATCACCATGAGAACATAAAATTCAACAAATCGAATTTAAACCACCAACATTAACAAACAAAATGAACCCTAAAATTCAGCATACCAAATTTTTGCCCAAAGTTGCTTGAAATGCAGAGTCTACCAAATCTTCCATCCTTTATACACCTACTAAAAAAAAAACAAAAAATGAATACCAAACCAACTAATTAATAGAAAAGAAAAAACAAAATCAAATTTCACCTTTTAAGTCTTGCCGTCGAGTTTGGGTAAATTGATCTCAAGAGCAGTGACCAAATAAGTGACGGGATATTAAACTGAACGTATGAGCACTTGCCAGTCAATCCATGCCTTTCCGTCTTTGGAATCATTTTTTGGTAAGAATAAGGGAGAGCTTAACAAAGAAATTGAAAGAGGCAAAAGAAAAAGAAACTGAAAGAGGGAAAAGAACGTGACTCTGATTTAGGAAAAAATTAAAATATTTTATTTTTTAATTAATTAATAAAATCTGTTTAATATTTATTGTTATGCCTTTTTAAGTTTTTCTTTTTACCTCATTAATGAGGTATCAAAATTTAGTGACCTGATCATGTATAGAAGCTATACATTACTAATGCATTAACTATTAATCTTCAAAATATTTCTTAACACTTTAAAACAATTTGGTAGGACTTAAAAAAATAAATTTATATTTTATGCACTGACAATGTATAATTTCTATACATTGTCAAGTCACCAAAATGTACCACCTCATTAATGAGATAAAATAAAAAAAAATTAAGAACTTAAAATTAAATATTAAAAATTTATAATGATTAATTAAATAAAAATAAAATATTTTTATTTTTTAATCTCTCTCAACCATTCTTTTTCTTGTTCTCCTCTTTTCTATTTCTCTCTAACATCATCATCTTCTTTTTTATTTCTTCGCCTTCCATTAAAATTAAGTTTTGTAAAATTCTGTAACTTCAAGAGTAATTTTTCTTATTCTTTAGGAATTGAGAAAATAAGATTCAAATAAATAAATTTTATTAGTATTATTTTATTTAGTCAACAATTTTGCTTATAAATAACATATTAAGTCCAAAATTGTTCTCTTTCCATAAGCATTAGGGTTTTTTTTCTTAGAATGCACTCATAAAACTCCTAATCCCTATCAAAACCAAAAATTTTTTAAGGTGTTACTTCACCACTTTACTAAAACCCAAAATGCTAATAAATTTAAATATGAGATGTTAAACTAAATCACATGTTTTTTGGTATTTAAACCAAAATCATTGTTCATATGATATGTTATATAAGCATTTTAATTTTTAACTACCCCACATTTTCAAGATTATAAATGAAAGTCAATCGTATATGATGGGATGTTACTAACGATTTTACAGGAGTTTCAAAATAAACTACTTGAATTCCCTTTGCAACACCACGAGAAAGGAAGGTTTGATATGGCTCCTCAAAAAAGATATGGCTTCTAAGAAAAGAATAATTTTTGGCTTAATCTTGTTAATTATAAGCAAAATTGTTAACTTAATAAAATGTTGCTTATAAGATTTATATATTTAAATCTTGTTTTCTCATTTTTTTAAGATATGTTTTCTCAATTCCTTTAAAAAAGAATAAGAAAAGAATAAAAAAAATAAGAAAACAATCTACAAATTGCTCTTGAGGTGGTAGAATTTTGCAAAACTTAATTTTAATGGAAGAAGAGGAGAAGAAGATGATGAAGTTGGCAAGAGATAAAAGATGAGAACATGAAAAAGAATATATGAGAAAAATAGAAAAGTGAAAATATTTTATTTTAAACTTTTTAACATTTAATTTTTAGTCCTTAAAGATTTTTTATTTTATCTCATTAATGAGGTGTCATATTTTAGTGAGCTAACAGTGTATAAAAACTATACACTGTCAGTACATCAAATATTAACGTTAAAAAAATTGTCTCACCTAGAAAGTGTTCAGAAAATGACTATTTTTTTAAGAGTTTATATTTGATGCACTGACAATTTATAACTTCTATACACTATCGACTCACTAAATGCTGTCACCTCATTAATAAAAAACAAATCAAAACTTACAAGGACTTAATAATAAATATTAAAACATTTTTTAAAAAATAGATATAAAATAAAACTAAATACTAATAATTTTATTTAAAAATACATAAATAATAATTTTCTTTTTTCTCTCTCCAACTCCTTCTCGACATTTTCTTGTTCTCATCTTCTTTTATCTCTTTGCAACTCCATCATCTTTTTCTCTTTTTTTCCTCAATTAAAAATAGGTTTGACAAAATTGTGCAACTAAAGATTTGAAAGTATTTTTTTTTCTCTTTTATGGTTGCAATGTGATAAAAAAATTGTGCTTTTTTAATAAATAAATTTTATAGTAGAATTTTATTAGAGTTATATTTCCTATGATTTTACTTTAGTTGCAAACTTTGAGTTTAATTGATCATATGTCTTGTTACCTTGTCGTTCTTGGGTAAAAGTTGCAACGTTGGTAGCACATGTTAAAACTCGAAACATAACCTTGGGAAGTATTTCAATTCCAATTTACTGGTTAAGCCCTTTCAATGGGTTGACTTATTCAAAATTGAGACTCAAAAGTTTTTTTAATAAGACCCAAAAGTATTTAATTTCCCCCACCTTAACCTCACTTTCCATGCTTATGGCATTTGCAAATCGTAAAATATTGCTTTCAACGATTCTCTGGGTTTGTTGTGAATTTTTTCACCTACATCCTTTGTAGCCATGATCTCTTTCTTTGAAGAATTTATTATAGGAGATGCAGCTTCCTTTTGATCAGTACTTTAAGATAATAGATATGCCTAATCATCTTGTATGGATTCAATATCATCCCAACCATTTGATCAGAAATTTTTCCTGTATTCACCAATTTCTCTTCAATTGCATCTCCACTACTCTTAGGGATCCTAATTCCTTCAATTACATCTCCACTTCTCTTCGGAATCCTAATTCTGTATTGCCGAATACTACATTAGCAATACTTTTTCTTTTAGGGATTCAATATGCTTATTGAAGAATAAAAAAGGACATGAGAATTCTCACTTTCTCTCTCTTAGGGTTTCAATAATACTCTCTCTTAGGGACTCAACTCTTGAAGAACAAGAAAAAAAACTTGAGAATTACATTTAGGGAAAAAAAGAAATTATTTAATTTTTATTTAATTAATTTTTAAAATTTTTTAATATTTAAGTTTAAGCTCTTGAAGAATTTTAGTTGTCTCATTAATGAAATGGCAACATTTGGTGGGTTAACAGTGTATAGAATCTATATACTGTCAATGGATCAAATATTAATCTTTTTCTTAATTGATTTATATTTGATGCATTGATAATGTATGGATATACAATGTCAGGGTATAAGATCATGCCACCTTCTTAAAAAATAAATTTAAAATTTTAAAGGACTTAAAAATAAATATTATCAATTTTTAAAAAAATTTAAAAAATAAACAATTTTTTTTATCTCTTTACCTCTCTTAGTAAATCATTTCCTCTTTTCCCCTCAACAATAATAGATTCAAAATCCTAATTTTTTTTTTGAAAACTAAAATCCTAAATTCTTAACTTTGATTCTTCAAAGTAATATTTATTGTACTCTTCTTTCTAATTTAATTTTTAATATTTATATCACTCTTTTATTTTAAAATTACATTCAAAAAATGGTAATAGATAATGAGGTAAAATCTTTGATTTGTTCAGCAATGGTTGACTTGCCTTGAAGTAAGTTAAATGAAATGAATAAAGCAATTGGAAAAGGTGGAAAAGGCACCAAAGAAATATAATTGCCTTATGGGAATATAAATGTAGCAAGTTGTTTACAAAAATTACCCAACTTGTATAGCAACTTGCAACACACAAAAAATGTGTAGAACTCAAGCTTTCTTTCAATACCTAGCAAGTCCACATATTCTAGGTTTGCTGGAGATTAAACAAGATCAAATGGGAATATAAATGTAGCAAGTTGTTTACAAAAATTACCCAACTTGTATAGCAACTTGCAACACACAAAAAATGGGTAGAACTCAAGCTTTCTTTCAATACCTAGCAAGTCCACATATTCTAGGTTTGCTGGAGATTAAACAAGATCAAACAAAAATCTACCCAACACAACCCCCTTTATCTATGAATAGATGTGTTAGTTCAATAAGCTTAATGTGATTAGTTCCAAGAGGGAGTGAATTGGACTATGGTAAATATTTTGAAAATTTCTTTTCAATTTCAAAAAAATAAAATTCTTTCAAGTTAAATCTCTTTTTTGAGAATGAATGAGATGATTGATTTCTTATGAAATAAGAGAAATTATAAACACAAATGAGATTGAAAAAGTGAGAGAAAAAAATCAACACAATAATTTTTATAAAGGGTCTACTTCCTTGCCTACGTCTTCTCCTTTAGATTCGCTAAGGAATTTAGAATCCACTATAAAAATAAGATTCACTACAATGCCTTTAGTGGATAAGCACAACCTTTCAATACAATGCCTTTTATGGTTAAAGCACAACCATTCTACTTTGTATCTTGGTTAAGGTCTAACCACTCAAGTGAATATAATGACAGAAATAAAAGTGCAGGTAAAATGCCTCTTAAAGGCTCACTAAATGATACAATAAAAGGCTTAAATGCTAGAAGAAGAGTACAAAGAGTATTGAATGATTTGAGCTGAAATCTTCTTTTAAAGTTGTGTTTTAGAGTCTTCCAACATTCATAAATGTGGTGAGAGCTTGTATTTATAATTGTTGAAGCTTCTGAGGTAGTTGGAAGGACATTTAATGCGAAAATAGTTATTTTTCTTTTCATTTTAGGCTCCCACAGCCACTATATCTATCAATAAATTTTGTGATCCATCGATAGATGACCTTTTATTTTTGGAATTTTTGCTCTCATCTATCGGTAGATGCAAGTCAGGGGATTTTCCAAGAGCTCTCGGGTTTGAATCTATTGTTAGATGACATTGGGCATTGAAGCCTATACGTAAATATGAACAACTATCGATAGATGTTCTTTATCTGTCGATAGATACAAGGTAGAAATTTTGTATAAAGAGCTGTTTGCTTATTTTTAATCTAAAACACTTAGCGTTTTCATTTAAGCCATTTCAAGGACTTTTTGTCTTGTTTGATCATTTGAAAAGCAAATTTTAACAATTGTTTGTCATTTCAAAATTTAGATTCAATTTGAAGCAATAAATCTAACAAGATGAACCCAAAAAACAACCCTCAACAAAAATCTGTGAACAAAAATCCATTTTTTCTTTGCATGAGTCCCTTAAGATTATCATGATGAAACTTTAAAATGATGTCCTCATAGTGTGAGTTTCAAAAAACCTCTTTTGTTAATAAAATAAAAGTGATAAATAAACAATCATAATATATAGAAAATGGTAAACTAAGAAGAAGATTGAAATAAATATTATCATTAAGTATCAAAATTAAGAATTTAGAGTTTTGAAATTATAATAGGAGAAGAAGAAAAATAGAGGAAGAGATTGGATGAGGTGGAGTTGGAGAGAGAAAAAATTATTATTATTATTTTTAAATATTAATATTTATTTTTAAGTCTTTTAAAGTTTTAAATTTATTTTATAATAAGGTGGCATTAACTATACACTGTCAGTGCATCAAATATAAATCTTCTTTTAAAATAGGTTTCATTGTTGAAAAATTTGATATTTTATGAAATGATTTTTTATTGTTTTATTCTTTTTAGGTCTTGTATTTTTTATTATTTTCTTGAAGAATTCTATTTTATGGTTTTGATTACACTAACCTAATTTTCTCTCATTAATTTAATTTTATTTTAATTATCTCTTAAATTATTATGTTAAATATTTGTCAAATTTATGTAACAATGAATGAAAATCTTTTTAATGGCATTGTTTTAAATTCCCCGTATTTCCTCACCTAATAAGTTTTGAAGAAGTTTGTCATTATAATTTTCTTAAGAAATTCTATCATTGTTTGGATTTTAATTTGTTATTGACATAATGTTCAAAAAAAAATCCTTCAATTATTAAAAAAAATTCAAATAAATCTTTATTCCTTTATTGCATTCAATCAAGCTCTTATGTTTTTATTTTATTTCAAATAAACTCTTATAATTAATAGTTAACTACTTACCATTAATAAAAATATTATATGTCATTTTATATCCATATGGCATTGATATGTCGTTGATGTGAATGGTGAAAGATACCACATCACCATATTATCATGCCATACTATCATTAATTATGATTTGTCAATGTACCATATAATCATTAATTATGATATGTTAGCACCATTTGGTATTGAATGATAAATGATATTTTAACTAAGTCAATAATTAGTTATAAAGACTTATTTGACTCAAAATAAAAATATAAAAATTTATTTAGTTCAAAATAAAAATATATAAACTTGATTGAATGTAATAAAAGTATAAGGGCTTTATTAAATTTTTTAAAATAGTTTAGAGGTGTTTTTAAAATTATGCTTTTATTATTTGTATAAGGCTTTCAAACAAAATTTACTTGTACAATTATGATTTAAAAGTATATGATGCAAATAAGAAATAAAACAACGATACAAAATATTTTTCAAAATTCATTATTTTTTAATCATTGAGATATAATTTTTTTATTTATTCCTAATGCTATTTTTATTTTAAAATATTTTATGATTATTTGAAATAAATTCCCATATTAGTATAACTTTTTAGGCTTCCCCCACATTTTGATGGAATCCATCAAATTACTTAATCTTAAAAAATTTGAAAAGATGTCACTAAAAATTTTCAAAAGAAATTTTCATCATAGTAGGAACTTTCAAATAGTCATTTTTTTTTGTTATCATTATCATTTGTTTAATTTTATATGCACAAATAAAAGATATGTAATTTTATTCAAATAACGTTAAACATATTAAGAATAAAAACCAATTGGGTGAAGGGGACATCGAATCTGGGCTGGAGCTGCTGGACCTCCTGAGCTTGAAGCACCAATAACCCACTCCTTTCCTTTCTTCTCTTCCGTTTTCTACCCGACGCTTTGCCTCTCTTTCTCTTTTGAATACATTCTTTACTCTTCTGTCGTCGCCATCCACCGACATCGACTTCTTTTTCTATTTTTTGTTAGATAAGTTTGTTTTGTGAAATAGAATAAGAAAACAAAATAATTAATTTATAAAAAATAAATAAAATAATTATTATATAATTTGATTCATGAAATATAATTATTATTATAATATTATTTTGCTGTTTACATGTTTGATTAATAAATATAGCTTTAGAATAATAAAAGATGAAATGATAAAAATATCTTTTATCGTAATTTATTAAAATTTTTAAATTTTTGAAATTTATTGATTTTTAACAATAAGTTATTATTAAATTTAATATTTTATTCTTAAAATATTAATAATTTATTATCAACACATTAAAAATATTTGAATGAAGGAATGATAAGTTAGCATCATTCATATATATCGTAAATCTATATCGATCAATGAATTTTTTTATGAATATGAGTTTTCAATATTTTATTGGTATGATATTTTTAATATTCTCTTAAAGTCAGTGCTACAATTTTATTAAGCGTTTTTATGTGCTATTTTGATATAATTGTACTACTTTTATTTCATTTTGAAAAACAATTTATTATTAAAATATTATTATGATTCTTTATTTTTTTTTCTATATTTTCATTTTTCCTCTTTTAATATTTTAATTTTTATTTTCATTAAAATTTAAAATATTAATAATTTATTATTAATATAAAATTTTAAATTATTAATATAATTTTATTTTTAAAATTTTTAATTTTCTTTTTTTTCTCTAACTCGTTAAAAGATACCAACATAATAAAACGTCGATTTGGCATTGGTCGCTGCTAAATCTAGTCATTGAAGCATTGATTTGATGTTGGTCGTAACTAGAATTGGTCATAGAAAGTGTCATATTGGTGTTTCAACAATAGATCTAACATTTTGTTTATTGATTGTTATATTACCTATCTCCTATTTAAAAATTAAGATTTGAATATCTTTTTCTTAATTAGAAAAAAACTTAACAAAGGTAAAATTGTTTTAAAATTATTATCACAACAACAAGATTTATGTACAGAAGGAAAGAAATTTTTGGAGTGGAGCGTTTATTTTAAAAATTTAATAATTTGTGTAAAATTACAATCAAAATTGAAAATAAAAGGATAATTTATCTTATTATTATTTAATTTTAACAAAGAAATTAGTATTTCACCAAAACGAGTTCCTCCGTCTCTCTTCAAGCATATTAGCGATGGCTCCCAAAGCAAGCAGCTCCCTCTTCCAAAGCCTGAAACGCTACGTTAAGAAGCCATGGGAGATAACCGGACCCTGCGCCGACCCAGAATACAAAAACGCTTTGCCAAAAGCGACGGAGTATCGTGTTCGCTGCCCTGCCACCACTTTGCAAAAGCCCATTGTCCCAACCTCTAACCCCGAAACCGTCTTCGACATCAAATATTACTCTCGCGATCAACGCCGCAACCGCCCCCCGATTCGCCGTACCATCTTGAAGAAAGCTGACGTGGAGAAGATGATGAAAGAGAAAACCTTTGATGTCAACGATTTTCCTAGGGTTTACTTGACTGCTAAAGTTGAAGAGGATGAGAATGCCATTGGTGGAGGTTACCAGTAATAGGTCAGATTTTGGAAATTCTTAAATTGGTTTTTTTTAATGTTAAACTTAAGGTTTCATTCAGCTGTTTTTTATGTTTTTAGGATGTGGGTATTGTTTTTTTTTTTTTGAATGAATTTTAACAGTTTTAAAGATTTGGGTGTTGGTTAATTTTTTGTTTTGAGATGTGAGTGATTGGTTTCTCACTACTGGTATGCATGATTTGGGGTTTTGAGCAGCTGGGGTTTGGGTGGAATTTGGTTGAGGCTTGATCATGAGCTATATAATTATGAAGAAAGTGAGGGTATTGAAGCTAGATTACATACTTTTACGATTATTAATTACTTTTTTGGTTTCTGATTGATATAATGACTTGACGAATACATATTTAAGGCTTTAGATTGCTGAATTTAAATGTGGAGTGATGTTCTTTTGATTTGAGTTTGAAGCAGTTAATTAGGGCCTGGTGGAAATTCTCTCTGTCTCTCTCTGAGTTTTGGGGCAATATTTCTTGGCAAGATGGAAGATACTGCTTTGTTAATGTTTATGGTTTTGGTTTTGATGAGGATGGATGGTTCTAGTAGGTATGTATGTGAGTAGGGGTGATTTGGTGCTTAAGGTTGAGGATGCCTATGCCAATATTTTGATTTATGTGGTCTTGAAGGTTTTGCTTTTCTATTAGGCTTAAGACAGTTTTATCTGGGGTAGAATTAGGGTTATCATTAGATTTAAATATTGGTATATGGATGTTAAAGTTTGCACTTAATGTTCAACACTTCTAAGATATTGTATTTTGTTTGATGTGCTCGAAGTTTTTGACAGTGCATTTGTTCATTCTTAACATAAGTTTTTCATGGTTTTTCTTTTGTATCCATCTCAATCTATTAGCAAATTTGGATTATGGCTTGGTAACATCAAATTCATCTTCATCGGGATGTGCCTTTGGAACATATATTATATACTGTTCTTCTTGGAACTTGTAGATAGAAATGGAGATAATCACTGCAATTGATTCCTAGAATATAGAGCCCTCACTTGCTTAGAAAGTAGTATATGCTTTTTGAGCTTAATTGCCTTAATATCTGTTCCTTGCTCTGTATGCATAAATTGGATAATGTTTCTGGTTTCTTTGTTGACTTGTATGATTTAAAAGATGGATCCTTGAGAAAATTGTGTAGTGGTGGGATTGGATGAAAGGAAGGTAGGAAACAATGTGGTAATGTGTGGTGAAATGTCCTCTCTCTTTAGGGAAAAAAAAGCTGTTTAATTCATTAAGCACTATTTGATACTTTTATTTTGCTAAACTCTAGCATCATGTGATGTCAAAGGAAGTGGAAAAAATACTGATCCTATTATATATGCATATTGCCTTTACAATGCTTGTATCTTTAGCTTCTAATTCACGTTTGTTGTAAAACACCTTTGTCGTTAAGTAACAGCTAGCCTTGTACATGGGTTAGCACCTCCTTGGTGCACTTTACTGCAGTGTCTTCATTTATTTAAAAGAAAAAGAAAAAGCACGAGTCATAATTTTCCCTGGGCATTCCCCAAAAAACCTTCTGCTGCAATAATTCGAAGGCATCTATCCCGCCTGCATTCTTTAGGGTAAGAAAGTAAGTTTCTTGTACCTGCATTTGCTAGCAAAGCAGTTATGGTATCAGTTCTTGATCTTGGAAATGGTGAATCTTTCTTGTGATAGCCTTGTCAGATGCAGCCAAGTTTCATTTCTGAACTTCCAATGCTCTCAGAAAAATGGTTATATACCCTTCTGCATGTTCTTGTTGTTTACATTTTGTAGAGATTGGATTTATAGAGTATAGGTGCTCTCTCTCTCTCTCTCTCTCTCTCTTAATTACAATGAAAAGTATATTGCAATCAAGCGTTTCTATCATCTTTAATGGAGGATACATGTGTATTTCATGGAATTTTTCATCAACCATATACTACAAAGATAGTGATGTTCCCAATACTTGGTGGCCACATGCTAGAAGATCCTTTTATTCTTCAACAACTGTTTGTATGTGGCCATCCAAGATATTGACATGCGCTACATTTTATCGCCTGGTTTTCTTGACTTGTATGTTTATTTTATATCAACATAGATTCATATTTGAACGAATGAAAAAGGACTTCATTTTTTCTACTGTGGATATCGTCATAAAGGGTAAATATGGTCCTAAAGAATATGGTCCATATAGCTGACCTTATATAGTACGGATGAGGCTTAGTTGTTGTGTTAATCCATATGTGATTCCAATATGGTCCATGTAGCTGACCTTATGTAGTACGGATGAGGCTTAGTTGTTGTGTTAATCCATATGTGATTCCTTGCACCATTAATCTCATTGAGATTGTGTCTTATGTTTCTGCCTTCTGGTGTTACCAAGCTCATATTACTGACTTTAAAAATATGTCTGGCATGTGAGCAGGCCTCTCGGAACCTGTGGCGAAATTAATGTTCACTGCTTCCTTCTGTTTCACTCCCTTGCTGTCGTGGAACAATGCAGGCCATGTTAACATAGAAATTTCTGGAGACTCTTGAAGTTAAAGAGGATGAGGTGTCCAACATTAATAAGGACAGTTGCCTGGATTTTGTTTATTTGTTTGGTTTACTCTGTTAATTGACATGTTTGTATAAATCCAAATGCAACTGCAGTTGAGTGATGAATGATGTAATCGATTCCTTCAAGCTTGTATGATTTTCTAAATATGATAATCTGGCGTAAGGTTTCATAACATCACAAAAAGTAGGATGATGAGCATCTGGTTTCTATTTGCTGTCCTGCAATAAGAAAAGAACCATTGAGCTAAATCTCTTGTTTCTATTTTCCTCCCGCCCAGCTCCATCCTCAATGGTGAGAATCATACTGCATACTCTCCTTGCGCTAATGTTTCCTCCAAGATATGACTGCTGTGTGTTTGTGAATGTTTGGGATAGATCTGGATACCGTATTAAACTGGTGTTTATGAGTGCTGGAGCTAAAGAAAACATCTAGGCACTACGGAGAGAGCCACAATGCTAAATTTCGAAATACAGGGGATTTTCTTTTCTTGCTGTAAACTAAATTGGATTCTTTCTTCTTCTTTTACCCCTCTTTTCTTTTTCAGTCAATTTTAATTAATTTAAGAAGAGAAAGCAGAGTCCCAGCAACTCAAATCCAATCCAGCCACGCAAAGTCAGGTAAGCGACAAGGAAGAAAAGCACAAAGGTCTACCAATAACAAGGTTGCCGTACTAGTAGTAGTGGAGCAAATAAACTATCACCAAGCAAAGAAACTGCGTTAAACTCTGTGCTAAGTAACATGGTTGAATTGGTCTTTGACCATTGCATTGCAATTAAATGGAATCATCTCCCTATCAACTGGTGAATGCTGAGTTTGTATATTTTCCTCCGTTTCACGTGGTGTCGAGGAGATCTTCATTGGTTTTTGACCTTTCTTAGTTCTTTCTCTGCGTAGTCGTAAGGCTATAGGGCGGCCCAAAGGCTGATGGATCCAATTGGTAAACAAAATCCGGGCCATTGGATTTATTGATTGAGCCTACTTCTCCTTGAATGAAGAAAATAACTTCAAACCTAACAAGTAATAAGATGTTATGAAAATATAACTCAGAAGAACAATTAAAGAAAGAGAAGAAGGAAAATGTTTAGAGGAAAAAAGAAGATATTATTTAAGTGTTTATTTACAAATGAAGTGATAAGTCTATTTATAGGCTAATAACTTTTTATCTAGATTGAATTTACGAGATGAAGATAATACTAAGGGATTAGATGGATTAAATCCTAATGTTAGTCCAATCTAATTTATATTCAAATATAGATTTAGATAACATAAATGCATATTCACAAAAATATTCATAACACTCTCTGTTCAATATTCATTGTATCAAGAATATGCCTCGTTAAAACTTTACTAGGAAAAAACCTCATAAGAAAAAAAATCCGAGTGAAAGAAAAAGAGTACATAATTTTTTTCAAGAATACATTTTTGAAATACCACCTTATTAAAAACCTTATCAAGAAAACTTAATGGGAAAAACTTTGATGAAGGAAATGAGTACAATGTGTATTTTACTTTCCATGATGACTGCATTATAAAGATCTTTAAAATGATGCATTTCAATATTTTATACCAACATTTCAAATGTTGCAATAAGAATGACTTCGGTGAACAAATTTGCTAGATTGTCACTTGAACGAATTTGTTGAATACTAATATCACAATTTTCTTGGAGATCATGAGTGAAGAAGAATTTTTGGCGAAAGATGTTTTGTTCGATCGCCTTTAATATATCTTTCCTTTAATTGTGTTATGAAAGCAGTATTATCCTCGTATAATGTTGTTGAAATTTCTTTCTTGGTTGACAAGCCACACATTTCTCGAATATGTTGAGTTACAAATCTAGACACATTCACAACTTGCCTCATGAATTGCTAAAATTTCTGCATGATTATAAGAAGTAGCAACTATAGTTTGTTTTATAAAATACTATGAAATAGTCATACCTCCACATATGAATAAGAAACATGTTTGGGATCGAACCTTGTGTGGATCAGATAAATATTCTACTTATGCATAACTAGTTAAATTTGATTTTAATACATTTGAATAATATAAGTCCATATCCATTACTCCTCGAAGATATCAAAGTATATGTTTAATTCCGTTTTAATGTCTTCGAGTTGGAGAAGAATTATACCTTGCTAATAAATTCTCCGCAAATGATATATCAGGTCATGTATTGCTAGCAAGATACATCAATACTCTAATTGGACTAAGATATGGTACTTCAAGATCAAGAAGTTTTTCATTATCCTCACGAGGTCGAAAAATGTCTTTTTTTTTTCACATTCAAAATGGCATGCCCCCAAATAGAAATTGAGAGTTTAAATTTCATAAGTAATGGCCTTACAATCAGTTGGAAGTATTTAATAAACGATTCTACTAAACCGTTATGTGTATAAATATAAGTAACAGGTTCTTCAATAATTATTTCAACTAATATGCAATATTAAAGGCTTGAGATGTAAATTTACCAGCATTATCAAGACTAATTGTTTTGATTACATAATCACAAAAATATGCTTCCAAACATATGATTTGGGCAATTAATCTTGTAAATGTCAAATTGCAAGTTGATAATAAGTACACATTGACCATTTAGTCGATGCATCGATTAAAATCGTAAAATATCTAAATGGTTCACATGGTGGATGTATGAATCCACAAATAACCTTGAATAAGTTTAAAAAACGTAGGGAATTCAGTCCCAACTTTAGCTGGCAATAGTCGTATAATTTATTTACCTTGAGAGTAAGTAGCACATGAGTATTTCATTAGATTGCAAAATCTTCTGGTTTTTTAATGAATGATCATATTAATTTTTAATAATTTTTGGCATCATTATTGATCTAGAATGGTCTAACCGGTCATGCCAAACATTAAAATTATTAGTAAACTTTTGACTTATTATGGCTTTTAATTATTCTAATATTTTGGTAGTTTAATCCAGAGAACATAGTGAGTAATTTTTTTTTTTCAACACACACTTTCTACTTGAGATAATAAATGTAATATAGAGGTATTAAGTGTATCTTTCATTTGTTGTCTCAATATGATATTTATTTAGACGAATATCTTTAAAACTTAATAAACTTTTTTGAGACTTAATAGAAAATAATACATTATTTATTATAAACTTTATTCCCCAAGGTAGTAAAATATGAGCTCTTTCGGAACTTTTAATTAATCTTGTATTACTAAATATTGTATTGACATTGATTTTTTTTTTCGTTGTCAAGTGGAAAGAATATTTTCTTTTTTTAAATATAGTGTGCGTTGTAGCAATGTCTGTTAGACATATATATACATAATAGATCTTGGATCCAACAAGATGAATATTCATATTTTTTTTAATAAAATAAGGTATATACAATAAGAAATTTACAAGTTAACATAAAAGAACATTAAATACATAATTAAAATACTTAATAAGAATATATCATTTAAATATAATAAGAGCATATTAAAGCATCTTCATAATATATTTATACTAAAATATACCAATTACTATTAAGTTCATTCTCAGATATTTCCATTACCAATCAAAATATCAGTTCATTTTTAGGACAAGAAAATCAACATTGGATATTTTCATTTCCAATCATATAATCAATTCTCTTTTTAGAGTGGATAAATATTTTGATGTGCTATATCAACTTGGCAATGGTTAAAATCATCACAAGATATTTTAGTTTTCAGTTATGCTTGATAAAATTCAAGACGTACAACAGGTACGTGACCAATGGTCTTTCATGCCACATCAATGATAATACATTTTTTATATATTTTTTATTCTTTCTATTTTTATCTTTTCATTATTCATCCACTTTTGATGGGTTGAAAGTATCCATCCACTTTTGGTAGGTTATAAGTATCCATCCATTTTTGGTAGGTGATCCACCTATGATTGGTTATCCACTTCTGGTGGATTATTCATTTTTTTAGTGAGTTAAGGTACCCATCCACTTTTGATGGTAAAATTATCTATCCACTCGTGGTGGTAAAATTATTCTTAGATTCTGATGGTAAAATTATCCATCCACTTTTGGTGATAAAATTATTCTTAGAATAGTGATAGTGTAAATTATTATGGTGATCATAATTATTAAATGATGTCACATTCACTTTAAGGAATTGATGAATTTATAATTTTTTATTAGTATCTCGTTTGTCCATTTACTTCGGAGAATGGACATTATGATTTTTCATTAATAGCAAGGGATAAAATATAATATATACTATAAGATAGCAAAAGTCATATTAAGGTTGAATTTTAGGGAATGAAAATACGAAAGAGATATCAAGTCACTTATCTGATTTGTTACAATCAGAAATTAAAAACCAATCTTTGAAATCCTTTTAAATGATGGAAATGATGAAAACAAAATAATTTCAAACCTGAGAGTTTAGAAGATCTTGCTGATTACATGTTATGAAAATATAACTTAAAAAAACAATTAAAGAAAGAGAAGAAAAAAAGTATTTAGAGAGAGAAAAAAGATCTTATTCATGTATATATTTACAAATGAAGTGAATGAGCTTATTTATAGGCTAATAATCTTTTATCTAGATTAAATTTGTAAGATAATACTAAGAGATTAGATGGATTAAATCTTAATATTGATCAAATCTAATTTACATTCAAATTTAGATATAGATAACATAAATAGATATTTACAAAAATATTCATAATATAATTTTTTTTTACAAATTAATTAATTATCCTTAAACCAAGATTTTTTCTTTAGAAAAAGAAAAAAAAAAGGCCATGATAATTTCATTGGGGTGATCAAACCTCTAACCACCCATCCATCTGCTTGCTAACACTATTATGCAAAATAGCCGTCCTCTGCCACTAAAGCTACACTACTTTTTCTACCCGCTGCCAGCTGTAGCTAATTTCATGCCTAAGCTATGTTTTTATATGCATAATAATTTCCAAACTTCAGTTCCAAACTTTTACGCTTTCAGATTTCAAAATAATTCTTTTTTGCATCAACCCCTTTTTTTTTTTTAAATGTCTTCTCCCGAAGTGGATTAATAAATTGATGAGCTATTATTCCAACAAAAATAAAGAAAAAAAAATACTAAACTAGCAAGACAATGAAATGAAAAGACATAAATTTACCCCACAGAAAACTTAAAAGTACATTGATTTTGGAGAAATTTAAGCTGCAGTTGGTCAATGGTGAATGCAGACTGCAGTGGCTTCTACTTCTAAGGCTTTTTCACAAAGTGATAAGTGATGGACCACAACAGAAACCCAGCTTTTACCTCCTTCATCAGTCGGATTCATTAATTACTTCAAATAAATTATAAGCTCTTTAGCTACTTTAAATTTTTTAAAAAATCATTATCTTTCGATTGTATTCAAATAAATTCTTATGTTGGCAAAAAATATCCCATGATGCACATGATATTAGTGGCTATTAGATTCATGGTCAATTGACATCTTTCGTCATGGTAGATGACGTAACTTTTTAAATTCTGTAAAATTGGATTGGAATAAACCGCATCTTGAAAAAAAAAATTTCCACTCAATTAGTCTTTTTAGTTTATATCAGAAAAGCCGTATTAGCATTCACGTGTGCAGAACATGTTAGCCGACCAACATTCGTTAAGGTTACATGATACAAGTGATACATTTTTGTCAACGAATCTATTTGATTATAATAAAAGAATATAGATTCATATAAGAAAAAATAAAAAAAAATTCAAAAACTTATTTAATATTTTATGAATTATATATATGATAAACGTTAATTAATTATATATATATATAATTATATATATATTTATAATTGGAGTAGACAATTAGATCGATAGCCTGTTCGGTCATTGGTTAACAATAAAAGATTATTAATAGNTTATTCTTAATATATATATATATATATATATATATATTTGCAGGGCATATAGTTATATGCTTATAATGGTCCAATGCTCCACAAGATGTTTCTTCAATAAACGCCAATTCTCAGCTCCTTCCTACTGCCACGCTTTCTCTTGCTTCCAAATAATCTTAATAAATATTGTTGTTTTGTTCAAAAATTTCAGCTTTAACAGTTTTTTGATTAAATAAAATTTTAAAGATGCTGAATTCTGTATTTTTTTTTATTCGGGGGAAATTTAATCTTTGTAATTAGTCAGTCAAACATATTTTGAATGAAAAAGTCTAATTAATTTCATTCACATGTGGTTTTTGATTTGTTACACATCTTAGTAACTTTAATGTATTAATTGTTGAAAAAAGTCATGCAATCATGTTAAATAACACAGTGAAAATTAAAAATTTTTCTCATTAGTAAGATCAATCTTAGGTTAACTTAGTATGGAAAATCCTAACTAGCAGAAGGAGATTCCTTTAGCTTTGTACATTGGATGTCGAAAATCACAAGGTCACCAAGCCTTAGAATCGAAATCCTTGTGTGCACCAAGCCTGGTTAATTTGTCACAAATCACAGGCTGCCCAATCATGTCTAGCTTCTAATTGTGGTAATCCACATGAATGACAGTTGGAAACAATTGAAAATAGAACTACTTATGCTTGCAAAGCCTAGTACTAGCTAGGGTGAGAGGCTGTCGATTTTCTCTCTTCTCCAAGGAGTGTCAAAACAACTAACTAAAGGAGGAAGACGGGACTGCCACCGACTCACAAGGTTTGGTAGTAGAAGTCGATATATAGGGTTTTACTCATTTAGGCTAATGTATAGGGTTTGAATGCTTGGGACGGTTTTGCTAGATTGTCAAGAGTTAATGACATAATTTTAAAAACACTCGAGCATTTGATTTATTGGTTAGTACATTATTCTCTATTTAAAGAGTAGGATTCGAATCTCTCATCTCCTAATTATAAAAAAAATAAAAAAAAATGACACAATTTTAAAGGATTAAAAATAATGAACTAGAGAAAAAGATAAAGAATCCAATGAAGAAGAAAGGGAATAGAAATTGCATTACGGTTAACAGTTGGGTTTAAATACCAGTACGAATACAGAGAAAACAAACTAATGGAACCCACACACAAGTTTGGAATATTACAAAAGACAAACAGAAATAAGCCACGTGGCCTTTACAAGAAATGAGGCAAACTATCTGCTAAACAAAAGAAATAAAAGAGTGGAATAAAAAGAAACACGTGCGTAGCACACTGAGGAGGAGAACCACACCTCTTGGAAGTTGAATTTGCAGACTCCAAGCTTTGATCTTAGTACTTCAAACTTATCTTTGCTGAGTCCTTTCGTAAAGATATCTGCCAACTAGTTATTAGTACTGTAATGCTTTACCTGAACTTCATTGTTCTTAATAGCTTCCCTTATAGCATGGTATTTAACTCGTATGTGCTTGGTTCTACCATGTTCAACAAGATTTTTAGCCATAGCTATGGTTGATTGATTATCAATCAATATAGTAGTGGGAGTAGTTTCTTCAAACTTTAGGTCTGTAAGTACCTTCCTTATCCACAGAGCCTGATTGGTTACAGAAGCAGAAGCAGTTGAAACATACTCTGCCTTTGTTGAAGATTGAGCCACTATATTCTGCTTTTTTGAGTTCCATCTAAACACAAAGCTTCCAAATGAGAAACAAAATCCACTGATACTTTTTGAGTCCTCTAAACTCCCTGCCTTATTAGAGTACCCTTCAAGCCCTTTACTTTCAATCTTGTTGCACTTAAGACCAAAGCTTAATGTTCCTTTCACATACCTTAGTATTTTCTTTTTTGCTGTCAAATGTATATCAAAAGGAGCCTGCATTTAAATTGTGAGAGAAGGCTGGTAGCAAACATGATGCCAGGCCTTGATGCTGAGAGATACAAGCATCCAATTAATCTCTTGTATTATGTAGCATCAGCCTCAGCACCTCCATTTTTCTTAATAAATTTGCATCCAGCAACTAAAGGAGTAGACACAGGCTTACATTCACCCATTCTAAATTTTTTCAGCTGCTTTCTTGCATATTTCTTCTGTCGCAGAAATATGAAATTTGAGTTACACTCCAGCCAAGCCAACGTTTCAGCAAACGTTTAATATTTATAAGATAATCAGGGTCTAAGTATGTTTGTTTATGAAACTATATAGTTAGATGCTAATATAGAATGCATTAAATGAGAATTTTTTTTTTTGCAAACCAAAAATTTTATTAAAGTATCGTACATAATAGAAAAATCAGATTACTTAAACACTAATTCTGTAACCCCAGGTTACCGTCACAAAAGATTCAGAGCAAAACAAAAACAATCTGATACAAACACTAATAACAACCCAACAAAACACCTAAATCCTAAGTTAAGAAATAGACAATCCCTAAAATAAAATAAATAAATGACACCGCAGAAAGATACAATTAACATCCAGAGGCACTAAAAAGATCACCATGTCAAAATTAGGATCAACACCACTTTTTCAAATGAGAAATTATTTGACTAATTTGTGTAAAAATTAAAATTCAAGCAACGTTAAAGGGAAAGAGCAAGAACGTTACAGCAGGCGATGCCAAAATATGTTACGTAAAGATTAAGATCACTGAATTAATATTCACGTTTTCTGTTGCTGTCATATCCTCTGGCCCTCCCACGACATTTTCAGCCTTGGAAGGCAAGCAGGCCGACTATGAGAATAAACAGCTGCCCTACATGTACTAGGGATTGCAAGCGGATAATGTCACGCGTGTTGGCCTTCGTCCATATCGGCGTGAACATAGTGAGTGTTTGCGCGCGTGAACATGGGGATTAGCATTTCGCACTGACAGTTGAAGGTGCAGTTTACTTTCTGTGCTGCTGCGGACCTTTTGTATTATTGACGCAGGCAGCACGCATTTTTCCATCGACTTTGCTTTTCTTTTATCTTCTTCTTCTAGGGTTTGGCGCGGTCGCTTTCGCTGCGAATAGGAGAGTAATAACTGCATCCTCAGAAGAGAAAGGGACGGAACACAGAAATATAAAGAAGGAAAGGAAACCAAAGAATTGGATTAGATGTGCCTCTTAAATTAGCAACCCCTAAGATCTTTCCCATGCTATGTGCTTTGGATGATTCGTTTCATCTATATATATTGTTAGTATATTCTATGTTGCTGTGTACCCACCCAAATCCACTCCATTATTCCTCTTCCAATAGGCCATGAGAATATGAATCTCTCTCTCTCAAAACTCAATAACTGGGACATGATGATGATAGCTGAGATCATAGATAGTGATAGTAAGCTAAAACTACAAGAGGGGTTTTTAGTGTTTTAAGGTCTCTTCCTTTCTGCCATTTCTTCCTTCAGTTTTGTTTGTTTTGGTGGCCAGGCCTACTTCATTGGAGTTAATTTTCAGCCAGGCTTTTTCTTTCTTTCTTTCTTTCTTTCTTTGTTTTCTCACATAGATCACCACTCACCAGGCACCATGGAAAGTCCAACTCAAACCAGATAAGGCTAGAGTCAGGCAGCAAACAGGAGTGACAAAATTTCCAAATTAATTAGATGAGGCACAACTGACACAAAACCAGTAAAAACTTTCAACCAAATGGCAAACCATTTGCAAAGATATTTTTAGCTTTCAGCCCCTGACTAGTTAGCACAATTTTACATTATGTTTAAATAAACCAACTGATCTGACTTTAAGTAAACAGATGCGCCCCTCATTGCTAGTCTACTTTTGTCAAATCATTAAACTCATTAAAATTTGATGCCAACGATTGGAGGCATCTATCAAGAAGTACTCAAGGTTATATCAATGCAAGCTCGTCGATAGGGGCAAACAAAAAGAGAGTACATTAATCAGATCAGGATACAGTTTTGGTTGGGTTAGTTATATTTGTGATCATTAATAGAAAACTTACCACATCCTCTGAAGATTTATATAAGAAAATGGAATGAAAAAAATGTAGAATCTATTTGCTCACAGTTCATCTACCACTTTAATTTGTGCTAGTACATCGATGAAATAGCTCAGTACAAATAATTATATCGCATATGCACTAGCTATTGGCCGGGCTTAATTTTTTTTAGTACAAATTGGCCGGGATGAATAATTTGCAACGACCATCAATTTCTATACTGATCTGGCAGCAGTATGAAGAATACTTGTAGCTGTCTGATTTGTTGCATCATTGGAATTATATTTATCTGGGATTTTCATGATTAGCATAATAAGTTAGTAACATGATGGCATACTCGTTTTTCCCTGTTGTTGCATCTGATCAGAGTGGAATGAATATTGTGTCAGTTGTGGTTTTCTTTTTTAATTAATTATTTCATTTTGAATTAAATGTGTGCTTCAGTCAGAGGCTTATGCAATCAATTTACCACCAGGTTTAACATTTTTAAATAATTTGGATGCATTCAATCGAGGAGTTGAGGGCTATTTAATATTCAGCAGCATTGCTTTACGCAATCAAAGTTACCATCAACAGTGGTTTCGCAGAGACCGTCGAAGTAGTTGCTGTTAACAGATTGATCAAGTCTAGGAGATAAAGCTAGCTGAAAGTTGTATTTTAAAAGAAACCTAATTATCCAAAAAGAAAATTTTATTAAAGCTATAGCTATGCTTTGTACCTGTCTCAAGTACTAACCATATACCTTAGACAGGTTTAGCGGTTTAGCAGGTTAGGTACTTCACTTTAGATAGTAGGTAGCCGATTAAAGCCAACCTAGCTTAGTATGTATTATTTGACCAATCTGAGTTCATCGTAATTCAATTAAAATTAACTGTTACACACATAGCTTTCTTGAGAAGAAGAAAAGTTATTTGTAATTAATTATGTTTTAGAGGATTTAATGTGCTAGGCCTTAAAATTACAAGCATTCAATCAACTAAGACAATTCTTCATTTTGGTTCATAAGTTTAACTTGGTTCCTTCAAGTTTGTACATTTTGATAGCAAGATGAATCCTGAAATCATTTGAAAAGAAGACTAAATAATATTTCTAAAGTGATTATGCTCGTGATTCGAGCACTTGCATCAGATGTCTTATCCCTTCTATTTTGGAGAAACACTAAATTTCAACTCATAGTGAGGAGATTAATGGCTGTGTGAAAGACATGCAACAGTGTCTGTCTGAGATTTGGGACCAATTTAATCTGATAATTATGGAGGTGCCTTGAAAGAAAATCAGAGCACAGTACGTAAATCCTTTCTCGTGATGCCCACCATTTTTTTTCCTGCAAGAAAGGGATAACTCAAGACAAATTTCTATTTATAAATACAAAGTCTGATTACAAACCTGAAAATAGGGAGACAATAAATCATTAAGTACTTTCAACAAACGTTTATACATGTGAAATAAAGAGGCATTGTCCTTAGAGTTCATTGTTTTTTTTCCACTTCTCTTTAACAAAATTTAAAGGCTTGAAGCCCTACTAAAAGACATATTGGCTTTGCCTCTTCACTTGAGAAATAGTAGAAGGGTCATTTTGCTGTCTAGATTCTATATGTATTGCCAATGAACATTGAATTTTACCTGCAAAGCTGAGGATTGCGGCAGGTTTAGACTTCATAGGGTTCATCAAAATTGTTAGGTTTTTTCTTGTCTCGATAGAATAATAGGGTATAAAAAGTTGAGTTCAGCTTTTGAACTGGTGCAACTGCAACTGCACTGATCTATTAGATTTAGAGCTTCTTTAATCTTGGTGGAAGATTCCCATTTCCTAGATTCTTAAGGTTACTCAAACAAAAGGGTTGCAGTCTTATCTCTCTCTCTTCCTTTCCCCATCACTCGCCTCGCACAAACATAAATACACATACACACTCTGGAGTCTTTACGTTATCATGTTATTGGATGTTGTTTCTTTCTTTTGTTTGATCGCCTTTTTTTTTCTTTTTCTGGATAAATGTTTGAACCCCTTTTCCCTTATATGTAGATCGAGAGCAGAGAATGAAGAAAAGTGGCATTATCTCAATTGCTGGTGTTATCTTTCACTACTATCGGAAGCATTTTGGTATGCTAACAGTTACACATGCAATTTCTCAAAACGAAGATACAACTTTATCTCTTTCTTGTTAGAGGCTGCATGTAAATGCTGGTGCCTCAATCTTTTTGGCTTCCTTATTACAAGGCCATATTCTTGAAGTAAAGCTTAGAGGCAGGTATGCGACAAACCCAGAGTTCTTCATTTCGAAAACTTTTCGTCTCGGTTCCAAAGGGAAGCACTGTTTTTCAGGTCTTTCTCTTCGTCTTTTAAACTCCATATTCCATGAGATGTTGTCTAGATAGTTGGGAGGAGCGCCCAGCTCTGGTTGACAAATGCCTTTGATTATAAAATTTCAACGTAGGCATATCATTTCTACAGTGATGAATGTACGTTTAAGTGTTGTCTCCTGAACTTAAAAACACGTTTTCCAATGAGAAAAAGAAATCATGAAATCCTTTGCAAACTGAAGTTAAATGGTGAAGTGCACATATCGTATAGTGTATTGTATTGAAATAGAAGTTATATGAATCACTAGAGTTATAAAGTCCAAGTTGTCTCGTGCAAATCTCAGTGCTTCCCTAGATGGGTGTGGTCCTTGTTTTTACTCACTGTAGATGCTTTAAAGAAGCTATATATATGTTGGTCCCTCCTCTACAACGTAGCCAAGTTATCTATGATGTAATCCTGCTAACCAAACTCCACCATGCATACACCACAAATCTAATAACTTTTCCTTCCATATGAAACTAATTCTACTTACAACTCCTTTTCCCCAACATGAAAGTCTAGCTGATTAGAAGGAATAAGAGGGAGGAAGTTATTTCCTATACTACCTAGGCCAAAGACATTATGCAGATAAAATTAATCTTGTCAGGTTTGAAGTCTCATTTGCTGAATTAAAGTTAACTTTTTAATGTAGCATTAAAATGTTGATAAAACAATATGTATGGTAGAAAGAGAAACAACATCCAAGGGTAGGTTTCAAATAAATTTATGCTAATTCCCATTTTTATTTTTATTTAAAAAAAATTTTTCTACTCAGCTAGCTAGGCATGCATTATAAAGCCATTTGTAGTTGCCGATAAAGCATAAGCCCTCTTTTTCTAGTATGAATTGAATGGTCCCCAATATGAAGTTCACCTTCTACCCTGTGTGCTACTCAAAACTTGAATGAAAACGCAAAGATGACCAACATACCAATAATTAAACTAGTGATTGTTCAGTATGTGGTATGAAAAATTTATGAAATTTACATGTTGCTCTTCCAATTGATGTGTCAACGCGTGTGGATGCCACATGGACGCCGATGCGCCATACCTTTTTCTTTTTCCATTACCATGCAACATGTTGCAGTAAAATTCCGGCATCTTTTCTTTCCTACAGCTGTGAATTCTTTGCTAGGTTTATTCTCAGCAGAATTATTGCTTTAAGCTTATGCCCTTCTATGCAGTTCTATAGCTAAGACTAAGCTGAAGAGAATAGTTAAAGTAGCTTCTCCAGTTTTGCGACCTTCTCCTACTTCTCCTTCCCCTCCATCCTCAGCCTTGACAGTCAAGAACCAAATTAAACTGATCTGCTGCAAGCTGTGCAACATTTTCTCTTAATTTATTGTAAGTTTTATTGTGCATCCGTCTGGTTTTTAGAATAAAAAGTACAGGAATAAGGTTTGTCTAACCGTTTTCCTAGAAACTGTTTCTATGATTTGATATTCATGAATCAAATTGATTTGATCAACGTATATTTCAGTTGTCTCTAGCTTCAATTGTATTGCCTTAAACTTCCTTTCCTTTTTTTTTTTGGGAATTTCACTCAACTTTTAATTGGAGCAACAAGCTCTATGAAAAATACAATTTTCAAAGAAAACCTAATTCAACTATTCGTTTGAACTTTGATTTCACCGACTATATACATATATCTAGGTTGGAAGAAACCTAGAACCTTGAAATTTTGTATATATGTCTCCGGAAGTGCAGAAACATCCTTCAATATTCATGAACAATCAAGTAGTACGGTTGTTACTGTATAGTTTTGGCTAGCTGTTGACCTTATATTCATATCCTTAATTATATGAATCTTGTAGCAAAATTTTTCTCAAGTTGGTACAATTTAGGGTAACTAGTTACAAGGAAAAAAAAATGAAGATAGAACATTTACTGATTAACAGATTAATTTACTGCTTGTTTCAGATGATACCTTTTGAATGATGAGAGGAGTAAGATGATCTCAAGTCCAAGGGAAAAAGATTTTCAAGCAAAGCAAGAGGGAGAAACCAATGACGGCAAGTTCTCCAAGGGGTCATCAAGTTCAAGGCAGTGGTCAGGATTTAGAAATCCAAGGATTGTCAGAGTTTCGCGTTCTTTTGGAGGAAAAGATAGGCATAGCAAAGTTTGCACTATAAGGGGATTAAGGGACCGGCGGATTAGGCTTTCTGTACCTACTGCAATTCAGTTATATGATTTGCAAGAAAGGCTTGGGCTTAGTCAGCCTAGCAAGGTAATTGATTGGTTGCTTGATGCTACTAAAACTGATATTGATAAGCTTCCACCACTTCAGATGCCACCAGGATTTGGTCAGTTCCATCAGCAAATGCTAGTACCCCATGAATCAAATTCCTCTCAATCCTCTCTTGCTCCTTTCTTTGAGGCAAATTCTATGTTCATGAAGGACGGGGAAGACCCAAGCATAGCGGCAAAAAGATACTGGGATATGGACGCCGCATTGAGAGCAAAAAGCAAGGAAGTTGAAAGGGAAAGTACGACTGCTGCGGAGAAGGGAAAGTGGATCAAAGTAACTGAACAACATGAAAATCAAGATGGAATTGGTGATTATAGTGGACAGGCTTCATCTCAAAAGCATTTTCCAGTAGCCAATCATTCCTCATTACCTGGCTTGTCAAACACTGCCATGCCCTTCAATTCCTACTACCATTGGGAGCCTTCAAGCCTATCTTTATCCCAATTTGGAAATCATGGATTTCTGTCCCAAACTGAAAATTTCCTCCATGGTAACACTACTGTGCCATTGCCATCTTCACTGGCTCTTCCATCTGCGCATGCACCCCAGCTATTTTTCTGTCCACCATCAACAATGCCTTCACTGTTTCCCTCATATCCTCCATATGTTACTACTACTCCAGGGGATAGTAGTGATTCCAGGCAAATCAATCATTTCCAATTACTGAGCTCAAGTTCCCAACATATTCTACCAAATTCTGTCACAATGAGTCCTTCCATGAAGCCTTTCTCATTGAACGTAAATGCTGGCCTCAGAACTCATACACAAAATGATGATGAAAGTCACGCAGATGAGGATAATATCGATTCTTGAAAGAGATCCTGGTGGCTGGTTCAAGACTTCAAATTGATATAATTTGATTTCTTGGACTGCATTCATGGATCGGCATGAATTTGGCAGAATTATTAGAGGTATTTCATATGTTTTGCTGGTCATTACATTTTGTTTCAAATACATCAGAATGGATATGTTGAATGTATCAACCAGAAGAAAGAAGAGAAATTGCCTTGACAGTTGACAGTTATTTTCAACTTCTTTAGGTGGGATTAATTAATTCTACAATACAGGTAAGGTGCTATAATACTTTCTGGCTATTCTAAATGCATATTATTCTTATTATTATTATTATTATTTATAGACAGAGTTTTAATTAGGTAGGTGAAATGAAAGTTATTTTGTACTTTAATTTTCTACAGAATGGCAATATTGATTCTTGTGTGTTAACTTTCTGTATTTCGTTATATATATATATAATACGCTCGTTTCATAAATAGATATCGTTAGCCTGGATGCATTTTCAATAACTGCAAATCACTGTCATATACATAAGGAAATGCTTTTATTTAAATACATTAGTTCTCATGGGAAAGCCATTTTCCATAGAACTTTGATGATTAATTTTATTCAAACATATTAATTGTTCATATATATATATATAAGCATAGAAGTAATGATCTTCTCTATACTCTCCATGTGTCTGTTTATATATATATATACCAAATTAATTAAGTTAATTGTGAGTGATTGGTATTTGGTAATGAAATTATCTAACAACAACCATGATTAGAAGTGAATTATATAGTATAAATCTTTTTTTTTTTGAAAATTTATCTATATAGGAGTACAATGCATTGAACAACTACTAACTACTACTAATTACCACAAATACCATCTTGTGTTATTTAAGAAATATAGACGAAAATTCAAGTCTCATTTTCTTTTTCCTTACTTTTTTAGGACATTGTAAAATTACATCATCTATTTATGTTGAACACTTATCTTTGTACTTTTTTATACTAATTTTTAATGATTATCTTATTATTATTATTATTATTATTACATTTTGACACTAAAAACTACTCATTTGTTGAACATGGAAGGAATGTAAAATTTTAATATCAAATATATCATCCGATTTTTTTTCTACTAACATGCCAAGTCAAACCTAAGAGAGCAATAATAATAATAATAATAAATTATCTTTAAAAGTATATCTAGAGCCTAACAGGGGAAGAAAGAAAGAAATTAGGTAGAGTATTATCAATTAGCAACAATTGGAAAATATGTATATTACAAACCACCACAGCTTATATTCAACAATATTTTTACTCAAACCACTCCTTTAGTATGATTTACTAGTAGCAGATTATGTGCTGTATAGCAATCACATCCTACCTATATTAAATATTTACTAACTAATCAATGGAATTTTTTAGTAGCTAGCCAAATTTCCAAAAATAATGTTAAAAATCAAGTTAATTTGTGGTAATAATTTTAAAGTTAAAATAATAATAATAAAAATCTACATTTTGTTGAAAATTACATTAACACTTAAGTAAATATATAACAACCAATTATTTGTTTCAATAATAAGTGCAAATATTCTCTTAAAAGAATTGAATTTACATTGCCCTCCTTAAATTAAATACACACCGGAAATGAGTTGTATGCTAGGGTTATACTTGAATGCAAGTATAAGATAGGGTAGATTAATAGGTGCCGTCACTGTTTGATAGAGCTGAGCTGAGCTGAGACTCCATAGTTTAAGCTTTGGACGCCAACAAATTAATTGGCCTTAATTTGGGTTTAGTTGGGAAACCGAATCTACACTGGTGTGTGGAAAATGTTCGCGCGTACGTAGCCGTAGTGCACAGGGAGTTGCATGAGCCAAGCTAGATTAAACAAACTACATGCTTTGTTAAACGTTATATATATAAATTTTCGTATGAAAATCAATCCTACAAAGTTAACATAATAGTAGAGGACTGCTAATATAGTAAAATAAAAGAAGAAGCAGAAAAGCAACCCTTAATACAAACACCCCCAAGCAAATAACACAACTTTCCAACCAAACCTTCGTAGTATATGCATGTGTTTCTCTTTCCCTGCATCTTTATTGTGTATATTTTCTTTGTAAGAAATCCATTGAACATGAATTATACAAGCAATAATAACAATAAGTCTTTCTCATCCTCCTATAAACCTTTTCTTTCATTTTCTATATGCATGAGATTGCATTATTCTTTCTTTCTCATCATCCGCACCTTTGTTGTATATGCAATTGCGCCTTCTGAATGAATCTTTGCATGCCTTAAATCATTTTTTCTTTTTTGTACTTTCGTGTTAGTTTCAGTGTCTGCATGCAAAAACAAAAACAAAAAAAAAAAACTTCAAAAGCCTTGTTGGTTCAAGCAAATGGCTTGTTGTACCATGCAGCTTTCTTTTTGTAATGGATTTGTTTTTACTGTAATATAAAAAAATTACAAAATTAAAAAAGAAAAAGAAAAACCTTCTTGGTGGAATGAAGGAAACTTCAGAGAGGTAAACGTTGAGCCTGATGTTGCTCTAGCAGTCATTATTAGGTCACCATACCTTTCTACCAGCTAAGTAGTCCAAATCTTCGCGTAATGCACAATCATTTTTTTTTTAAATCGATAGTTTTTTTTCCATTACTTTACAGATATAACTTTTCAAAAGTCATCCAACGTGGTAGTAGAACAGTACTGCTCTAGAAAGATGAGGGAGGTTTGAATACGTCTCTGCAAATTTATGTTTAAACTATGTAAGTTGAAGTAGACAAGAATTAATGTGATAAGTAACCGAGAAAAAAGATTTTATGTATATCTAATTTTAGAGAAAAAAATGAAATTTAAGATGCAGTACAATTTTGTAACTAATCTTTTTTTTTAATAATTTATATGATATTCTACTAATATATTTTTGGTTAAATCGAACCTAAAGCTTAGTCCCATTTTTGTTAATTGTTTGTAGTTTTTCCTTTTTGGTTGGACTTGATTCAAGTGGGGTTTTTTGTTTAACAAAAGGGAGGATAAGTTTTATTACTTGTAATTAATATTTACAACATAATAAGCTGTCTGCATCACATCTCTTAACCAACTAGCTTGATTAATTACAATTACAAAACTTTTCATACGAGACTTAAAATGAACGTTTTTCTTGATTGTCTTCCATGGATCCATTATGATAAAGATTGAAGAGTGCTCATAAAACATGTAATTAATGCAACCAAAATTATATTTTACAGCACTAAATCATGCCAAAAACAGTAATTGTGGGCTGGCGGAGTTGGTTTGAGCTGCAGGCATGCTCTGAGTGTTCTGACACTTGAGCCAGGCACAACAATTAATAAAAATAAATTCTCCTATCAGATTGTACTATTTTAATACATTCTCGAGGATAATATTTTTTTATTGCCATACAAACTCATACTACATATTACAACATAAACTCTACCTGATATTGCATTTCCAGTTGTACTACTAGTTAATTGAAAACCATTATATTTGATCATAAATGTAATGCTAAATAAAATATAATTAATAATGAAACTCCACTTCCACATGCAGTTAATGTTATTATTAAATGGAAAAGTAATTGGACTTAAATTTTGTTTATGAAAAATAATGATAGACATACATATGTATGTATATATTATTTTTTTCGTCTTTAAATTAATCTTATCTTACCTAAAATGTTGTACCGTAGTACACGACGGAGGCAGAATATAATCCATCATAGTTTTTCATGGCAACCTGTAAAGAATGATAATTTGATTGAATTTGTCTTGTCGGCAAAAATTAAAATTCTGAATATTCTTTCTGCTGAACTCAATTCAAAGCATGTGAGTGGACTTGGAATTGAAAGAAAAAAGGGTTACCTCTCTTTCGTCGGCAATAGGCACAAGCGCTATCTATTTCACGCGGATGGAGCAATGCACGCGGACCTACTGTACGAAAGCGCCACATGTTTTAGCCTCAGTATCAACAGCCTGCTATCAAAGGTCATTTTCTCAAAAAAAAAAGGGACCCTCCCCCCCAACTTCTCAAACCCTAGCCAGAACCAAATATCAGAAGCCAGAAAACCCAAACACCCATCAAAGACAACATATAACACAACGCTGTTAGAACTTAACTCTTCTAGTGACTTTAAATTAACATAAATCAGCTCAGGAAAGAAAAAACACAAAACCACAAAGACGAATCAAAAGTCTTGCTCGATCCTTGGCCACTTAATTAAGTAGAACTGCTGTATTATATAAGTGGACTCCGTTTCAAAGCAGCGTTACGGTGGCATGATATACAGTAACAGTAGAATATAAATCTGCAATTCTTTCTGAGATGGACAGAGTAAAATTGAACAGTCTGAGTCTGATTGTCTGAGGATCCAAGAAAACATTAATAAAGGACTCTTGCCAGTTGGGATTTTATTGATTTAAAGGACCCTTTAAAGTTGGCATCAAAGAAAAAGGTTTCTCTTCCCCTATTTGTGGTCCTATTCTTGGAATTGAAATACTAAAGATGTCGTAACGTGCGGGTCCACGAACTCGACCGCCAGACATGATGTAAAAACTTTACAAAAATTTAAAATTAGAAATCGCCATCAATCTTTTTTACTAAGTGCGATTGACCACCTATTGACTCGATTTTAATCGATAAAGTCTTAAATTAATTTTAAGCCCACCGAAAAGAATCTTAAACTGGTCTACGATTTTTTAGATCTAGGCTCGAGAGTATGATTACGCCCAGGGAAGGATTAGCACCCCTAAAACGCACGTTCTATGAACGGTACCATTCTTAGATTATCCTATTAGGCTTTAATTTTTAATTTCACTATATTTTCTTAGTCATTATTCTCTTATTTTATCTTTTATTTAACCTAAAATAGAATGCAAATGGGGGGCAAGATGAGATGTATGGCGTGAGATAAAAAAAAAATGTCGGACGAATGACTTTTTATCGAGGATATTTTCTCGAATCCACCCATCATACTGGTGGGACTCGGGGTATTCTCTCACCTAGGGAATTATACGAGAAATTCGCCTTCGCAAATTTGATAAATAATTCCCATAATCGGAGTTATCGTACGTTTTTTTTTTAAAATAATGTTTTTGTTACTAATGAACTTAATACGAGCAAAAGCCTTTTTATTAAAGATGTTTCTCGAGCCCTCTCATCATACTGGTGGGACTCGGGGACACCTTTTCACCTAGGAAACTTTTCGAGGAATACTCGCCTTCACAAGATCCTCGGAAGATCCCATCATCGGGGCTTAAACTTGAAAACAAAAATATTATATGCAATGATATGCATGATGCAATATATATGTACATACTATTCTAATGCAATTGTCCATTTTTTATTATTAATTATTATTTTCATTTTATTTTATTTTTTTATTATCATATTTTCTATTTTATTTCTAATTATTATTGTTTATACTTTACATTTTTTATTTTAAGTTACTCTTATATTTTCCTTTTATAATTAGATAAATTGTTTATGATTCCATGTTACTTTAATGACAAAAATTTTATATTTTTTTATTTTATTTTATATTTTTGTATTTTTTATATTTTTATATTATTATTATTATTATATTTTTTCGTAAACAATTTTTTATCCAAACCTAAAACCTAAAATCTTATTTTATATATCTATATTTAATTCTTTTTTTTCTTATCTTTGTCTTCGTATTTTTTTATAATATTTATTAATTCATAGCTTGTGCCACTTGATATTTAATGCTTAGTTTTTGTTGTTTTAGATTTTTTATTATTATTTTTTATTATATTTTTTTTATAATTTATTATTATTTAATTGTTATTTATATTGCATTTTTTATAAATTTATTATTTTATTGTATATTTGAATTATTTTTTTATTTATTATTTTTATCCTCTTTTTTTATCTATTGTTATTTATTTGTTATTTTTATTAAGTAATTAATTTTTTTTGTATAGTCGAATTCTTTATTTATTAAAAATTTTGAGATCTCGAAATGGAGGCCCTCCCATCGTACTGGTGGAGCCTTAATTCAGATTCCGAACCTAAGAAAAATTAGCCCGAGATTACAACTTATCGCGTCCCCGACCAATCATCTCATCATCGATACTATCTAAATAATAAGTCATTATTTTGATTAGTGACCTTGAATTAAACTAAAAGCAAGCCTTTTTAAAATTTAGAGACCTAAATTAGAATTAATACTAAAAATAAATGGCCCAATAAATATAATAGGCAAATAACCCAAAAACTAAATTAATAAAAATTAAATGGCCCAATGAACAATAAACCAATAACACAATAGCAATCCAAACAGTAAGGTCCAAAAGAGTTCATATCGAATTTGGACTATTGAAGCCCAACGTCCAAGGAAACCAATGACTCCTCTGGGGTTTGGGTCGACCCACTTTAGCAGTCTCCTTCAAAGATCAAAACGCTGTCGTTTCGAATGCTTGGGAAAGGTTTTTTTTCTTTTTTTTTGAATTCTCCCAAAACTACGTCGTTTTGCCACAAAGCCTTAAGTATAAAACCATTCTTTTCCTTCTCTCTTCTTCATTTGCTTCACCGTTTTCTCTCTCTAGACATAAATCTCTCTACCTTCTTTCTAAGATTTCACCAGCTAAATGGCGGCAACCCAAGCACCAAATCCAGCACCGGCTTTTCTTTCTCCCTCTACCCAGGTTAACCAACGGCAACTCAAGCACCAGATCCAGCGCCGGCTTCTCTCTCTCCCTCTACCCACGCTAACCGACGGCAACCCAAGCACTAGATCCAATGCCATCTTCTTTCTCTCCCTCTACCCACTCTGACCGGCGACAACCCAAACACCAGATCCAACGCCGATAGGGCTTCCTCTCTCTCACTCTTCTCCTATCGACGTAAACTCGAGCCCCTTTTCACTCTCTCTCTCTACCGATCCGCTTTTTCCTCCTCTCATTACGCATTTTTTTTTTATTTTTTGGTATCTCTTTTTGATGTATTTTTCTTGGTTTTTTTTTTTTGTGTGGATTGTTGTGGCTGCTAGAGACTTAGGAATATTTGGTTGTGCTTGTTTTCTTTGGCTTGCAGGATCCCCCCTCTCGATTGTTACAGTGCCCCCTCTCCTTTATACTCGGTTCTTGGCCTCTAAAGGGGGCACGTTCCACTAAATTCACGTTTGGCAGGGTGAGGGAGGTGCCTGGCAGGGTGCATCCGTACCCTGCCAGTCGTACCTCTCTCCACCCCTTTTTTTCTTTATTATTTTTGTCATTTTTATTTATTTTTTGTTTATGATTTTTAATTAATAAAATTATAATTTTTATAATGTCTACAAAAGAATAGAGAATTGGATGTACTGTTAGAACAAAATTCATGTTCCACTCGCTTCACATAGAGCGTGGATTTAACTTCACGGAGGAACAACTCTTAATTTGCATAATATATAAATTACAATACAATTTTTATAAATTAATAATCTCAATTAAATAATATTTTTGATCAATTTCGACTTGAAATTAATGTGATAAATTAAAAATTCGCTAAATTTGTAAGATAATACATTTTAAAAAAAATACATAGGTTCCACTTGATATATAATTAGTAATATTCTAATACATCAAAATTACATATATACAGACTCAATTAAATTGTAAAATATGACTCTAATATTACTTATTTTCTCTTGAAATTGACATCTCCTTATACCTCATCTCTAATTTTCTTAATACATTAAAAATCTCTGGTATAGTATTCTCGTATTGCAAGAGAATATTATACAATGTGATTGTTGCTTTAAATGCATCTTTGTGCAAGATAGGCTTTAGTACAGAACTATCATCTTTAACTTCATTCTCTTTGTCATTTTCCATAACATTCTCAATAATTTGCTCGTCACTCAACAACTCTGAAGCTGTCTTGTTTTCTCTTAAGTAGTTCGAAAGGCACTCAACATCCATTGTATCATGATGCTTCAACTCTTTGATTAAAACATACAATTGTTGAATGCCTTCATCATTAGAGTATTTATCCAAATTCTTTGAAGTCATGTTATCTATAAACCTAATTTTACAATGTTGAAAACAATTTGCAATTGTACTTGCTTGAACATCTATTGTCCAAACCGAGATAGCAAGATTTATTGCATCTAAAACATTTATCTTCTCTAGATTTGAGGTCCAAATTTCATAACTTTCCAAAAACTTTTGATAAATTAATAAATTATTAATTTAACGATTAAATAGTATCTCGATTCATTAATAAATTTTTATGGTTCCAAGTGTATTAATTTATAAAGGCTTAACTATAATTAGTTTTTTTTTTTTTTGAAAGATGGTTTGATATCATTAACGAGAAAACAATTTACATGGCGAGCATTAAGTTTGATCCACTTTAGACATTTTTAGCCCCTGTCCACATCTCAATATCACATCATATATGGGCACTAAATGCATAACACAAAATTTAACCTCTCGAAACATATGGTTTCCTACCATCTTCAAAGACACCAAGACTCAGGGTCAACTAGCAAGGTCTTGTATACCCTGTAAAAGACAAACATCTTATCTCGACAATGTATTTACATCTCTTATCAATATATCACCACACTCAATTGCCTTAAACTATCACCTAACGCTCAGTCTCAGTGAACACCTCTATAAATCACTTTTTTACTTAGCCTACAAATTTATCATTTCGTGATAAAAGGAAAAGAGATCACACAAGGTAGCAAGTCTGGTACTTTCTCAAGTCTACAACGTCAATATTCAATAATGGAATCACAAAAGCACACAAATTGACAAACAACACTCAACCATTATCATCTTTTGTTGAGCCATCGAATCTGGTTTTCTTGTTAAATCCTACAAGGTTTAACCACTAGCCATCCACCTCTCTATCTCCTATATTCCTTACCAAAACTATTTTAACCCCTAAGTGGCCTTTCTTAAAAGGTGCTCAAGAACAAAGTAGTTTATCACTTTCTCTTCGTTATTTTTTTTTTCTTTTTGTTCCAAGAATGTAATCATTTTACTTGCCCCATTCCAATTTACCATTCAACGAGTCTTCCAAACTATTAGGACCTGCAAATCAAATCTACCTTGGCGTACATTTTAAAGTTTACTCTAAACTTTTATCCTCTTAATCCTTACTTAGCTTAAATGCCTTTCAGATTAAGAGAAAAATAATGAGTTCTCACACAAGCCTAACTTATACTCTCTTCCCCCTTCAACCTCACTTGGCTCAAGAATCTCATTTCATGAGAGGTGGCAAAGCAACCCCACAAGCTTAATTTGACTATACATTTCCCTCTCCCTACTCACCTAACCCTTATGAATTTCAGTTCATAAACAGTGCCAATGCTAACTTAGACTAACAAATAATCTTTTGTTAGATCCAAATATGACAATCCAATTGTCAATTGACGTTCATCACTTGTTGATCAACCCCTCAAAACCTATTTACACTACCTACTCTTTTGATTTCCTTAAACTACACACTCAAAAACAGAATTGCAATAAGACATATTCCTTAACAACATATTTTAGAATAGTCATTAAGAATCAATAATTTGCAAATCCACCACTCTCTTTCCTAATATACCCCACCTTCAACCTTGTTCTTCCTAAAATCCCTTCTCAAGGAATACTTTAACAACAAGATGAAAATTCCTTTCCTCTCCCCATTTTTCTTTTTTTTTTTTTCAAGGAAGTACCATGGATACCCTTCTTCATATACCAACAACATGTCTTGCAGCCTTTGCACTCCCGCTTTTGCCAAGCTATTTGCAATGCCATTTGGCTCTTTGAATGTGTGCTTTATTTCCTAACTATTCATCAGTGTCTTAAGATCTTCAATATGTATGTTAATATTCTGCACTTTCCATACAACTAACTCTGTTTTAGAAACCCATTTTACTACATTAATTGAATCACTTTCCATCATTAAACCATGGGACTTGACTCACTTTTATGTTGCAAGGATCTTAAAAGCCACCTTAATGACCATAATTTCTCCTAGATTAGCATCACCCTTTCAAATTGATTTTGAAAACTAAACTTTTATTAATTCATTGTTGTCTCGTAGCAATCCCCCTATTCTCGCATCCCATGGGTTCCTTGTCGCCCCATTATCATTAAATTTGAGCCAACCCTCCTTGGGTTACTTCCATTCTACCACCCTCTTCTTTGGTGTCTATTTTTCCTTACCTTGGCAAGCATTTGCTGCTTGAACATCTCCACTATGGATATATTTTCTTTCGACCATTTTGCTTTCATCCACAATACCACCCTTAACCTTCTAATATCATATACTTGTAAGTTGTCCCAAACTTTTATATTAAAAAGAATCTCATTTCTCATTAGCCAAACTGGTCAAAGGATCGTCAATAATGCCATGTGCCACACCATACCCCCTTTATTGTTCAAATTTTCTATCCATGCAAGTATACGTATCGAAAAGATAATATAATAGTAAGTAGAGTATCGATTCCACAGAGAATTGATATAAAATTTTACTAATTACTAAAATTAACATAATTTAATCTTATCCAAACAAGCAAAAGTAAATAACTAATTAAACAAGAAATTAATTAACAAAAACTAATTAATAACAATTAAAAATTCAAAGCAAGAATATGTTGAATAGAAATCAAGTCAAACAAGCCTAGGATTGCAATATCCCTCACACTTCATCTAAATCTTACCTCTTTTTCTTAACTTATTCCAATGGGTTGAATTACTAACCTAGAGTCCTCAATTATTTATAAGACTCTCCCGATACTCTTATAAAAATATCTATTTTAATCAAAATAATTATCTTTATGTGAATTGAAATTTCAACAAACTCATTAGTTTCATACTCTAATACTAGTTACATATGGCACATAGGTATATCTCTATTCTATACACAAATCAATTAATTCATTCAAGCAAATAAATATTATCATATGTTATTTCAATTTTAGCCTACTCTAAACTCCCTTTCTCAAGTTATGTTTAGGTTTCTATATCAATTTAATTGGTGGCTAGACAATTAAAAGCATGAAGAATAAATTGGAATAAACAATTCAATTCCATTGAAAATAAGTAAGAAACAGATTAAAAATTTAAATTATATGTGAGTTCAATTGTAATCCTAGAGAAAAGAAATTAACTAATGATAATGAAAATAAAGAACATAAAACAGTGGAGTTTAGCTATCTCAAACAAAAGAAACAAGAAAACTAGAGATTGGTGATCTTCAATCTCCAATCTTTCATGGTTGACCTTAATAACCTAAAACCGATTCCCTCTAGCCTCCCTTTCAATTTGGCTTCATAAAGATGTATTTATAAGGCTCACAAACACAATTTCAATCCAATTCGAACTCTCAACTTCGAAAAGGCGTCTTTACAAACCCGAGGCATCGTGACACTACTTTGAAGTGCCACAGCATCGATTTGTGGTGCATTTTTCTCCTTATTTCAAGTTGAACTAAGCAAAGTGGTAAAAATAAAAGTTGTATCTCTACCTTTTAGCTTTTCAATGGTTTAACCATTATCTCATTTGGAGTCTTGTAGAGAGAGTTATGGTCGAAATACCAAAACATGTGCGAAGGAAGTCTACACCTAGAATGCACTCTCCTAGTTCAATTAAAAGTCCTTCAAAGCGCACCTTCAAAAGCACAATTTAATCAATAGTAACTTTTCTTAAGCAATTTAACATTTAACTTAGCCTAAAATAATTTAAATTCAATTGACCCGACATAATTAACTATAATTAAATAAATAACTAAAAACACCTAAATCTTATGTTGAAACTCAAGAACCTTGCAATTTAATAGCTAAAATTTAGAACAAATAACTCTATATCATAGAGTTATCATACTCCCACCATTCCAATTGTTGCATTCCAAGCTAAAAGGTATTTTAACAACTCTTTTGACATTATCCAACTAACTTCCCATGAATTATACAACATGGCCCACACTTTTTATGCCACGTTGCACGTAAAAAAGAGGTGGAGCCAAACAAACCCATATATTTTTTCATATTAATTTTTCATCAAGATTCCCTCCCAGTTGCTTTTATAAAAATAGCTAGATGTGTATACTCTATTGGCACCTTTCCACACAAATCTATCAAATTTCTCCTCTACTAGAAAAATGACGGCAAGAACCTAATGTAACTTTATCCACTATTCAATTTTCCAATCAAATAATTCTCTCCCCAGTTCAATATCCCACTTTCATATATTGTTCTCCAATTTCCTGTAATTGTTGACCTTGCCTATCCTATTTACTATTTAGGTAAAGATTCTCGAGAACTCATGTTGTAGAACCTTACCTTTAATTCACTCTTCCTATTAAAAGGATATCTTGTTTCCTTTCCCAATCATCAAACTAAACCCCTAAGCTATCGATTGGAAGTACCTATTGTCCAGGTATATTGGATTAATAATATATTTGCATATAGTAAAGCTTTTCTTGTTATTTGTAATTGTCAATATTAGATTTTCAAGAGGGTAACTTGTCTTCTAAATGATAATGTTCCTCTATAAGCTATTATGTTTACTACCATATCTCCAAATCCATTTATTTAACAATGCTCAATTTTTTAATCCAAAATCAATTATACCTAATACCCCACCATTTTTTTCCTCACCCATTGTTCCCCAATCAATCTAATGAATTTTTTGCCTTGAGAAGATCAAACCACTCCATAAAAATCTCCTTTGTATTTTGTATAGTTCTTCCTTCACTGTTTATGGGATTTGGGATAGTGACATGAAAAAGATTGGTAAACTTCTCAAAATCGATTTGATTAAAGTCATCCTTCCACCCGTGGATAGCATCATAAACTTCCAACATGCTAGCCTTGCTCCCATTCTCTCTACCACCGACCTCCAAATTTTTTGGAGCTCTAGTTTGTCCCTAAAAAGAGACTTAAAAATCTGACGAGTAAGTTACCTAACCTATAGGAAATCATGTCTGCCCATTCTGTTACCACCTAATTGCTCACCTTGATTCCGAAGAAATGATTTTTTTGAAAGTTAATCTTCTATCCAGATATATTCCTTGAAACACCTTAACACTCTTCTAACATTTTGTAAGCTCTCAAATTCTAATTTACAAATTATCAAGGTGTTATTAGCGTATTAAATGTGTGATATATTGAACTCATATCTCCCCACTTTAATAGGTTTGCAAAGTTCAACCTCAATCGCCATCTTCATCAGCACACTAAAACCTTTTGCTACCAAATGGAAAAGAAAATGGGCAAAAGCGCACCCTTGTCATAATCATTATCCATTTTGAATTGTCTCGTGGGTGTATCATTCACAAACACCAAAATGAAAACTGAAGAAGTATGATGCTTTGATCCATTTTTTCCATCGATACTCAAACTCCATCTTTTGCATCACTCGCTCCAAAAGCCCAATTCATATAATCATAAGCCTTCATGAAGTTCACATTGAAGATTAGCCTTTTTAATGTATTCATCATTCTTGGAAAGAATAACAAGATCAATTTTGCAGTCCTTAAAGTACACCATGATAAAGTATTACAAAAGAAAAGAATGTGTAATGAAAACAATACAAGAAGAAAAGAACATTTGTGAGGATTTGAGGCAATTAGAGAAGCTATACGGAGTGCGTTTTTATGGGAAGAGGGGCAATGAGAATAGGAAAAGTAGCTAAAGTGAGATGGAGTGAGGTGCACAAAACAAAGAAGAGTGGAGGAATAAGGATAGCTAGTTTGGTCAAAAAATATTTGGGATTATTATGTAAATGGTTATGGAGATATGGTAAAGATGAGGGAGCTTTATGGAAAAGACTTTTGTGTGAAAAATATGAGTGGGTGGGTGGGGATGGATGTTACATTGGTTACCACCATGCACTCAAAAGGAAAAAATGTCAAACATTTGGAAAAACATTATGTGTTTACCAAAGGTTAAGGGTGTGAGTAAACTTGTTGGAATCACTACAAAAAAAAAACAAAGTATTATCGACGAAAATTTTTGTCGTTAATCCTTATGATTCCATCGATAACAGAAATTATTGACGAAATTCTCAACGAAATTTTTCATCGATTGTCAATCAGAAATACTTTCATCGATAAAGGCAAATCCATCGATAACAAAATATTTTGTCGATAACTTAACTTACCGACTAAAAATTTTGTCAAGAATTCCATAGGTAAAGACTTGGAATCGTAAACTAGAATGTCGTCGGTAAAGAACGAAATCAATTGGTAAATTCCTTCGGTAAGAATATCAACAAATTTAAACTCATCGAAAATTCCATTGGTGGTTACTAATGAAACTATTTAGTTGGCAATTCCATTGAAAGATACCGACGAAATTACTGATAAATCATTCTTGGAAGCTTACAAGCATTATCAGATGACAAATGGCAATAATTTCATCGGTATTCCATCAATATTTTATATCAATTTTGTCAGTAAGGAATGAATTCTGTCGGTGATTTCGTTGCTAAATGATGAAATCCGTCAGTAATACCTATAGAAAACAATTTTTTTTGGGATCAAATTTTCTCATGTTCATAATAAAATCATTATATGATGTTGTTATTGATAAAATTAACATATAGCAAACACAAAAATGCATGTATATATATATATATATATATATATATATATATATATATANGGCCTTGCCATGTATATATATATATATATATATAATATATAATAATAATATATATATATATAAAATGAAAATGTAATACAAATATTGTAAACATCTTATAATAATCCAAATGTAAACATCCAATATAAATACAAATGTCACTAAAGGGGTGGGGATGGCTATTATTATTGCTATGGTGGAGGTTGCGGAGTTGACGGTTGTAATGAGGAAGGCCTGGAGGTGTCTAACAATCTCCTTGATCCAATTACCTCCATCAACAAGCCACTAAGTCTGTTAAAAGATGTTTTCAAGTCCTTGACATTGGTAACCAATCCCTATAACCTTCGAGCTCAAACATAGGATTTAGAGGATGTGGTGTAACGGTAAGGCCACAAACAAACTCAAACGTCACAGATGTAATTATAAGTCTTGAAGCAGGGACTCTGATGCCAAATCCGTAAATGTGGGTCCTAGTGCCGGTGTGCTCTTCAATGGCCTCAGTCCATGCCTTTGGATCAAAATCCGGTTAGGTTGACAGCTCATCACTGTACTTCTACGATATAGCCAAAGCGTATAATTTCTACAAATAAAAATGTAATTAAAAATTATTAAGTTATTTAATCGGTAAGCAATATATATATCGAATATATATATAAACACACGCATTACTTACACAGATATTCTTTGTCCTGTTGTCCACAAATTCTCTGGTACCCTTCTGTAACTTGTAAATGCATTCGAAAAGCTCAGAGAATGTGACTTGGTGTTGTTTTTCCTCTTTCTATAATTATAAAAACACGTTAACAATATAAACAATTGTATTATTAAAGTAAATGATTTTTGTAGTATTAAAATAAAAGCACATACTAGTCGCTTTTGTTGCAGGGTGAAAAGCAAGGAACCGCTATTATGTTTTGGCACACTGTCGTCTTTCTTGATTAGGCAATTTTGCCTAGCCTTGCAGGAGCGTGACTGTCACTAGGGCTTAGACTACATCATCAATTAACTAGTCCCATACCTCAGCAATGATCTCGGGTTGTAACTTACCTTTCGTCAATACGAGATCGATATTGAGGTCGCCTCCTTCCCTCTTGGCCTTCTCGCACTCATCCCCTAATAAGTCCTTGAGGTGGTCCTTGCAAATCTTATCCCTTATGAACCGGACCTCCATTGCATCTGTAGCAGTCTATTGTCTAATTTTTTACCTATGAAAGTATATGTATCGAACAGATAATATCTCGGTAAGCAGAATATCGATCCTACAAAGAATTGATCTTAAATTTTGTTAAGTATTAAAATTATAACAATTTAGTCTTATCCAAACAGTCGAAATCCATTAATTAAACTAAAAATTAAATAAAACTAAATCACAACAAACTAAACCAAAAATCACAACAAAAATAATTAAATAAAAATCAATCTAAATAAGCCTAGGATTATAATATTCCTTATAATTCATCTAAATCTTACCTCTCTCTCTCTCTTAACTTATTTTAATGGATTAAATTGTTAGCCTAGAGTCTTCAATTATTTATAAGGTTCTCCCGAAATTCTTATAAAAATATTTATTTTAATCAAAATATTATATTCCTATGTAAATTGAAATTAAAACAGATTTATTATGTTAAGACTCTAATTTTGGTTACATACAGTATATAGGTATATTCATATCCTATACACAAATCAACTTATTCATCCATGCAAATAAATATGATCATATGCTATTTCAATCTTAGTCTACACTAAATCCTTTTTTCCAAGTTATGTTTAGGTTTCCAAATCAATTTTAGCCTACACTACACTTTCTTTGTGAGAGAAAAAAATTATACATATTTTTACATTTAGAGATAAACTTACATATTTTCAACTAAATTCACCTAAAAACTATTGGCCTAAAAATTTAATGCAGAAGCATCTAGGATTGAATTTTATTTAATTTAGTTTTTTTCTAATTTTAGTCGATTTATGATTTGTTTTCTTTATTCTATTTAGATTAAGATTCTTTCCTTATTTTTATTAGGATTTTAATAATTTTAAGGATTATTATTTAATTAGGCTAGTCATGTTGTATTTTATTTAAGTCTCTTGTTAACTATTCTAATTGTATTAGACAACTAGAAGTAGAGTTTTATTAAGATGTACGCCTATAATACTATAAATAGGACCCTTAGACTTAATTATAAGACATTCAAGTTGAGAATTAATAAAGAATATTTCTTAAGTAAAAGTGTTTATTTTCTCTAGGCTCTTTCAAAAGAGTAAGAGATTTTTAGTATCTTTGACCTAGCCAACCCAAGTGGAATTTTTGTTATTTTTCACCTTAATGGGGTTTTCAATTTTGTCAAGATTGGTGATTCACTTTAGTAGGGTTTCTAACCTGGCCACGATTAGTGACTTTTACAACGTCTAAGTGTCTTTACAACACCCCAATGTCAAAATTGTTGACACTTAGAAAAGGAACCAATTTTATTTTTCATGGAAAAACAAAATATTTTAAGTATCATTTTTAGCAAAAAATTGTTATGCATACATAACTATATTTTCATCAATAAAACAAAAAGGATTACTTTTCATGGAAAAGCAAAATATTTTAAGTATTAAAAAAATACATATTTTGACATTTAGTGATAAACTTACATATTTCAACTAAATTTACATAAAAATTGTTGACACTTAGAAAGGGAACCAATTTTATTTTTCATGATGGAAAAACAAAATATTTTAAGTATTATTTTTAGCAAAAATTGTTATATATACATAACTATTTTTTTCATCAATAAAACAAAAAAAATTATATTTTATGGAAAACAAAATATTTTAAATATTATTTTTATTTTTAGAAAAATTGTTATATATACTTAATGATTTTTTTCATCAATAAAACAAAAAAATTATCCGAGCTAGTCGAACCTCTTCTTAGGCCCAAAAAAACCTATTAAAGCAACCTCTTCTTAGGCCCAAAAACATCCGTTGAAGCCCCCGGCGAGGATCGAACTCGCGACCTTTCGCTTACGAAGCGAACGCACTACCACTATGCTACGAAGGCTATCACCATGCTGTAAAGGGTATTGTTGCAATATTTCCACTATATAGGTAAATATCAATTCTAACATATCTCTCGCTATCGTTTGCGCATGCTCTTTTTGTACAAAAAGAACAGGCTTATTGAAGTAATTGAAGACATCACTAGTCTATTGGAATTAATAATCACCTAATTTTTTTCTCAAAAAAAGAATAATAATAATCTTTTTTAAATTATCCAAATAATTGCATACAGCAAAGAAATTGTACATATCCAATGTTTTACGTTCTTGGGTGGAAATGAACTTACAAGAGGAAGAAAAGCAAAATTTTGTGCCTTCTGCTTGATAAATGACAAAGAGCTGTATTGCTACATGACTGTAACACGCCGTCCCCTTGAAGTAGGACAGTGACCTGCATTTGCATGAAAATTTTCCCATCTTGAAGAAGGAAATATTAGTAGGGAACTTACTACTCTCTTTCATTTCAGAAATGGCAACTCTTTTTGCACTTTTCTCCAGTGCTGTATTTTTTTCTCTTACAAAGTAAAGTAACCCAAATTTGGTCACTGATTGAAATGGTACTTTAAATTGTGCTTTAGCTTACAAGACAAAGCACAAAACATGGACTATAAGCTGATCACCAGGAATAAGATTAGCATAAAACATGACCTCATATACAAAGGATCTCATATACTTGTTCTTACAAATATGTATATGTCATAATCTGAGAAGGTAACTTTTTTATGATATAACACAGGACTGCAGTTCTTAATTCTGATCCACGAATTATTATGCTTTCACGCAAAATCAAAAAATTTAAATCATAACAAACAGAGGAAGAACAAAGGTGAATGAAGAAGAATTAGAAGACATTTTGCAAATAGTTTACTTGGAAAACAGCTGTCGCCGCCTACTTTGCTTGGCTCGTAAACCAACTCTTTCACCAATCACAATCTCATCAACTAAATCCTTAAAGACCAGCCTTTCAACATCTAGCACCATCCCAGAAATCTCACAGTGAAAATCTGTCCAACTCTCTGACCGACACAATACATCTTCCCACAAGATACTTTTCAGACCATCCTCCTCTTCCTCCAGGTTGCACTTTGATTTCTTGGCTTGAAGCTGCTCTATCTCCAAGCACAATTCTTTTAGAAGCTTTTGTGCACTGAGGGTCTTCTTTGCTAGTTTTCCAGACTTTACCCAAGGCTCTGGAGAGGCCCCAACTAGAGCTAACTTTCCAACAAGAATCTCATTAACAGAATCAAATATAAGCTTTCGGTGGAATTTCTCATGGTCTGGCTTTGAATGGGGAACCTTTCCAGAGTTACTCTCTTCTTTTGATAGTATGGAGCTTGCTTTGGTTTGCTCCAAAACAAAGAACAGCTCTGGGTTGATGGGATGGCCTGATGGATGGAGCTGAAATGTTGTCAAGCCAGAACTGAGATCTCTCAGTAGAAGGCCAGAGGCTAATAATATCTCAGAAATGTATCTGTGATCAGGGTTTGTATTCTCACAAAGTGACGCAATGTAATCTGTACTGGCTTCATCATGATTGGAGTTCAGTCTTCGAAGTTTTTGAACCAAATGCTCAATGTTCTGTAGTTTCTTGCGACTAATCTCTGAGGTAAGACCAGAGCCCACGTTGTTAGACAAGCAGTTATCTGCAGGGTTCCATTGCTCTTCATTGTGATTGTCATTGAAACCTTGAGCACCATTACCTGACATAATAAATATTCAAGTGAGATATAGTTCATAGATCCCTTCACATCTTTAAGTATAAGAAAACGACAACGAGATTAGAAGTATTTGTTCATTTTTAATTTAATCACCATTTGCTAATAGAGAGATAATTTTAAACGTGTGCACAGGGCAGTTTTGGTTTATAGCCAATATAAGACTCATAGCTAAATAGAATTAAGTTGATGGCCTGCACTTTATGCATCCCAATACAACTGCAATCTGTCTATATAACCTAGAGGCACCAGACCTTGCGTTAGATAATATTGGAAATATATTCATGCTGCCGATGAGTAACTTCTTTCTCTTTCTATTTGCTCAATTTGTTTATTTCATCACTATTATTTTCTCTCTTTTGGGATCATGCAGGCAGGAAAGGGTATGAATGCTCCAAAAGTACTTAGATTTACTCCATGACAACAATAGCAATGGCAGAAACAACAATGAAAAATGATGATGATATAATTTCCTTCTTTCTTCTTTCTTCTTTCCTCTTTTTTCTTTTTACTTTTTGTTTGTGCACTTTTTAGTTATTGCCTGGATGTTCAATGAACATGTGCATATGCACAGTGGAAATGCATTACAGTCAGAAAACTACAAATTTTGGTAGCTAAATGTAAATTTTCTAGAAAAGTTACTGGATAAGGAAACATGGATTAAAATTCACTTTAAAATGATGCAGGATCAAATCCCACACAATGCACATTAAACAGGGAGCAAGAGGTAAACTTGAATTAACGTGCAAACAACACCACCCCCCCCCCCCCCCCCTCCAAAAAAAAAAAAAAAAAAAACCCACTCCAAAAGAATCATGTTAAAAATATGTAGTAAGATGATTGTTGAGTTTTGTATTGACTGGAATTCAAAATCTTATTTGATTAGAATTTTCGTCAGTGGACAACTTTGAGCAGTTGTACAGTTTTAAATTTCTTGTCGCACATTGAGTCCTAATTCTATTCTACTTTGAACTTTTGTATTATAAAAGTGGGTCTTTAGCCTTTAGAAGTGAAAGAGCGCTTTTGGGAGCTCTAGAGAGGGAACACCTTGTAACTCTGTCTTTTGCTCTAAGTGGAGTTAGAGTAGGTGTGGGTGAGTGTTCTTTGTGAGGCTATTGAGAGAGAGTGTGTATAAGGGGTATATGGGATCTTTGGTTCGTTAGGGGAAACTATTGAGAGATTTTATTGTATTTTAATTTCTCAATAGTAGGACTGTTTCATTTCTTGGACATAGACAAAAGGCCAAACCATGAAAATTCTTGTATGTTTCTATTTGCTTGATTTCCCTGGATTTTTATTTTTGTTGTTTCTTGGGCAATTTTTCATAACAATAATAATTGGTAGGTGCTCTTTAAATTTGTCTACTCTTGCAACAAAATGTTTGACAAAGAAAATTAAAAAAAAAAGGGGTCAACCCAACAACATTTGCATCTTCATTCAATTCACAACAGTTTATGTCCAAATCAGGTGTTCTTGGAAAACAGAATAATTACCTCCAGGAGTGTTTAGTATCTGCTTTACTGGGGATGGTGCATCATCTGTATATACTGAGGTGTCAAGAACGGAAACCGGACTTGGATGTTCTAGAGCAACCATAGCAAGTTCTGCCACCGATCCATCCTCAACCAGTCTTGCAATTGATTTCTAACAAAGCAAAACATAATAGGTAAGGTAACCAAAACGAACAATTGGATAAATGCTGAATATTAAGATCACCTACCTTCTGCATGATGCCGGAAATTGAGTACTTGGCAGCCTTCATGGATGGACTTTGACTACCATTGATCTCAATGGATCTTTCATTACTGGTGACTTCCACATCCAACTTGGACTCCAAGATAATATTGCAGTCTGATTGCAAAGAAGTGTCATCTCCTTGGTGACTTGAAGTTCGTGATTCATTACTTACCTGACTCAGCTGGTCATCAGACTGCAGTATGTTGTGAGATTTTGGTCTATGTTTACCAGCAGGGGAACCTGACTCCGACGAATGCCAGCTGTGTTGCCTTCTGGGTTTGCTTGGATCAGATGGTGGAGTAGGTGGACGAGATCGCCTGTCCAACTCAAGCTTTTTCTGCTGCAGTCTTGGGCTTACAGATCCTGAATTCTTTACTAAAGTTGCAGTGCTTTCTTTTGAAGGTTTGATTGAAGACTGTATGGACTTAATACTCCTGCTACTAGCTCTCTTATCACTAGAGCTAGCAGCAAAATCTCTACGACTGTTTCTGGCAGTATGATCTCCAACTGTTCGACTGTTTATCGAACCTGTTTTATTATCTACAGATCCCCCACCATGAATCTTGGGGAGCCTGGAAAAGTCATCTATTGGAATTACTGTTGAAGCAGGAATATCAACCTTCTCAACAAGTTTTGCTGGTTTCATGATCACAATCGGAGATTCATATGGTCTAATAGAATCTGAACCCCTAGTAGTTGAAGTGTTGATTCGCGTGTTCTGTGGGCTTCGCTGGCCTCTCAGATTCTGACCGGGGCTTGTACATTTTGGTTCATGGTCTCTTTGAGTCACCAAGTTTGCTGCTTGTTCTTCTTTCCTACTTTCAAGGAGTCCCTTTGCTTGCATTGCTTCTAGTATCTGTTTAAGAGCTCTGAGATCCTTTCCAGATTGTTGAAACTCTAGATCTTTCAGTCTTTTCTCAATCTCCCTATAAACTGAAGGGAAAGAGTTTGGAGTCTTGGCTGGAACTTTAAATTGTTTGAGAGGTTGTTTTTGTGAACCTCGACTTCCATCCACATGTCTCCATGGTGCTGGCTCAATTGGGAACCTTGAACTGGAAATAGGCTTCATGACCAAATCAGGGTTTTTCCACCGAGGTGATGTTGGCTCCTTCAATGAGTTTCTTGAAGAGTTAGAAGTTCTGGTTCGCCTGTTCAGATCATTTGCTCTTAGTGACCGCGAGAAAGGATTGTTATCTTCAACAGAGCAGGTTTTAATAACACCCAACTGCCGATCACCAGCTGAGGAAGAATCTGGCAATGGTTCCAAGCCCATCAACTTGGCAACAACATTAGGAGGGCGCTTCTGGCCTCCCAGTGATTGTGGTGGATCAGTGACTCTGCTGTTCAAGTTGCCACTATTATGAAAACTTTTAGTAAGGTAATTTGAACCTCTCATCGACCTTTCTCTACTATCCAAAGAAAGTCTTGGCAGCTCTTTAAGCTTTGGTGTTGATTTGAAGGTTTCTCGTGATTCAAACGATAAACGATTAATCTCTCTTCCATCATAAGAAAATCGAGGAGCATCCCTTGATATTGAATTCCTTGAGCCATTTGCTTCATGTGATGAGCTTTGAAGTTCTCTAGCTTCATTGTTGTAATACCAAGGTGCCTCCCTAAGTTGTGCAAGTACTCTAAGAGACTCCTTCAGATCAGCAGGAACATTTTGCTTTCCATTGATCCCAGCACCATAAGACCCATCCACTGATGTAGGAAGTGGAAACGGCCTTGGTGAACCTTTATGCTTCACAGTACTGCCTGATACTTCCTCTCTTGTTGTTGTTCTAACCGATAGTCCTCTGGCTTCTCTATACATTGAGTCCTTGACCACATCTCGAAGGTCAAGGCATGCTGACCCTAAATGAGGAGAAGTACTTAGTTGGTTCATCGCTGGTTCCCTAGAGGGAGTTTCAGGAATAAGGATTCTGTCAAAGGAAGAGGCATCTTGCTGAGCTGTCTTGTTACAATCCAGTGATGACAAGGAAGATGAACATGAGGATGAAAAAGAGGCTCTTGAAGATTCTGTGGAAATTCTTTGTTTCTCATTCCCGCTTCTGTTTATATTCATTTCCTGAAAAGAAAATGTCTGTAAGGACAGATTCTAACAATAACTTGGCATCACCTTATTAACTGTTTGTATTTATTGAGGCAATTTGAGTACTCAGCATCCATCCAGGGCCAAAAACTATGCACAATCAGATTTTGGAAAGTTTCTCGTTTACATAGTCACAGCCCAGGCACAGGATGGAATCATCAATATTGAGAATGATTTATATTTTAGAAAGGCAACTATTTACTGAAGAAATGATCCACAAAACCAACCAGTCTTACATGTCCCAAAAAAGGAGGTAGAATGGGGAGGGAAGGGGAGGGGAAGATGAAACACAGATCAAATTGCGGGGGACTTACAGTTGCTGCTTGTCGATGGTATGCATTATTTGAATCCTCTTCCAGGATTCCATTGTTCAAGAAGGAAATACCTGCAAGGGTGTGAAAGGATTAGATTGTCCTTTAGACTGCACTTCCATTGTGTTTTAATGTTTGAGTTCACAAAATGCCAAATAAGGAAAAGCAATGGATGAGATTGTGCTTTAAACAAGAACTCAGATTTGAAAAAATTATGAAGAAATCAGCAACCAGAAATAAGGGGTAATCAACATTCTTTATCAGAAAACTATAGTTATGCTTTGCCACCTAAGAATGTATAATAATTAATCTACATCTACATGTAACTCTTCAATAAGAATTCAGACAACAGCATAAGATCAAAAGTTGGAAGAATCCACCTGCATTCATCTATGTACAGATAGAAAGCAGTTGAAATCAAGACATTTTATTGGAGCATAGGCCGCTGCATAAAAGTAATACTTGAATATAAAATTATCATAAATATCTTCATAATATTTCCATTAAAACACAGCACCTAACAATAAAATTAGACAGAAACATAAAAATACAGATGCAAATGTATATTAAAGCTGTTGGATATGGCCAATGCTGGCTATGAATTAAATGATTGAAATTAAAAAGGCATTGACACAATTTCAGCCTTATATGTATATTGCAGCAATCGTGATGAGTATTATAAGAATTACTTTTAGAGGAGATGTTATAGATTAAGCAACATCCCTAAGAGAACTACCTGCAGGAAGCCTCCTATGGCTCAAGCGCTTAGTGGTAAGCATATGATGACGATCAAAGATTTGAAAAATCCCAGTCATGCATCCTATTTGCTTCTGCAAATCTGGATTTTCATCTGCCAAAGAATGTAGAAGCTTTGCAGCCATCTTCCCCTCAACTATCAGAACCTAATACTCCTCCTACTTCCTAATTCCTATAACTTCATCATCTTTTCTCCATACAAAAGAATTGCAACCATTATTTCCTCTTTCACCATAAAATCAGATTGTAAGGCTATTCAATAGTGCTATTAAAACCAGTTTCCATGCTGTATGAACTATCAGATGCCTCAGCAACTCTTCAAGGAGCAAATTGAGAATCAATTCCATTAGATACCTCAGAAACCAGAATATAATTCAAGAACCAAAAAATGTGAACTCTCTTGTCTCTTTTTACATCTTCCACCATTACCCTTCAAAAATGTCCAAATTTCAAACCACAGATTATATTTTTATTAAAAAGCCTTAAAAAAAAACTGAAGCACTTCCCCCATTAACTACAAACACTGGACAGATAAAAACAGAATTCATCAAAATTTCAGATTGCTTCCGTCTGCATGTCTAAAAGTCCTCATACTTTTGAACCCAGTTTTTACACAACTAATTACCGCTCAAAAACCATAAAAGTTGGCCTCCCACAATATAAAGATTGTCTTTTGCAATCAAAACTCAAAGCCCACAAGATTTCTTCTATCAACATTAAGACCCTTTATTGGCTTTTCCATGAAATCCTCCATAGCTCAAACCTTTTTCAAACAACCAAGCAAAACTCCAAGAGAAACGAAAAACAACTTATAAACCATAAAATTATCTCTAATGAATATATACATCAAAGATACCTTATTGAGAATTCGCAGGCAAACCAGACAATGCCTTATGTTAATCTCATAATACAACCAAAAAGAAAAAAAAGAGAGGAAGGGACCCAGTACCCCATTTCACAATATGAACACAAAATCAACACTTTGCAGCAAAACTAACTCCAGTTTGCTTCTAACTCTAAGAAACTAAAACAAAGTATTGTAAGAGAAACTGTAAAAGGAATCTCTTCAGATCCAAGAAGAAAAAAAAAAGTTAAAAAGAAATGTCTTGGTGTTCCCCTGAGACAAATCCAGAAGAGATAGGAAGGTTTGTTATTATGCCATGTAAAAAACCATTGTGGTGGTCACATAGCCAGAGAGTTTGCAAATAAAAAAAAAAAAATTTGTGTATGTGAGGGAGAGAGAGAGAAATGAGAGACGAGTGTTTGGGAGTATTCGTGGGTCAGATGTCATCCAGGCTCTATCTCACACATCCATGTGGGATGAGTATGTGAGTGGGTCTATAGCTGTCTGCATGGCATGTGATTTTGTCAGGAGAGAGAAAGAAAGAGAAAGAAGAAAGAAAAGAAGCATTCCCCCTCTTACCTACAAACTACAAGTAGACTTGTTCAAAGACTTGTCACCCAATGATTTTCCAAACTACGCCCCTTTTGCTTCTCGCCTTTGACCCTCCCATCTCTCAAATCAGGTTTTCAGCTACAGATTCACCTCACATCACATATAACAAGCCCTGCTCTAAGCTGCCGCTTATTAATGTCATCAAATTATGGACGCTGTTGTTTAACTGTACAACTTAATACAAGTTTACAAAACATATGCATGAATTTATGGGAAATTTTAATAGGAAATGAGATGATTTATGGTTTTCTACTTCTTTAAGTTGTTATATGTGTTTCTCATGTAATGAAATCCAACTTGCACAATTGGAGTTAGATTATATATTTAAGATATTGAAGGTTTAGAAAAATGGGAAAGAAGAACATGGACTTTGGACATTCTTGTATTGTCCTTGCATCTTTGCCAACTAAAGCCAATTATAAAAAGCAGAAAATAGAAAGAAAAAAAAGTGCTTCACACTAATTAAACCAGCAATATGATAGCATTAGGCGGGAAGACAACATACAGAACAATACTACGAAAATAAGCAAATGTTATTAACACTTTAAAAATTAAGTGTTACAAGAACAGAGTAGATTTTTATTCTTAGATATAGGAATGAAGGTTCATGTTTACATTCTTATTCCAGGGTATATGTTGAGCAAGAATGTTTATGTAACCTAAAGAACCATGTATGGCAAGCAATTCCTTTGTTTCTTTGGTTGCAAGAATATCAACCACATGAAAACAAAAGACAAGTGAATCTTTAACTTGTAATTTCCACATTTACAACTTTGTGGTCACCAAAACTGAAGCACAATTTTACCTCTCTAAATCATTCATTTTACCCTAAAAGAATCAATAATAGATTAAAGATGATAATGACAGCAGTGAAGGTGACGAGGGAAAAGAGCTAAACCTTCAAAACTATACATGAGAACCCCAAAGTGTGAAGAACTTGTGATTTGTCAATTCTTGGAAAGATAACAAGGGCCGGCTGGCCATGATAGCAGGCAGGTTTCTTTTTCTTAAATATTTTACTTCTCTCTGTTAATTTCATTATGCTTTGAGGGTTTAAATTAATGAAATTTTAAATAAAGTAGTTGGAACCAAAAAAAAATTAAAATGGCAGTAAATAGGGTGCTCACATCACCGTGTATATATATACATGGAGGCCACTATGTCCTACACTAGTTTTTGTTACTTTTCAATGACTATAATATTGTTGATGCTGAAAATTCTTTTTCAAGTCAAAGACTAATTGTCTGTTAGAGAAAGGATAAGAAGGGGGATTAATTAACAGTTTCATTGCTGAAGGGCAGTGGTGTCAGTTGGGAAAGTCCATGGAGAGCAAGTGTCTAACACATGGAAATTTAGCCTATGCGTGGTGTCCTTTGCGGGTACCATTTATCTAATGTTGTATATATTTTGGGAGTGCCCCAAAATTTAAGAATGGAATTTAAAAGGCTTGTAAATTAATTTCCATCAGCTAGCAAAGCACATAACTGAGAAAATGCTATTTCAGATTCCTTTAGCACATGGCTGCCCACCACTCCCCTTCTGCCTGTATTTCACCATTCACCCATTAATTCCTTCTCCTTTTCTCTCTTTGTCATATATAAAAGCAATGTCTCCTTCATGCTGCAGAAGCCATGTGTAAAGAAGGTTTTTGTGATAGGAAGAGGAAGTGTTGTAAAGAAATAAAGAATGTATCAAAGGCGGTAGAGAGAAAGATCGGGGTAGTTCATGAAATATTTAGTGTTGTGGTAAGTGGAAGAGAATTAGAGAGTAAAAGAGAATTATAAAGATAATTTAGAGAGAGAAGTTCTAGAGGAAAATGTGTTAGCTCGTAGCCAAAGAGAAGATCCTCCAATGAATTGTAAAGATTCTATATACGGTGTCAAAAGTAGCATTTACTTAATAAGATTTTAATGTACGTAATGAAATAATATTATTAAGAATAACTTTAATGTTGGGTAACCGTTACTAAGAATTAATGGCGAGTAATGGTTAGAAACCTATTATGTGACTATTGAAGTAATTAGGTGTAATAAGACTTGTTCTCGAGTAGAAGGTAACAGAGAAGAGTTATACGTGAAACATACAAAAGAAGAAGCTATACATAAATAGAGACACAAGAAGAAGCTGTACGTAAATAGGTACAAGAGAAGAAAGTGCATGTGAACATGTATGTAAGAATAAGATAGAAATGTGAAACACTTATACTTCAAAAAAAGGTTAAGAGGAAGACTTCTTAACTATCGTCATATCTAAGTCATCAAGCTAAACTCTCATAAACATCTCAATATGAAAGTAACCTATGAATCCTGCCACTTATTCTGGATTACTTTTACTGTCATCCATGTGAAATGGTTATTTTATGTGAAGTGACTGTTTTACTTGTATTAGTTGTTCCATATAGAATAATACTCTAGTTGTTCTGCGTGAAGTAATGTTTTACTTGTTCTACTTGTGTCGTAACGTGCGGGTTCGGAAACCCGACCGCCAGACGCGGATGTGAAAACTCACTAAAAAATTAAACTATGAGTCGCCACCAATCTTTTTTTACTATGTGCGATTCGTCACCTATTGACTCGATTCTAATCGATGAAAACTTAAATTAATTTTAAGCCCACCGAAAAGAACATGAAACTGGTTTACGATTTTCTAGATCTAGGTTCGGGAGTACGGTTACGTCCGGGGAAGGATTAGCACCCCCGGGACGCCCGTTCCATGAACGGTACCATTTTTAGATTATCTTATTGGGCTTTAATTTTTAATTTCACTATGTTTCCTTAATTATTATTCACTTATTTTTATCTCCTATTTGACCTTAAAATTGAATGCAAATGCAAGGCAAGATGCATGGTGTGAAAAAAATGTCGGACGAATAACTTTTTATCGAGGATATTTTCTCGAATCCGCCCATCATACTGGTGGGACTCGGGGTATTCTCTCACCTAGGGAATTATCCGAGAAATTCACCTTCGCAAATTTTACGAATAATTCCCATCATCGGAGTTATAGTACGTTTTTATTTAAAAATAATGTTTTTGTGCATAATGAACCTAATTCGAGCGAAAGCCTTTTATTAAAGATGTCTCTCGAGTCCTCCCATCATACTGGTGGGACCCGGGGATACCTTTTCACCTAAGGAACTTTTCGAGGAATAGCCGCCTTCGCAAGATCCTCAGAAGATCCCATCATCGGGGCTTAAACTCGAAAACAAAAATATTTATATGCAATGATATGTATGATGCAATATATATATATATATGCTATGCTAATGCAATTATCTATATTTTTTAGTTATTATTAATTAATTATTATTTTTATTTTATTATATTTTTTATTATCATATTTTCTATTCTTATTTCTTATTATTATTTTTTTTTATACTTTACATTTTTTTTTCTAAGTTTTTATGTTTTTCATTTATAATTAGACAAATTGTTTATAATTCTATGTTATTTTAGTGAACAAAAATTTTATATATTTTTTTATTATACTATTTTTATTTTATATATTTTTATATTTTTATTATTATAATATTTTTCATAGGCAATCTTTTATTCAAACCTAATG
>NC_030852.1:23644203-23785209 GCF_000208745.1 Theobroma cacao
TATATTTGAATTATTATTTTATTTTTATTTTCTTCCTTTTTTATCTATTATTTACCTATTTATTATTATATGTATTTTTGAATGATTTTTGTGTTGTTAAATTTTATTTATAAAAATTTCGGGATCTTGAAATCGAGGCCCTTCCATCGTATTTGTGGAGTCTTGATTAGGATTCCGAACCTAGGGAAAATCGACCCAAGATTGCTACTTCTCGCGTCCCGACCGATCCTCCCATCATCGGTATATTATTTATTATTCCTATGATTAATATTATGATGCCTTGACATTCAATCTATATATTATCATAACTATTAATATGGACCCAAAAACAAAGATTTTATTTTTTGCAATTAATGTTTCCTTTATCACATTATTTTAACTTTTGCTAACAAATATTATCTATTTATCTATTCCTCTTATACTTTGTTGTATCATTTTTTATTTTACTTGTTCTCTTACTTAATTTCTATTGATTGCTTATTTATTCCTATGTCTTTTGTTTCTCCTTTTTTTTATTTTCATCTTGTTTTTCTCATTTCTTTTGTATCTAAGCCAAATTAAAGCTATCACTATATTATTATTTATTATTTATTTATTTACTTTATATATATTTGCAAACATGTACATCCTTCTAGATCCTAATTCTTTTTTTTATTATTTTATTATTATTATTATTATTATTATTATTTAAATACTATGCCTAAACCATTTAAGTTCACTTTATACAACCAAATGATAAAGTTTAATCAAAGAAAACAGGCTAATCCCCAAAACAAACAATCCATCACAAACCCAAAAAAGAGAATAGGGCTTTTTACCTGATCGGGCTTGATTAACCCAGACTACTGCCGGCCCTGGCCCGCCTTGGGGTGGGATTGTCTGGAGTTTGGTGTGACAGCTCCCAAACAATGAAGACGGCGTCGTTTGGTGATGGAAGGGAGACCTTGGCAAAACGGTGTTGTTTTACCAACATTTAAACACATTTAAGCTTTCCTTTTTCTTTCCTTTCTCCATTTTCCCCCTTCTGTTTCTCTCTCTACCGGTCGGACTCTCTCACTTCTCTCTAACCCCCCCTCAACTTCTCTTCTCACCTTTCTCTCTCACCCATACACCGGCGACTCCTTTCGCTCTCTCTCACCATCGTTCCTTCTTCCTCTCTAGCCTTCCAGTCACCGGCCACCTAAAATGGGACCTTTCCTTTCTCTCCCTTAGGCGCCGAACCTCTCTCTCTCTAGCTTACCTCCCTAGCCGCCTAACTCTCTCTCTTCTTTCTAAACAAATCGGATTCTTCCTCTCCCTTCCTACCGTCGGCCACCTAGCCCACGGATTTACCTCTGCCGGCGCCTAGATCTGCTATCTCTTTGCCCTCTCTCCGCCGGCGCCGAAACCCTCTCTCACCTAAAGCTTTCCTTTGCCGCCGATTGGGCCCTTCCTCTCTACCAAGCCGCCGACAGCTCTCTCTCTCTTTCCTCTCTACCGTCAGCACCGATTAAACCAACCCAAAGACCCAAATTTCTCTCCCTAATTTACTCCTTAGCCGGCGATACCCATTCTCACTACACACACATATTTGGGTATTTTTTGTGGATTCCTCAAGCTGCTAGATAACTTAGGAATTTTTTTGTTGTGATTTCTTGGCTACTAGGATTTTTTTTATTGCAGGTTATCCCTCCCGAATGCTACAGTGCCCCCTCCCCTTTATACCCGGTTTCTAGGCTCTTGAGGGGGCACGCTCCACTACCTTGTCCCTGGGCACTGGGGGGCACGTTCCACTACCCTGCCAGACGCGAATTTTTCGCGTCTGGCAAGGTGATGGAGGTGCCTGGCAGGGTGCGTCCGCACCTTGCCAGTCGTACCTTTCTCCCATCTTTTTCATTTCTTCTTTATTTTTATTTTTATTTTTTATTTTTTATTATTTTTATTATATATTTTTTTGATTCATTTTTTGTTTATGATTTTAGTGTCTACAAGTTGTTTTACATAAAAGAGTATTTCACTTGTTTTACTTATTCTGCATAAAATAGTATTTCACTTGTAATGGTTGTTCTCATTGTTCTTTATATAATATTATACTATAAAATAATCTTTTAGAGAATATATATTAACCAAAATCATATATCCACACCATGTTAACACAAACAATGCAATATTGCAACCTTGTGAACAAAAAGTGTAATTAAGAATTGTTGTTTCAACAGGGTTTTGATTATTTGAATTTTTCATAATTAATAATATTTTTAATTGAATTATTTCATTTAATGTTATTTAATAAAAAAAAAAACAACCTTTGAACTACTTCTACGAGCATTTTGTTAATTACTTTGGCTTTGAAGCAAAAATTTATGCATAATTAGTATTTTTCTCTTTTCTTTTCCTAAATTTTAGTGCATATATCTAATTAATTAAGTCATGACCCATAATTTTTGCTTTGAATGACATAAATTTTGATAATATTAGCATCATTTATTCTATTTTTTCATTAAAAAAAATAAAAATGCATCTGAATGTTTAAAGAAAATTAACATCTTTTGTATAAATCATCAAACTATTCATCATTTTTTAAGGCAAAAATTGGATATGATACTCTCAAAGTAAATAGAAAAATTATTAATAATTAATTGTTTTGAGAACTTGAATGTTTTTTTTTTTCAGTTTTGGGTTCAACTACTAATTAATTCTATTGGCTGTTTCAAAAATAAAAATCTCTGCCTTCAATTATTTTTTTCCATTATTAATATGAATGAAATTGACATCCACATTTATTTTTTAAGATGGATCACTCACAACTCATATCAATATTTATTGAAACTATACAAAATCAATAATAATTGACACACAATGAAGAAGATTAAAACATATTAATTGAACAATTGACAAACTATAGTACGGAAAATGTGGTAGCATCAAGAAGCTGCAAAGTCACATTTAAAAGTAATGTTAACAAAATATTTTATATAAACCTTAAAAAAAAAATTTCTATTTGATACAGTGTCAGTTCATAAAAAATGTCACGTTTTTAATTATAAAAATTTATAAAATCTTGAAAATAAATATTAAAATATCTCAAAATAATTAATCACGCAAAAAATAAAATATTTTCATTTCTTTCTCTGAAATCTCTCTTCCACGCTTCTCTCTCCCTCCCTTGTTCTTCATCTGCAAACATCCAAACCAAAGTCTCACAAAGAACACGTGTGTGCACGCGTGTTTGTGAATATACATAAACATATATTTTGATATTTTGTCTAAATGTATCGTAACCGCATAATAAATTATAAAACAAATTAAATCAATCTAACGGGGTCTTTCAATATGATGACTCAAAAATGTTGGCTTCTCATTTTTATGTGCTCGTCTAATAGAAGATTGTTTTCTCTTTTTTTAGGGCTGAGGAGTGCTACTATTTGGCTTATTTTCATAAATATATATACCATTTTGTTTGTCTTGGATTTTTTTAATTAATGATTAACGAAACTAACTTAATTAATTACCATGATTTTGGGAAAACAAAATTAAACACACATATATGCAATAATAGGAATTGATGAAATGACTTGTTCTATGTGGCATATATAGTAGGGTATTATTAATAAGAGATGACCTTGCAGTTGCACGGTGTGCATACAAGCATGCCAAACACATGCATCCGTTCAATTACAAGTAATTGATAAGGTGTGATAGTGATATTGAGACATGAAGAAAGGATATCATTGAGAGTAAGATGGGTATCCCCCACATACCAAAAAGGTCAAGAGGCCACATGTGGTGTGCTTGAAGTGTATTATTAGGCAAGACCAACTAACCCTTTCACAATCATCTCAGCCCATGTTCCAAGGGAACATTACTCATTACTCAGTTCACCCCCCCTTGATTGCCAGATTATGCCTTAAACCCTTGATTGCCACATTATGCCCTAAGCTTTTTCAACATTTTCTTATCCATCATTTTTGCATGTATAGGCATATCATCAAAGCCATGGCAGAATTATCATCAACAAAAGGTCCCCTTATTATAAAGTTTATCCAATCAATAATATTATAAATGTCATGATGAGAGAGAGAGAGAGAGAGAGAGAAGAATAATGAGCTCATAAGTAGTTTCTAGAAAGTATCTTGGGATTGAGTGAACATGAAACAAGGAAAGGATCTCATGTTGTAGGCCAATATATAGAATGAAGGGACATACATCTAGGGTCCCTTGTTATTTTTAACCTTAATAGAGTTGAGAATGACAAGGGATTGGGATTGTAGGTATGATCTTAGGCTGTAAGTAAAGTGGCTTTTGATTGGAAAATCAGCTTCCTTTTCTGATCAAAGAAGACAAATCATTAATCTTTTAATAAATACCTCTTACTTTATATTATGTATGGTAGATACCAAGTAATGGATTGTCTTCCTAACTTTTCGCCCCATCAATATATATTTTTATTTTTATTTTTATTTTAACAAAGCTTATAGAAACTATACAATGTTTGAATTAACTATAAGTAGGAGCTGATTTTTCTTTCTTCTTTTCTTTCCAAGGGGAAGACCAAGTCACATACCTTCAATTATACATAAGGATATAAGTCAATCTCTTGAGACATAAGCGAGGTTTGCAAGGGAGATTCAATCTGATTAATCTCTTCACTACCCATAATTAAACTAGTCAGCTCGTTGCTTACTTGGTAAACAAGGAGATGATTCTGTAATTCGGCAAAATGAGATGTCTACCTCAAGCAAACAGCCTATTTACAGGCAGATGAACTGTTATCATAACATAAAAAAAGAGAAAAAAAAAAAAAAGGCATGGGCCATCAACCATGTATAGAAGATTTCATTTTCCCTGTTAAATTCTGAACCAAAGTACAAATTGGAGGAAATATCAACATCTTGCAATGATTTTATAGTTAAGTTACCACCATGAACTACTATATATATATATATATATATATATATATGAGGTATATGAGGAATAGTTATAGAATTGAAATTTACAGGTCATTCAGGATCCAAACACATCTATGGCACATGCCTTGGAAATAAAAATTAAGGGTGTGACCAACAACCATATGAAGAATAAATTGGATTGGTTAAGGACCTAAAGAAACAGCAAATAGAAGCAGGGATTAATTAATAACCATAATTACCAACAATAATTAATTGGATTTAATGGCCTATTTCCTAGCTGTCTATTGGGCCCGGCTTTTAGACTGGGGGAAACCACATCTGTGAGTTATTAGGGTGGGCCCAAAATTAGAGTGCTGGTGGGTCCACGAGATTTGTGATTTTTTTTTATAAAAAAAAAAAAGGGGGGGAAAACAGGGCATGAGATCATAACAGCCCCCTCTAAAACAGGTTAGGGGCACATGGAACCATAGATGTTTGGTATCTACTCTTCTGAATGCATACAAATAATAAAAGGCAGTGCTACTTTTGAGATGTTCCTCCGAGTCCAAGGCTTTCCAAACATGGTGGTTGGGGTTCACATTTCTGCTCAACAGTCAATGGCAACTACTTTGCATTAGGGGGTGATGGTGACAGTAACGAGGAACATCAAAGATAAAGAGAGAATCTATCATCGAATATGTATATCATTTTAATATTTATCACAAATTTTTAAGAATTCTAGCCATCAAAAGTATCAAACTTCAATAATCCAAACACGAGACATTGAATTTTTTACCTTTAAAATTTATACTTATTTACTTATATAACGTTTAGCTCTTCATTTTCATATTCATGTGATTTAACATCTGTACATGTGTGCACGTCCGTACATACACGCATATTTCTACCTATCTTTCAATTAGTATTAATTTTAGGATATTGATTTTCCATGTTTCTTCCCAGTTGCAGATTGATTACCCTGTTTGCTTCCAAGTTGCAGAGAGTCACTATCATTTGAAAAGAGAAGAAAGAAAAACAGAAATCGGGGAATGCAATTGATTGATGTTGATCTCCTTCATCCACCATTTAATTTGGTTGTACCATCCCCAATATTCTTTTATCACTCACTGCGTATTTGTTCCCCGACCATCATTTGCTCTACTTGGAATTTTGGAGCAAAATTGTTGGCACTTTTCCAGGCTCCTGTCCTCAACTTCTTACCGCCATATCAAGGGAAAATATGCCATCTCAAGGTGGAAGCAGCCAGTGTAAATTATGAAAGGCCTAAAAGGTTTTACGATCAGCAGCAATTACAAAAAAAACTTAATACTGTTCTCCTGTTACATTGGAACAAACTCCAAATGAATCTCAGCGAACATCACTTCCAAAGGGCACCCAATTAACGGATTTATTGCCCCACTTATCCTGCAAAATCCATCAACATCAGCAAAGGGAATTACGGGGCTTGTCATTTCTTTTTGTCAATAATTTGGCAGTAGAAATCCCAATGTGGATTTGACTCTGTGATAGCCGGTTGCCCAAATGGATTTTGCTCAACGTACTTCTGAACATTCTCTGCCGCAGCTAACCCTTCCAGATATGTTCGAATATCTCCTCCACATCCTGTTGCATACATCATTTAACGATTACAATTGCAACAACAAGTGTAAACAAGGAAAGATAAAATAAAGGAATTAGGTACACTACAGATGACCATAAAGGCAAACTCCAATGGCAGATCTGTCATATGAACTGATGTTATATTATCAGGGTAATGATCCATAGAACCACTAGCTTCTTTCTTTGTTTTTGGCTCTTCTTTTTTTTTTTTTTCCTATGATGCTCAAATGGGATAAACCATCACTAGGCATACGTCCAAATTACACGCAAGCCAAAACACGTTGTATCCAACGACATTAGAAGAGAATTTTTTTGACGACCCAAGCTCATAGAATTCGTTGATCCTGCAAAACTTAAATGGAAAATAGCAGCAACAGCAAAGGTCGACTATAATTCAATGTGATTTCCCTCAATGACGTTTCACAATACCTAGATGATAAACAAGCATACAAGTGAGTTGTGATCATGGCTAGAAAACTGCACAAGTATGAAAACTGGTATCATGCAACTTCACTGTTCCATACTGTGAATGCAGCTTTAAAACACAGGGATACCTGCAAAAAAGTACTTTGATCCAACAAGTTTAAGGTTTCAATAGAGGTAAGGTAGGATTTACAGAACCTACTTGACAAGATCTACTATTACCTTTTCTCTACTGTGAATAAAGACAAAAAGGAAAGATCAACCATATGCCCCCTATGAATGACCAAACAAGGCTTAGATACTACATGTCAGTCTATCTGTCTGTGTACCTTTAATTCCAAAAAATGCTAGCCCATATCTCACCTAATGAAGAATCTTTGGTATCCCTGTATTGGTAAGGATATGGAAATACAGCAGTGTTTGCCTAACAATGAAAAGATTAAGGCTAGCATTAGTATTAGAGCACCATTCGAATTTCAACAATTTGAGGTGTTAAAGAAGTCACATACCCCAAATGAATAACCAAATCGAGGAATAATAATTAAAAACTCACAGGATTGTGCAAAGCCTTATATGGGGAATCATCCAACAATAATGTGTTTGATTCATCATACTCTCCCTTCTCCCATGGAACATTAGGCGAATGCCTCCCCCATAATTTACTTAGCTCCTTCAAAACAAGCGGTTTTTTCTTATCCTCAATGGTTTTGAATTTTGTTATTGTACATTGCTTTCGATGCTGCATGAAACTCACATCATGATACCAATAAGTTATACACAGCATAAACCCATTGATGCAATACAAAAATAACTAGAGAGAAACAGCTTTTAGTTGATCATCTACAAAAGATGATGAAGATTTCAAGAATAGTGCCTTTAAAAAACAATTATGAGAATGGTAATATCACTCAGGATTGGCAATATGGTAAACCTTTGCAAGCAGAACCTTTAATGGAAAAGCAACTGAAAACTACTTCAATGTATGTGTGTGTGTGTAATATCAGACATTAACATAATAGATATTGTTAGCAAACTTCAGGTTTACCCTAATGCCAACCTTTTAAGCTTGTACTAGGAAGATAGATGGATGTAACCTTTGATTTGTTCTATTATCAAACCTAGACAATTAGAAGCTAGATAACTTACTATTGCAGCTGAAAACAAGTATGGTAGCATATCAATATGAAACTCCAAAGAGCAGAATCTACCAGTTCGCTACTAATTTGTCTATGAAATGACTTTCTATTAGTTCACATTTGCAGAAACACAGCAGCCTTCTAGTGAAAATATTGAGGGATGAACCGTAAACAAATCAGCTCAAGGTAGATGCTAAGAAAAGATGATAGTGAAAAAGCAAAGGACTTCCAATGAGAATGTCACTACTATTAAGCAACCCTATATGTGGATGTTGATAGAATGAGTAAGAAACCTTAGCCAACAGTTGGCCATAACATAGCAAGTCTTCATAAATATTACAACAAATTTCATGACACTTAACCCCATAGCAGTCTATGAGTGGCTTCAGTTCCTCTTTAGTCAAACTAAACTTTACTAAAAGTGTTTGTTTTTTAGAAACAGCCAACATAAACAGAATTTATTAATTAAAAATAAAATAAAATGAACCACGCTAGATTACTTAGGTTCAGTTTCGTCTATTTACGACTTTGAACATTCATACTTGGGATCCAATTGGCCAGATTGGATAGGTTTAGAGCTGTTGGGCATTAATATATGTGTTAAGTAATATTTGTCTATGTTCTATTAGTTCACATTTGCAGAAACACAGCAGCCTTCTAGTGAAAACATTGAGGGATGAACTGTAAACAAATCAGCTCAAGGTAGATGATAGTGAAAAAGCAAAGGACTTTCAATGAGAAAGTCACTACTATTAAGCAACCCTATATGCGGATGTTGATAGAATGAGTAAGAAACCTTCGCCAACAGTTGGCCATAACATAGCAAGTCTTGATAACTATTACAACAAATTTCATGACACTTAACCCCACAGCAGTCTATGAGTGGCTTCAGTTCCTCTTTAGTCAAACTAAACTTTACTACAAGTGTTTGTTTTTAAGAAACAGCCAACATAAACAGAATTTATTAATTAAAAATGAAATAAAATGATCCACGCTAGATTACTTAGGTTCGGTTTCGTCTATTTACTACTTTGAACATTCATACTTGGGATCCAATTGGCCAGATTGGATAGGTTTAGATTTGTTGGGCATTAATATATGTGTTAAGTGTTAGATGGTTATACATTCACAACATATGGATGTATTTGTATTTAGGTAGATATATAAGTATATAAAAACTGTATTTATAATATATGTAACTTGTATATTGTTCAGTTCAGTTTAAGTATGTCTTCTCTTAAAAAACCACAAACTAATTGTTACCAGTTACAAAATGTCAACAGAACTGAAAGAACCAAACAGATGAAACCACCTTACTTGATTAACTAATCATGTGAGAATAGCTCATTGATTGAAGGCCAAATCACATGATGAAAAAGAAAACAAGAAAGTCATATAGAATAATTAGCAAACCAAAATTTTGGGCAGCTATCACAATTATCAGCAATAGATAAATAACTGCTGGAGATGCCACTTACCCAACAGAAAAGCAGATTACGTCTCCATTTCTTCATAAGAAAAGCAACCAACCTCTTCACATTCTTTCTGCAACAACAATTAATAGCAACATGGTCAATGCACAACGCTGATCATGAAAGAATATTACATTCTCTGGTGCACTTATGTGACATAGCACCTTTAAAGAAAGCATAGTTAACTATGTAAAAAGGATCCCTTGCAAAGGCAGGAGCATACTTAATTCTTGACGACCAGATTCCAACGTTAAATGTACTAAAGCAAAACTCGAGAAAATCATCACAAAATGGTCTCTTAAAAACTGAAAGAAAAAAAAAACAGTGAGCAACAGTCAAATTAGAATTAATGGAAGGGCACAAAAAAAAATTCAAATGCTTCTACTTTAAATATCATATTTTACCTCCTTTCCCTGATAATCTAATATTCGGCTTGAATTCACCTGGCTTTTGAGCAACATCTACAAGAATTCCATTCAAATCAAGCACAAGAAGCTTTTTCTTAGGATGACTGATGCATATTCTTTCTAGTGAAGGGTACAATGTTCGTGACAAATTGTACTCTTTAACGGTAGCCTTTAGTGCAACATCATCATTTGTGACAGCCAAGTTCGATGGAGAAGGAATAAATTCTTTCATGTTGGTTTCTATCTCGACATCCTTTTGGTCTGGATACTTGCACAAAGACTCCTTCAATTTCTTTGTTCTTTTTCTTTTCCTTCCTTTGAGTGCAGCTTCACTGCCTGTGCTGTTGCCCAAAGCTTCCTCCAAAAGCCGAGCTGGCATAGCATGCTCCCCAAGCGGCACTCCATGTAGCCTACTTTCGGATATGCCAGTTGTATGTTCCTTTTCTAAATGGTCAATTGAAGTCTGCATCATACCATTCTCCCGGACAGGTTCAAAAGTATCTCCCAAGAGATCCGAAGACCTTTTCCTTTTCCTGTGATAGGTTTTTACCATTTTCCCTATCTGAAAGGTTTTGTTGTCTTTTACTTCTGGAATAACAAGATTCCCATCAACATGGAGATCTTGTGTTTTCACCCTACTGGTACTTGCAGTTCGTGGAGAATCACTTTGCTTATCAGGTATCAGAGAATTTTCCTTCATATTTTTCAACTCTACATTTTCTGAAATAGACATAAGATCCTCCTTTCTATTAGTTATTTGAGTTACAGGACATATATTGTTATTTTCAGCTTCATTATCATCCCCGTCATTCCTCCTTGAGCTAATATCATTATCCTCCAGAACACTAAGCCTTCTCTTCTCTTGTTTCTCCTTCTTCCTCTTCCCTTTCCTTTCTGATTGAACTGTTTGCTCATTCGATTGAGTTCCCTTCAATCCAGACTCTAAACTAATATTCTTCAGAGTCTCTACATCTCGATTCGCCTCTTCCTTTAATCCAGACTCAGAACTAACATTCATTTTGGACTCCACATGAGAATCATTTTGCTTTTCATCTATCAAAGAATTTTCTTTCCTATCTCTCAACTCTAAAACACACTTTGCATCCAATTTCTCAAATAGCTCGGGTTTAGCCACTTTACGCTCCCTCTTCCTCTTTCTTTTTCTTCCTGGATCAGCCAGTTGTTCATTCAATTGACTCCCCTTCAATACAGACCCTAAACTAATTTTATTCAAAGTTTCTACATGCGAATCTCTTTCCCAGAGAGAATCCTCCATTAATGAATTTGCCCCTTCCTTCAACCCTGACTCTAAACTAACATTCAGCTTAGACTCGACCCAGGAATCACTTTGAATTTCATCTATCAAAGCATTTTCTTTCCCATTTCTCAGCTCTACAGCAGACTTCTGATCCAATTTCTCAAATTGCCCAGCTTTAGCCATTTTGTGCTCCCTCTTCCTCTTTCTTTTCTTTTCTGAAGCAGCCGGTTGTTCATTCACTTGACTCCCCTTCAATGCAGGCTCTAAACTACTTTTCTCCACTGACTCTAAACTAACAGTCACCTTAGACTCCGCATGAGAATGACTTTGATTTTCATATATAATAGCATTTTCATTCCCATCTCTGAACAATAGAACAGACTTCGGCCCTTCTGAATTTGCCCCTTCCTTCAACCCTGACTCTAAACTAACATTCAGCTTAGACTCGACCCAGGAATCACTTTGAATTTCATCTATCAAAGCATTTTCTTTCCCATTTCTCAGCTCTACAGCAGACTTCTGATCCAATTTCTCAAATTGCCCAGCTTTAGCCATTTTGTGCTCCCTCTTCCTCTTTCTTTTCTTTTCTGAAGCAGCCGGTTGTTCATTCACTTGACTCCCCTTCAATGCAGGCTCTAAACTACTTTTCTCCACTGACTCTAAACTAACAGTCACCTTAGACTCCGCATGAGAATGACTTTGATTTTCATATATAATAGCATTTTCATTCCCATCTCTGAACAATAGAACAGACTTCGGCCCTTCTTCCCCATATTGCCCACGTATAGCCATCTTACGATCCTTCTTCCTCTTTCCTTTCCTTTCTGAATGAGCCGGCTGCTCATTCAATTGACTCTCCTTCAATCCAGACTTGAAACCAATACTCTCCAGAGTCCCTGAATGTGAATCTTTTTCCACGAGAGTATCCTTCACTGATGAATTCACCTCTTCCTTCAACCCCGACTCTACACCAATATTAACTTTAGAATCATCGATCAAAGAATTTTCTTTCCTCTTTTTCTTCCTACGCATAGGAGTCAAATGCTCTATTTCTAAATGAGCATCCTTACTTGAACAATTTTCCCCTTGCTGCAACCCCGAATCTAAACTAACATTCGCCTTAGACTCTAAATTCGAATCTGTTCCTAAAGAAGTTTCTTCCTCTTTCGACTCAGCACTGCCATTTTGGATAGCTCGATGTTTCCTCTGCTTCTTCATTTTCTTCTTTTCTGAACGACTCAATTTAACATTGGAAGGCGATGACTCCGGAACACTACTCGATTCCATTTTTTCATAGATTTTGAAGGTTGGTCCTCCTGTTTCTATTTGGCGAACATTAGAAACCAAAACCAAAAAAAAAAAAAAACGAACGAAAAGTAAAAAAAAAAAAAGAAAAAAAGACAGGAACACTAGATTAGAGCTATATATGAGAAATTTGGATTGAAGGAGCAAAAATTTCCCCTCCGATCAACCAATAAATATAAGTTAAGTTAATTAAGGTTTCTGAGAACAAGGGGGAAATTTTTGAGAGTACCGTAAATTTAAGCAGCGCTACCCACTTGTTGCATTGCAGTGTAGGGTTATACTGTTTTGTTTCTCATTCCCTCTCACACCCAAATATATGTGAAAATTAATAAAAGAAATATCAATAAGGCCTTTGTTTGTTGTTGTGATTGAACGATAAGCCACTTTCACAGCTTTCGTTCTTGGATCAGTTGGGACCAAAACGACCTCGTTTTTGGAGTAAGCAAGATAGGGTTTTTGCTCTTCAAACAAAAAATAGAAGAGAGGGTTTTCAGGTTTTTTCAAAGAATAAAGAGACGGAAATAGGAAGAGATGGGAAATGGAGAAAGATGAGAGCCGCCAGCATGGTTTAGGTCTAATAAAAATCCATTGCACGTACTTGTCCTTACTACCCCGCTTGATGTTTTATTTTTTTTTTTTTCATAATTTTGTGCCATATGTTGTTCGAAACAATACTCTGTTGATATTCGTTTTACGGATGAATTTTCAACCGAGCATTCCATTAAAAAATTAATCGACAAAATTTTTATTGATAATCTGATTTCGTTGAATTTTAGTAAAATTTATTGAAAAATTCTCCAATCGATATATTTCTCAGTAAATTCATTGAAAATAAAACCGGCGGAAAGACAAAATTTCTATCAAAATAGTTTCCACTGAAATTTCGCTAAAATTCTTATTGAAATTCCAACATAATAGCTCATTCTTTTCGTAAAAAATCTAACCTAATTTTGTAAAAAAATTCATAACAATTCCGTCGAAAGGACAAACGCATTCTGTTGATAATGCCTACGCAATCCATTGGAACTGCCAACGAATTCCGTTTATAAAACTTCATAATTTGGTCGATGATTTTATCAAAATCCCTTACACAAATACGGGATGTCACTTTCTCGAGTTTCATATACGACGCAATAAAGTAATTATTTTATGAAAAAAAAAACAAATATTTATCCCAAAAATAAAAATACAAATTTTTATTGAAATAAATATGCATCCAAAAGTTTATTATAAAAATTGAAAATCCTACAAATGATCGAATCTCTCAAGACAATTACTATGGCAAATTTCTAGAAAAATTCTTAAGTACTTACTCCTACATGTTTATGTTTTATACATCGAAACTTACACTTTTTATTACAAAAAATTTAATAATACGCGAATAAAAGAAAGTGGTGAGGACTTTTCAAAATCATCAAGATATAAAAATGCGCCTTATTTTAATTAATCAAGCTAACACTCAATCCTAAAAACCCGATTCTTAAGTAAAATAGAGATTTTTATGTTAATCAATTTTCTGTTTTGTATTATTGGCACTTGCCAAAAATAATTTAAAACAGGAAGAGAAAATATAAAAGAGAAATAAACAAGAGAAGGAGATAACATTGGCATGAATAAAAAGATGATAGCTAATTTTTTTTTTTTTTCGTTTTTGAAAAGCCAAAGCATCAATTTTCCATTTCATAATAACAATGGAAAACAAGACCAACCAAGATCTGGAAGGGTCAATTTTCCATTTCAGAATAGTTCATTGAAAATCAGTCCATTTAGGCAAAAGAAAAATTCCATACACTTAAGAACTAGGCAGGTTTTGCTTTTCTGTATGTATACCTAATGAACAACACAATTGGCTAATGAATCTTGTATTCGGGATCTTCAACCAATTCCTTTTTGACATATGCAAGTTTCCAAATAAAGCATCACTTCTCCTCACAATGAGCGCATAGCCAATGAAATACACTGGATATCTACAAGTAGGGAATGATATACAAACAAAATACTATAGATACTTGATTCCTTTTTGTTCTTGGTTCACTAATTTTAACCAAAAGAAAGACAAGATATTCATCATATTCATGTGAACATTAAACACACCTTTCTGGATCCTCCTTTGGGTTTTGCTGAGACTGATAAATAATCTCTTGCCTTGATCACCTTTACAGACTATACAAACCAACTTCTACCATCACCAACTCAAAATTTATCATCCTTTGTCAAAGCACTGCAACAAACACATTAGTTTTCAAAGCTTCAATGCCACAGGAACATGAAAGGAAAGAAACTCACGTGTCTAATCGTAAGTCTACACCAGTGAAAATGCCAGGGATCAAAATGTTGATGCCAAGTCCTACACTTTGACATACTTATCAACATAACCCTGCAAACACGTGATGGGAAAATATTTTATAAAACTGAATTTAAAACATCATCACCACATCAGGCAAAACCAACACTCTGCACAAATCAACCTTTTAGCCATTAGTTTAAGCTGTATGAAACTTTATGAAAGAAAAGTCAAAAGTCAACTTCTCCAACAGATTAGACATGATTATGTGTGAGAAGTCACTGAAAATATCAAAAATGAAGCCAAATGTAAAGAGGTTGGCTATCACTAATAGGCATGGCACTCATTAAACATTACTGTCTACCTTATTGCAACATATGTATGCCTTGAGGAAGCTTCAAGTTGATTGCATGCATGGTTTCTCACAGCATAAAAATAAAATAATCCAAACAAAATAAATAAATCAAATTATCAAACTATACCCAAACAAATTTTAGTGTGCCCCAGGCATGTCTTCTTGGGCAAAAAAAAAAAGAGGTAGAAAAAAAAATTAAGTGTGCCCCTATTGCAGAAGTACATCACATAAAATGACCCCTTGCCATGTTAATTTCAGCAAGAAGATAAAAAGGACCAGATGAGAATTTACCATCACAAGTTTCGTCAATTTCCGCTGAGATGACTCGATGTATTGATCAATCTTTGCACGAGATTTAGGTATCTGGTAGCTCTTCATAGCTCCTGACACCTTATCAACAGTCTTCTTGACAATAGTCTTAAAAGCCTCCTTGCTCATATTACCCTGTCGCCATGATGGCTTTAAAACCTCCTTTACAAAATCTGCAAGGGCAACCTTGAAAAGCTTCATTGATCTCGAACCTTTATTCTCTTTGCTCTTCCCTGGAGACTTTATCTGATCAATCTCAATCTCACCAGTAGTCATGTTAACTTCAACTTGATTACTTGGACTTCCATTCTCAACGGCTCCCACTTCAGCATCAGCAGTCTCACCAAATTCCTCATTATCTGCAGATGCTGCAGAAGCAACAGCTCCACCATCTTTCCTCCTGTCATTTTCCTCCATATCCAATGGTTTGTTGGAACCAGTAAGCCCCAATAAGATGTCAGAGTCACCAGTCACTTCCAACTTTTGAATATAATCAAATTTTCTGGATAACCTTGAAGATGGCTCAATGCTATCAAAAAGTGGATCATACTGGTCACCACCTGATCTAGGAAAATTCTGCCCAATGGCTCTAGCAGAATTGGGTGAGGAAGTTGCTTGTTGAGATCCAATACTTCTCCCATCGACTGGAGCATGAGTCAAACTGAAAGGACTGTTATTGTAGGTTTTATCTTTTTCTTGCCTGAGAACATCAGAACTGTATTTGGAATTTAGTGGCTGGTCAAGATTAGATGCATATGGATCAGGAAAAGTTGAACTAGTTGATCCTCCAATATCAACACGGTGGGACGTTGTGTCCCTAATATCTGGTGGATCTTTTATTGAAGAATTCATCTTCCCAGTAAGATTATGAATATTGTCAACCATAGGGTGGTGTGAACTGTTTGGTGGTTGTTGCTGCTGTGAATAAGGATGAATATAAGAAGACGAGTTTGACAGTCCACCTGATGGCAAACTCTCACCAGGAAATGGTTGCATTTTGTTTCCCAGCAACTGTTCTGAAAAGGGCATAGTGTGAGGATGAGTGTTGCCCTGAGCAAAGGAATTTGAAGCAATAACATTGTGTGTTGGAGGTTGTGTTAAGCCATCATCTCTAGACATACTAGGAGCTCCAAATTGTTGTATAGGCATGTTATAGACAGGCAAAGAAGCATGCAAGAAAGGTCGATTTGCGTCCTGAATTGGTAGATAAGCTTGTTGCTGAAACCCATCAGACTGAGAATGTGCAGGAAATTCAGTTGGGTAAGATCTTGGACCAATCTGCGAACCAAAATCATTCCTCAGAGGCAAGTGACTCTGCCGAAAATGTGAAGAAACGCCAGGAGTTACAGTTCCTGAATTTACAGTTACATCCTGTGGTGGCAATGGTGGTGGTGGAGGCAATGAAGTCGAAGAGGAATTTGGCTGTAGAGCAAAGTAAGAATGTTGGTTGGGTAACATGTAAGAAGGAAAGCTTTCCCCAGAAGATTGAAACATGGAAGATGCAGTCTGCTGCTGTTTCATATGTGGATTATCTATACCCTGTGAGTGTGGGAAAGAAGGGGAGGGTATTTGAGAAGGATGATTATAGAGCTCCATTGTATTTGGATGAGCATTGCTCTTTGTATGCCTATTTGGTGAGGATGTAGTAGTTTTAAGTGGAGAAGAATCAGATACAGATGAGTTATCTGACTGTAGAGGCCGGCAATCAGCATTTTGACACACCTGATCTAAAGGACTGGAGAGAGACTTCTGGTCAGAATTTTTGAAAGACATAAGTATTTTCTGGGAGGCATTATCAAATGACTTCAGTTTATCAATATAACCAACCGACAAGGTATCAACAATTGAAGGGTGGTGAGATTCTGCTGCTTCTTGACAATCCTCGTTAGTGACAGGACTAGGTCCTTTCTGCTTGTTTTCTACCAAGTGTCCTCTGAATACAGGGGCAGGAATATCTCTACATTTCTCAGATGTAACCATGTGATACTCAGTTGATTGACGATCTTGATTATGAACACCTCCACCAACAGAATCTTCTCTTTTGCGATTAATATTCATATCTCTTGAAGCGAAAAAATTACTATACGGTTTCACTTCTGGATCTCTAACTTCATCATGATCATGATCACATACTCTCTCAGAGATCTGCTTGATCTCTTCATGAACATTAGTCCTAGAACTCTGAGGAAACTCCAGATACTGTTGTTTGTTCCTTTGCCGCAATGGTTCATCACTCTTGCTAGAATCATGGTGCAGATAACGACAAGATGCTCCGCGGTAGCACCTGCCTCGACGGAAGTCAAAACAGTCTGGCATCTGTCCCTTCACTCGTCTCTTATTCTCACCAATGAATTCACCTGCCCGCCGAAAATTAGGAGACCTGCTCTTGCTCCTATGATTTCTGGGAGACCTGCTCCTGCTTCTGCGAGTTCTGGGAGACCGGCTCCTGCTTCTACGATTTCTTGGAGACCTGCTCCTGCTTCTACAATTTCTTGGAGACCAGCTAAAACAAGAAGCAAGAAATTTAAAACTTTCCACAACTCATAAACAAGGAATGCAACATGAGTTTGTAAGGAACATAACTCTTTTTAAGATGTCATATTTCTTAAAAGATAAATTAAAAAAAAAAAACTCCAAGCCATAAACCAACAGACAAACAATTTGAAAAAATAACCTGCGAGATCGGCTTCGCTTCTCCCTTCTTCTCCGTGGACTTCTCCTTCTTCTTCTATCAGGAGGTGAACGGCTCTGACTTCTGCTCCAACTTCTGCCTCTTCTATGCCTCCCAATATAGTGTGAATCATCATCACTATCACTAGCACCATCCCTGGCCAATCGCCCAAACTTATCTACTTTCTGTTGAGTGAAACCAAGAGTCCCATTTTCTTCCTCTTGCCTATTTACCTTGCTAAACCTAGCACTGTCAACACTAGCACCAACCATGACATTTTCCTTTTGGAAAACCTCCATAGAAGCAGCATGATGGATAGAAATTTGATGTACGTGCTTATTATCAACATGTTCATTCCCATTTATGCTAGAGGTTGTGACAGTGCCTTCAACCACTTCTGAACTCGCAACTGCACATGGCATGCTTAATATATAGAGTGGCCCAAACCCCTTTTCAGTCTTGCAGTGACTACTAACATTCTCCAAACTAGACCCAGCATCTCTATGCAAATTAGCACCTAACGAAACACATGTATTTTCACCGCAGTTCTCAACATCTTTTTCTGAGTTGTCATCAGAAGCATAGTCTTGTAGAAGTCTGAATGGACTGCCACCTTTTGCAAGTTGACTGGAAGTATCTAATTTCTCCAAACTAGTGACTAAGGGCTGCTCAGTAGGTACAGCTAAATTCTTGACTGCAATAACTTTGGAAACTGATGCCCCAATTGCCTTTTTGTCAGCATTGGCAATGCCTTCTGGACCTGAATTTAAGAGGGAAAAATCTTTAAAACTCACTAAACATACAACAAATGAGAGCAAATTATATGAGATAAAGACATGTCAATGAATATTCTGGAATATAACAAAACTAGGTAAAACAGCATTCTGGGGCCATCAGCAAGTATTGATATGTGATTAATTTCTATAAAGCAAACAATTTTGTAAATGAAATACATACTAAGGAAACAGGACAAGCAAAACAAAGAGGGCTTAATATGATAATTAGATATTAAATTGACCTTGTTCACCCAATCCTAAACTGCCAGCAGCTGATTCTTTTTCAGAAGAAACATCCTTGCATGAATTATATTCTGCCGATATCTTCAATGGATGTAACTGCTCTTTTACATTAAGCATGTTGTCATTGATATCACACTGACTGTCCAGGCCTTCAAGTGACCGATTTGTTTCCTGCTCATCATCAATTTGGGTGATATCATCTTGACATCACCCACCAGAAAAAGAAAAAATAAATATAGAAAAAAATCAGCATGCAACTGTAAGTAGATAGTACTAATAATCAGAAAATATACTTAAAAATACAGTTCATAATATAACATCTTTGGATATCCCTAATAGAATATGACTTGTGCTCTGGTTGAGTTACCATTAATAAGTTTCAAGGAAGTCTATATGAACAAGATCAGTACTGATTCTTTTGGAGCTCATAACACATAAAATGGAAAATATTTTTACATGATGTTAAAAGATTCTAAACTAATAGGAAGCCAAAGCTAAAAGGATTCTGAACATTAGGAAGCAGAAGTTAAAAAAATTCTGAACATTAGGAAGCATAACTATAACAAAAAATGCCAACCTTCCATCTCCATGTCAGAATCATCAGGCAAATAAGAAGCAGCAGTAATCACCAAATTGAATGGTTGCTCAGAAGGCTCGTTTTTTGAAGGCCTCAAAGTTGAATTCCCTTGCTGTTCATCTAATTTACATGACAAAATACTTTTCTTTTTCATCCACTGGAAAAAATCATGTGCTATTGCAGCCTCACTTCCCAGCCCACCACCATGCAAAAATGCATACTCTGGCTTGCCAGATTCTTTTTTACGTACCATGTCCTCATAATCAGGACCATTCTTAGCAATACACTGGCACAAAGCTTCAATCCTTTCAACAACCTTTTCATCAGTTGGCTTCAGAGGAGTGGAAGAGTGATCATTTGTCAAACATACTTCTAATGATAACTTATCTCCAACCAGAGAACTCATGTCACAGCCATTCCCCACTCCCTTATTCAGAGAGCCATTATCTGCAATTAAATTATGTTTGACCTGATTTGGAGCCGCAACTTCATCCATGGAACCTGAAGCACTTAACTTAGAGCCATCTGAGTCCAAATGACAGGGCAAGTTGGAAGAAATTTGGACAGGCTTAGAAAATGAAAAAGGAGTAGAGGTTGAAGGTGGAGGAGATGGTAGAATAGGCGGTGGAGAAGAGGGTAGGGGTGGGGGTGGAAGGGAAGCAGTAGACAGCACATTATGGTCTCCACCTGTTGAGTGTACAAGGCTTCCTAGTGGAGCTGAAGTGAAGAAACTAGTTGTAGGAGGGAGGGGTGGATGTGATGAGATATGCGGAAGTCCTGGCTTCTGAGGCAGAGGATTCACTGGAGCTCTATAAAATGTTTGTCCTTGTGACTGAGGAGGAGGAGGAGGAGGTGGAGGTAATGCTCTAGGATGTGGCTGGGCCTGTGAAACCTCTGTGTGAGATGCACTAATTGGAGAAGGAAGCACCAGTTGTGGCATATTATGTGCATTCTGGGCCCCTAAATGTGAATGATGTTGTGAATTCTGTTGAGCAGTCTGATACATATGTGGCAATAAAGCACCTCGATGAACATGCATGGGTGGGTGTAGATAAGATTGACCTGTATTTGGCAACCCACCAGGTGGAATTTGATGAGGTGCTGCAGGACCATGCTGATACGATGTATAGGCCAATGGGCCTTGCTGGAAGTGAGGTAGAGAAGGTGGTGGACCTGGCAGGCGCTGCTGATATAGGGAGGACATGGGTTTTTGAGTACCCTGTTGTGGCTGAGGATTATGACTCCCTTGAGTATACATCTCTTAGTAGTATTACTGAAACCAAAAGTTTTAGCACAAAAAGCAGGTTGCAAGGTGTAGCCTTCAACTCAAGCTTCTAAATCCCCTGCGGAAAATCACATTCAAATCAGAGAATAGGTAAAAATATAAAGTTAACAACTAAGTGAAAGCCAGTTCTAAACACAAAACAATAGGGAATCCAACAAGGAAGCAGCACAAACCTATAAAGCAATGAATTGCATTTCAGAACTACCTGAACATGTTGTTCGCTTCAACTAACGCATTAAACAGTCAAAATCAAATATATTTCCCCATAACCAACAAGAACAAACGGAAATCAGAAGCATATCGCTTTAAATTTCCATTTCAAGTCCTTCAAATTTCAAACTACTAAGCAAAATATAACCCAGCAATATCAAAATTGCTTCCTTTATTCATAAAAAAAAAAAATCATTCTCTAACTTACATATTTCAAATGCATTCAATACTGTCAAAAAAAAAACAGCAGAGGCTGAAAAAGCTTCAAATGCCACGTTCTCGAATTGAAAACCAATGTTGAATTCAATTCAAATCCATAAGGAAACTCTACAAAGCTAAGTTTAAACAAAAACCAAACTTTCCGTTTTCCATTCTTTTCCATCAACTTTTTCAGCAACCAAACAGCTAAAACCAAAAATACCAATAATTAAGGAGGTAAAACGACTATTTAATTTTAAAAAAAAAAAACAGCATCAAAGTAACTAAGTTAAAAAGATAAATGAATGAAAAAAAGAAGACGAAATAAATCAAACTAACGGTGGCTTACCAGTTGAAAGTGGGAGATAAAATGGAAAGACAATGGAAAAAAAGAAAGGAACCCTAGAATTTCGAAAATATAGGAATTTAGAGCATTTTTTATGAGAAAAAGAAAGGTATTTTCGGAGTATATAAACCCTAATCAAAGCTTCTTCTGAGTTTGTGTCTCTGAGCTATGCTTCTGTGTGTTTCTCGCTTAGTTTTTTGGATTTGGTTCATCTTCACTCAGCGTGAGAATAAAGAAAAAGTTTCTATTTTTATTTTTATTTTATTTTATTTTCTTTATTAATTAAGATAAAATAAATAAAACATTAAAAATTGGAAAAAAAAAAAAACCGAAGATATTAATCCTTGGTCACTTTAACTCATTAACTTGTTGTGAATGGTTCAAAAGTGTCATTATTGCATATTAGTGCAATACATTAGACAAAGTGTGAAAATTTTGTGAGTCAAATCCATCTCTTGCTAACTTTGTCTCACAATTGCAATCTTTTCTTTTTCTTTAATAATATATTGTGCTTGTTTGGCTTTTTTTTTTCATTTTTTTTAAAAAACAAAATCTAAAAAAAAAACTTTAGAAAAGTTATACAAGTTTTTTCTTTCTTTTCTTTTAACGACATATCAATTTTTGAGGAAAGTTTTTCTTTTTGTTACAAAAATATCCTCATCTATTAAAAGCAATTTCAATATTATTCTCTCAAAAAAACCTAATTTCAATCTATCTCCCTCTCTTATCCCTCTCTATGCAAACCACTCTCTCCAACACAAATCACAATCTTTCTTTTCTCTATTCCTCTCAACAAAGACTACTAGAAAAAACATAAGACCCAAAATAACAAAATCTGAAATTTTTTTATTTTTACAAAACTTAAAAAAAAAGAATTCAAAATTGCATTCAGGTACTATTTTTCTTTTTCTTTGTAGTTTGTTTTCTATTTCCTTTTTGTTAGGCTTTGGAATCTCTCTTTCTTTCTCAGTTCAATTATTTTTTTAATTTTGAAATATGCATTTGAGTTCTTATTAGATAGCTTAGAGAATCAAAGTTGTCGTTTTGGGTTCTTGATAAAGATCCTAGACCCATTAAAATTGTTGAAAGATTTTGACTGAGAGATCTCTTATTTTGGGTTTAGATCACCATATGGTTGATGAATTAGTACGGGGTAACTCTACATCCCGATAGTCTGATCTGGTTGCTTTTGTTCCAATATTGTCTTTTTTAAAAAAAATTTCAAAGTGTAGATAATATTAAGATCTAATCTATATTGAACTTCATTAAAATTGCTAATGATTAAAATGTATCCAAATAACTAATTGTCACTTTTTTAGAAACTATTGTCTTTTTGTGGATATGACTCATGGTAATTTGCGAATTTTCAAGTTTTGCTGGTAATGTTCTGAATATTATGCAAGATTTGGAGTCAATGTTGGATGATTTGTGAGTGAAATATGCTTATGTAAATTTCGAACAACTTTTTCTTGTAATGCATCTTGGTTTAATTGCATTTGGTGTAATGCATATATGGTCCTAATGGACTACTTGGCCGAATGATCAATTATTGAATAGTGATGATACAAGATTTATTACTTTATATGTCTTGTTGTAGATTAGGTGCCTCCACCAAATTTTGAAATTTCAAAAAAACCAAAACATAACGTAAAGTGGGATTTAGCAACTACCAAAATCTTACTTCAAACATGTTTGGCCTAGCTTATTTTTAGTTTAAAAACTATTATAAAGCTCTTATGAAAAATAATAGCTTTTAAAATTAAGTTAAAACCGTTTGGTAAATTTATTTTTATAAGCTCTTTTTTATAAATAAGCTGTTTGAAAAAACAATTTATATAAATTCTAATTTTTGTTAAAATTATCATAAAGGGTATTTAATAAATAACTTTCTATTAATTACAAATTTCTTTGTTCAAAATAGAAAAAATTAACTTTATTTTTTATCTATTTAAAATAAAATTTTGAAAATATAAAAAGCATTTTTATATAACATAAAGTTTATAATTAATAATAAATTATAAAAAAAAGTTTTATAAATAATTGATAGGTAACACATGATTCATAAATAACTCATAAATTAACAATTTTTATTTTCCATCAATGCAGTAGCTATTTGGTTACGAACTCTACCCATATAACTATCATCCAATGCTCTTCTAGAAGTATATGAACCCATTTCTTCATCATTACTTCTTTCTTCTTGACTTTTAGGAATATAATTGGGATTACGATCACATTTGTCAAACTCTTCATCTATAACACCACATGATCTAATGTAGTTATGAAGTGTCGTTGTTGCAACAATAATCTTTTCTTGTTTTATCAACGGAAATGGCTTCATATCACGTAGAATATGCCACTTATTCTTCCAAACTCCAATTGTTCGTTCAATGACATTTTTTAACGAAGAATGCGCATGGTTGAATGTTTCTTCTAGACCTTCTGGCTGACTGCAACCTCTAAAATCAGGAATGTGATATCTTTCACCTTTATAAGGTGCTAGATACCCTTTCATATTATGGTAACCAGCATCCACTACATAATATTTACTTAAGAAAAAAGTTAAAGCTTTAAGTATTAGTTCATTATAAAAATTCAAGAGATAAATATATAAAATGTCAAACTTTATACAATAAAAATTATAAGTTGTACCTTCTGGAGGGTGAGGGAACACATTTTTCATTTCTTCAAGCACAGTAGAAAAGATACGGGTGTCATGTGTAGTGCCAGGCCAACCAACAACCATAAAAGTAAATAGCATGTCAAAATTACACACTAACATGACATTGTGTGTTGGATATCCCTTTCAACCAATAAAATGAATTTGATCATTTGCAGAAGGAATAGCAAGAACATGTGATTCATCTATAGCACCAATGCACCCTTGAAAATAAGGCCAATATCTACGATCATTTTTAATTTTGGATGGAACTTTTGCAAATTGAAAATTTGAAGCCTTGACAATTTAATTGGCTAGTAAACATAAATTATTTAATACTTCACCGAACTTCCTACTTACAATCTCTCTCGATTTTTTAAATTTATTTTGGACATTATGATTTGTTTCACTGTGTGCACAAGTCCAAAGAAACATAGCAACTGTAGACACCTCTAAAATAAAAATGATAATAAAATATAAAATACAAAATAAAATAAATTAAAAAATGAAAAAATGAAAAATGATGAAAATGAAATGATGAATGAACAAGAAGGGACTAAGCGTGTGCTCAGCCCCTTTCCCAGTCCATCATTACAGGGCAGGAAAGCCCCTGAAAGGCAACCGAGTTTTGAGAATGAACGGTCACCTCCGGCTGCCAATCCCTCCAACCTGCCAGAGCATTATGAAATCATGCTCAAAATAGCATGATTTCACTTCTGGATTGTCCAAATTTTTGGACAATCCAGTTATTAAAGGCGGAGGGAGAAGATTTTAAAAGGAGAGCAAAAAAAAATCAGAGAAGAGGAACCAAAAAACCAATCGGAAAACAAAGAAAAAAGCAAGTTCAAACAACCAGAAAAATCACAAATCAGCCATCAAAAATCCTAAACTACCAGCAGACTACCCTAGCCACAATAACACAAGATCGAAAATCAAAACAAACACAAGACAAAAACAAAAAAGAGAAAACTAGTCAGATCTAGTGAAAGGGGGGGTTTAGGCGTGAAGGATAGAGTTGATTTTGGAAAGAGAGAGAGAGAGTCGCAGATATGGGTTTGCCGATCTTCGATGATAAGGGGAGTGTAGGAGAGTCGACGACAGGAAAAGGGGGATTTGGAATCTGGGTTCGCTGATCTTCGACGGTGAGGAAGACGGTGGAAGTGACAGCGCCGGTAGAGAGGGGAGGAACACCTGAGCCGTCAGTTAAAAGCAAGCCGCTGGCGTAAGGGAAAGAAGAAGGAGAAAGAGAGGAAATGTTTTTTTTAGAGAAAAGTTAAAGAGGGTGCGACTAGAAAGAGAAAAAGAAGGCAAAAAATTAGGAAAGAAGGGAAAAGAAAGGTTTAAGTACTTAGGTTTAGGATCAAAACGACGTCGTTTTGGTGGGATAAAAGTTGCCAAACAAATACCCAAAACGGTGCGTTTTGGGTTCAGCACTGTGGGCCTCAGGAGGCAGATCAGGTGTGGCAGATTTGGGCTTCTGTGGGCCACTGAGCTGGGCTAATCCGAGCCCAGAAATGTATAACACATTCTCTTTGGTTTGGGCTTATTTCAATTAATTTTGGGTTAGCCCATTTTGTTAAATAAATTACATTTTTTGTTGTTATGATTTAAACCATATTAGGAAAAGTTATTTATATGTATGTATATATATATTATGAATGCTTCTTTTAATGCTAGAAAATCAAAAAATAATAATGATAGTAATAACAAAAATAATAGTAAAATGCATAGTTTAGAAGAATATATATATATATATAATAAATAGAAAGAAAATTCATAATAGATTTAGTTTTTTTAAAAAAAATAAATATAACAATAACGATAAGTAAATGAGAAGAATAAAAGAGAAAAATAAAATTATTATTTGAAAAATTTCACCTAAGAAAGGTAAAGAGTTGCCTTTTCTAAGTGGGATTTTTTGAATGTGAAGTTCGAGACGGATTTTCACCGAAGCGTCGGGATAAATCCAAACTCTAAACTTCAAAACTCGTTAAGTCAAATAATCGTNGGTTTTTCACCAAAAAAAAAAAAAAAAAAGCAGTCGGGATAAATCCAAACTCTAAACTTCAAAACTCGTTAAGTCAAATAATCGTTGTAAAAAATGATATATATTAAAAAATAATAAACTTACATAATATTGTATTTGAACTTAAATTAGTTAATAAATATTACTAAATAAAGTTAATTTAATCGTTTAAAAAAATTAATTAATCGTTTATTTGATAAGTTATATAATCAAGTAAAATATTAATCAACAACGTTAATTAAAGGACAAAACAAAAAATATATAAAAATATAATAATAATAATAATAATAAATTAAGTAAATAATCCATGAAAAAATAACAAATAATACTAAATGTATAAACAAGGTGATAAGTTATTAAACACATAATTAGATGTATTATGAACCACCTAAATCAACAAGCGCGTGCATGTAGATATCATCATTTTATCCTGTCATAGCATGCCACATTTATCTTGCAAATGGTGCGGGAGTTCCGATGATGGGATTTCCCCGAAGAGCTTGTAAAGAAGAGTTCTTCCAGGGATATCTCTAGGTGAGGAAAATTTCGAGACTTCACCAAAGCGTTGGGATGTTCTTCGAATGATTTTTCAATAAAAGATTACCGACCCCATTATTTAAAATAAACAAGTCATGACATCATTTTACGCTTGCATCATGTACATACGTAAAACCGAATAAAAGACTCAGTCAGTTTAATAAAAATTTAGTTAATAAGTAGGGATTAAATCAAAAGTAGGCTATAATAGGATAACTTAAGATTAAATGGTACCTTTCATGGAACGGGCGCCACGGAGGTGCTAGCCCTTCTCCGTGTGTAACCACACTCCCGAACCCATCTCTAAAAAACGTGGATCAGTTCTCGTTCTTTCGACGGACCTAAAATTAATTTAAAACTTCGTCGATTAGAATCGGGCTAATAGGTGACCAATCACACCTAGATAAAAAAGATTGGTGGCGACTCCCACACCACTTAATTTTCACTGACGTTTAGAGGACAGGTTCCCGGACCCGCAAGTTACGACAGCAACCACCTCCAATGCTGTTATGTCTTTATATGGATGTAACCATCCTTTATTTATCAATGTATCTGTAAGTTGCAATACAGCATGTGATTCCATTCTAAACATTCTATAACTTTCACTTGGAGTTTGTAAAGTTTCACGTACCCAATTTCATTTATAAGAATAATTGAATCTATTTCCTTGTTTCATTAAGTATTTCATGTGATATACAATTGCAATAGCAGCTCCTCCATGCATGTTTTGATAAAACCTTGCACATTTTCTTCTCTTTACAACTTGTATTGATGCTTTGACTTCATTAGAAGACATCTGTTTAACAATATTAAAATACATAAGTAGAAATCCAAGTATATCAATTAAAAAAATAAATATTATTTGAAACAAATCAAATAGTACAAATAACAATTCAAATTAATATAACATGGATAATGGCAAATTCTTGCAAACACCAATTTAATTAAACATAACAGGTAACACAAATACAAAAAGAAAGTTGTTTAAAGTTCAACATCAACCTAAAATAAACAAATCAAATCCTAAACTAATCAACTAGTCCCACCACAATTTTTTGATAGATTATGCTCATATTGAATCCAATTTAGCTTATCACTTAAATTTGGCAAAGAAATAAAAATGAGTCTATTTTCTTCCTTTTTAATCAATTGTAGTGCAAAATTAAATTCATCTACACTCAAACTCCCCTCATTTTGTAGAGATTTCATTACTCGAATACACTCTGGAATACTATATTGTCCTGTGGCTTGTGATGACATTGAAATTTCAACATTTTCTACTGCATTATGACTTTGTGCTACCTCACACAATCGTTCCAATGTTCTTTGCAAGCTTGCTGCAGTCCTAGTTTTTGCCTTACCCTTTGCCACTTTTTTTCCCATTTCTTCTGGCACTATTTTTTTCCTCTTGATTTGAGTGTTTACTCATCTTCATCACAATTAAATTCTTCAGCATCAAATTCAACACTGTCTTGTAACGAAGTTAGATTTGTAGATCTGACATTATCTTCAATTGGTATACCCATCGTCGGTGCCCATGCATTTTGACTAGTGGCTACTGTATCTCTAAATATAAATTACAATTCATCAGCATGTTCCAACCCTTGATATCGAAATCTGACATATTTTGAATTGACCTACACAAACATCAAAGAGAAAGAAACTTTTAAACGAGGTACATATGTAAAATAATTTATAGTAGATGAAGCATATAAAATTTAAAATACTTTTTTTTTTTATTTTGGCTTCCTACCATGTGGCATTAGCTTCAATGGTTCCCGTCTCACGGTTCCAACCCAAACCTGTTTCTTTGCCCTTCAATTGTTTCTATAAAGCCCATTCATTCTTTAGACTATTCAGTATATTTTTCAATTGCTTTTGGGTATAGTTTTTATTAGCACGAGTATTAAATTCTTATACTACAACTTCCCATCTTTTAGTTCTAAATGAAATTCTTGGTTTTCCACACTTACGAATCTCATCCGTACAAACTTGAAGTAAGATTTTAGTAGTGACCAATCCCACTTTGCATTATGTTTTGGTTTATTTGAAATTTCAAAATTAAGTGGAGGTATTTTTTGACTGACCATAAACTGCAACAAGATATATAAAGTAATCAATAATTTGTCATCGCTCAAACAATAAGATACCAAAATTTGTGATGCAATCAACATAATTTAGAAAATGAATGCTGCTATTTTTAGTATAGATTTTAGTTTTAATCTTCTATATTTATGATTAGTTGAACCTATATATATATATATATAAGATATAAGTAGCGACACACCAAATAAATTAGGATACGAAGTAAGAAACCAGAAAAAAAAATGAAAAAAGAAAGACAAGCGCGGTGATTGACTATATTACCACAAGCTACAGGGACATCCTTTTCCACACATTTCTAATTTGTTTAATGAATTTTGATATAATGATGACTTTCATCATCTGACTCAACTCTTTATAGAACGAATGGCCAAAAGTAAAAAACCCAACCTGATGATGCCTCCCTTAGATTATGAATTGATATATTAACGATTATATGCTTTGACTAACCAATTAATGCCAAGTGGCATAATTGCATATATGGTTAGACTTTAGTTTATATCAATCCAAGCCATCAAATATTCAAATACCAACTATCTAAACAACCACAGAAAAAATAAATGGTTATGCAGAAGAAGTTGCTTTCTTTGACTATTTGGAAGGAGAACAAGAGCTAAGGGAAAGGACAAAGAGCCATCGTTTATGCAATGAAGAAATTGCTGTTGGGCGTGACCAACAGGGAAGACGGAGAGGGAGAGGACGGGCACAAATTTTTCTAAGTTTACTAATGAAGAAGTAAGTAGTCATTCTAAGTTTACTCAAACTTATAAATTAATTAATTTTTTTGATAAACTAAATAAATAAAGTTATAATATTTTAAAACATTATTGACCTATTTTAAGAAAATTATTAGAAAATTCCTTTTTTTATTGCTTATGAAGGAAGAAGTCTTGATGTGTGTTCTGTTGGCATCAAAGTTGAAAAGGACCAACAAAATCAGAAAAGGAGAATAAATATCAATTTATTTATTTAATTTTAACTTTAACTTTAACTTTATGTATATCAAATATCATATACATGACTTATTTAACTTTAACTTCTCAGTTTTCATCTAATTTATTTCAATAACTATTGACCTATTTAACTTATTTCAATCATAATAAATAAATATTATATAGACAAAAAAATTAAGAACAAATAAAGATCACACAATTGTTATATCAAATAATAAATTGAGAAACATCGAATAACAAAGAGAGTTTCCAAAATCCAAAAAAAAAGAATGATACAAAATAAAATGAAAAACAAATTAGAAAAAAAATAATACCTTAATGCAGTTATGATTTTTTTGTTTTCGTTCCTCTTAATTTTCGTAAGAACAAAAAAACCCTGATTTGCAAAAAAAAAGAAAGGAGAGAGGAGAGGGAGGGAGTACGTATTTTTTTAGAGAGGATTTTTTTGGAAAAAAATAACTCTTCTAATAAACTGATGTGTTTTTTTAAAAAAAAAAAAGAAGAGAAAGCTTCTAATTTGAGTTTTTTTTAAGTTCTTTTTTTTAAGATTTTATTTTAAAAAAAAAAAACTATTTTTTAATAGCTTTTCATGAAACCCTGTTTGGCCCAGTTTCTACTTTTAAGCAATAGATAAGCTAAAAATAAACCAGGTCAAACGGGCACTTCAAGTTTGTATGGATGAGATTCATAAATGTGAAAAACTAAGAATTTCATTTAAAACTAAAAGATGGAAAATTATAATAGAGGAATTTAATACTCATGCTAATAAAAACTATACTAAAAATCAATTAAAAAATAGATTGAATTGTCTAAGGAATGAATGGACTTTATGGAAACAATTGAAGGGCAAAGAAATTGGAATCGTCAAAGTTGATGTCACATGGTGGGAAGCCAAAATAAAAGTAAGTATTTTAAATTTTATATGTTTCAGCTACAACAAATTATTTTACATATGCATATTGTTTAAAAGTTTCTTTCCTCTTTGATGTTTGTACAAGTCAATCCAAAATTTACTAGATTTCGATATCACAGGCTAGAACATGCTGATGAATTGAAATTTATATTTAGAGATACAATAGCCATTAGTCAAAACGCATGAACACCAGCAGTGGGCGCACCAATTGAAGATATTGTCAAATCTACAAATCTAACTTGACTATAAAACAGTGTTGAATCTGATGCTGAAGAAATCAATTGTGATGAAGATGATAGCCCTATGGTAAACACCCAAATCAAGAGAAAAAAAAAGATGTCAAAAGAAATGAGAAAAAAAGTAGCAAAGGGTAAAGCAAAAACTGAGACAGCAACAAGTTTGCAAAGAACATTGGTACAATTATGTGAGGCAGCAAAAAGTCATAATGAAACTAAAAATGTTGAAATTTCAATATCATCACAAGCCACAGGACAATATAGTATTCCGGAGTGTGTTCAAGTATTGAAATCTCTACAAAATAAAAAGAGATTAAGTGCAAATGAATTTAATTTTAGACTATAATTGATTAAAAAGGAAAAAAATAGACTCATTTTTATTTCTTTGCTAGATTTAAGTGATAAGCTAAATTGGATTCTATATGAGCATAATCTATCAAAATACTGTGGTGGGATTAATTGATTAGTTTAGAATTTGATTTGTTTATTTTTAAATTGATATTGAGCTTTAAACTACTTTCTCGTTGTATTTGTGTTACTTGTTATAGGTAATTGAATTGATATTTGAAAGAATTTTCTATTTTTCATGTTATATTTATTTGAATTGTTATTTGTACTATTTGATTTGTTTGAAATCATATTTGTTTTTTTAATTGATATATTTAGATTTCTACTTATATATTTTTTGATATTGTCTAACAAACATCTTCTAATGAAGTCAAAGCATCAGTACAAGTTGTAAAAAGAAGAAAATGTGCAAGGTTGTATCAAAACATTTGTTTTAAATAGATAGAAAAAATAAAATTAACTTTTTTTTCATAGTGAATAAAAGAATTCATGATTAATAGAAAATTATTTATTAAATACTTTTTGTGGTGATTTTAATCAAAATTAGAGTTTATATAAGTTGTTTTTCCAAACAACTTATCTATAAAAAAAGAACTTATAAAAATAAATTTATCAAACAGTTTTAATTTAATTTTAAAAATTAGTATTTTTTATAAAAACTTCATAATAGCTTTTAAACTTAAATTAATATAAAATTATATATTATTAATATAACAAAAAGAAAATGCAAATGACAAAGAAAAAAAACTCTTTTTAAAGTAGTGTTAATTTTGCTTGTAATTAATTAATAAAGATACGTAAGAAGAAGAAATCGTTGTGCATTTCATTAGCTACTAATACACATTCCTTATACCTAGAATATTTAATTATTTATATTTTCCATTTAAAGATATAAAATTCATAATTTAAAATGAGAACGATATTTATGAGGCAAGGGAAATTTATTTTCATCCATGTAAGTTAAATCTCAAGAAAAGTTTTAAGTCAATGTTAATAGAATTGGTGTTGAATTAATTCTTTGTATTTTGTGTAGGTAAATGTATTTAAAATACAAATATATCATTTTATTTGAGAACAAAATATAATGTAAGTAGATGGATTATATTAGACTTTTGAAATGTCTACCCAATAGACCCGACTTGAACTTGTAGAAGTGCTGCCCATGAACATCCATTCTCAAGTAAATTTATCATTTTTCTATTAATAATAATCTTTACTGTTTTCGATCAAATAAAATCTTTTCATTCGGTTCAAATTAGTATTGTAAAATGATTTTTAATATTTTTTAGTATTAAACTAAATTAAATAAAAAATGTGAAGGCACTATTGTCACAGATCTCATATCAGTAAAAAATGTGCTGAATCTTGAATATATAAACATGAGTTTTTCATCACCTATCAGGTATATCTTTTGAGTTGAAAACGTAAGTCTATAATTTATAAGCTTATTTAAACTTTATTTTTAAAGTTTAACATTGTATAAAGTTGGGTTTAAATTTCAATTTATGATATTTGATATCAAAATAGGCCTAGATTATAAAATGTTACAGATCTCACATCAATAAGGAATAGATGAACTTGAGTATATAAACATGAACTTTTTATCATTTGTTAGATATATCTTTTGAGTTAAAAAATGTAGATCCATAATTTATAGATTTATTTAAACTTTATTTTTAAAATTTAAAATTATATAAAATTGGGTTTAAATTTGAATTTGTTGTTTGAATATTAAATAAAAAAATAAATAAAAATTAAAAAATACAGAATAAAAATCCTACAGGAGGGCCCACCAATAGATTAAAGTTGAGTGGAGCCTCTCTCCCTCTTTCTATTTTCGTCCTTCGCTTCAGAGTTCAGATCTGATCCGAAGAACACTAAACAAACAAGGTGAGCGAAGCTAACTACCAAAAAAAAAAAAAGAACTCACATATTTTGTCATTTCTTTCCTTCTTTTTGTTTCCCGTGAAAATCCCAATTTTCGTCTGTCTGTTTTTCTTGCTTCTGCTCTAACATTGAGTAAAAATCGTAAGTTGGTCATTCGATTCTGTTATCTTTTTTAATTATTATTATGATAAGTGTTTTGCATGTGGATTTTTCTCAATGATAATGCTTGTAAATGGCATTTTTGTAATGGCATCTGTCTGTCTTGGATCTATTGTTGCTGTTGGTTTCTTACAATCTGTTGCAACGAAGACATTCGGGGTTGTTAATGATTTGCCTGTTAGTTTCACATCAAACTGAAAGTGAGCATAGTGTGAGATTATATTTGCGTAGGAAAATGCTAGTTTCGCCGTCTGGCCGTCTCGCTTTAGGATTGAGTTTGGGTTTTGCTTAGCCCTCATATGATCTATACCTATAGTCTTGGTTGTTTCAAAATTGATGTATGCTTTTATAAATTGCTTTTGTTATTTGATGGGTTTGTTACCATGAAATAGGGGAATCCTACTGCATTATTTGTGGGGTTTTCCTTAATCTATAATATAGTTAGGTTCATTTCACAGAACGTGTTTTGTTTTTTTGTAAATATTTCTCCAAATTTGATAGTGGAACTGAAGTTTAACAATTCTACATAGTACTTTACTTTTGGAGTTTATATCTATAGTACTTCTTTTATTGACTAGAATATTTGTTCCCTTGTAGATTACTTGTGTAGAAGTCCAATTTAGAGGTCATGGGTCGTGGAGTTAGCAGTGGTGGGGGACAGAGTTCGTTGGGTTACCTTTTTGGGAGTGGAGAAGCTCCGAAACCCACTGCAAATGGCAATGTCACTGGCACTAGTACTGCCAGTGAAGTTCCTAAGACCCAGAATGAGGTTGCTAAGGAAACCCCACAAAAGCCCACCACCACATCTCCACCAGCAGATGTTGCTAGGCAGGTTCCAGCAGGCATTCCAGGGAACAATGCAAACAACTACTTCCGTGCTGACGGTCAGAATTGCGGCAACTTTCTTACGGTAGAACCCTAGTCACAATTGTCTTTAAACTGTAGTTTAGCAGTTTTTGATCAAATGTCTGCAATTAATCTACACAATACTCTGAAATTCATTGATGGACAACTTTTGCTTTGTTTTCTTGATTTTAAATATCATTCTCATATTCATAAATAATGCTAATTTGCTATGATTGTCTATCTTTAATTTAAAATTAAAAAAAGAGAAAAACAGTTCACATTATTGCATCATGAGTATTGGAAGGTAGTTCTTTTAGAGTTCATCTCTTGACAGTTTTTGATCAAGAATAGACAAATGCTGTAAGCAACCTGCAAAGCTGTTACATAGAGACATTAACAAAGAACTTTGTTATGAATGATTTGTTTGGAGGTCAGCAATGTTGTTCATGTCCCTTATACTTCATTTGACAGAAAGGTAGTTTTACCTTCTGCCTTGTATATAATTGTAATCATGATATAATGTTGTCAACATTTCTCACTGGTTGTCAATTTTGAAACCTATGCTGAAGCTCGTAGATGAGTCTTTAATTTGGAATATGTGATTGGAAAATTATATATTGGGATATTTTGAAAACATTTCTTTTTCTATCTCAGAAGTTTTGAAATCATTACCTCTTGTTGCGAGGTTGACCTGTCTTTATTGCTATGTTCCGCAGCTTACATCGATTTTCCTTTCTTCAGCTGCTACATAGGCGGCTGCTAGTCTAGTAAAACAACATAAGCCGTAGCTCAGTAGCTGTCTAGTGAAACTCTGCATGTAAATCATTATCATGAGAATTATAGGAGATAACATATTGGATATTGGTAATTACAGTTTGCCGCCCGCCCCCCCCCCCTCCTCCCCTTCCAAAATTCCTCTGTTGAGTCCTAAGTGCAGCTTTTATGGTTTCTATTATTGTGCAATATTTTCTGGTTGGTGAGGGCAACTTACCAATGGACTGTCCTAGGTTCTCTTATTGCACCTGTTTTTAGAAAATCATGCATGCGTGCATGTGCTCAATTAACATTTATCATTCAAGATTTGACATGTTCGACTGCTGCTTACCCCTACACCAAGTCGCAATATACTTTTTGCCTTTTAGGTGGCCACAGTAAAAACTTTGATAAATTTCTCTGATAAATTTCTCTGAACAGGATCGGCGCACAACAAAGGTTCATGCAGCGCCTGGCGGTGGATCCTCCCTGGATTACCTGTTTGGTGGCAACGAGAAGTGAGGCTTTGGAACCGCTGCTTATGTTGTCCTAAAGCCCCTAAAGTTTGGGGCCAACAATATATGAATCTTGTTACATAATGAAGACATTTTGAGTTGTAGTCCGGGTTTGGTGGTTTTAGTATGTTGGGTTCTTTCCAATATTTTAGACTTTGGGAAAGCCAAAATTGATCGTCTTCCTAAACGAAGCAACTGCTTACTCTCAGTTGACCAGACTTATCTAATCCTTCCATTTAATGTCAAATATATTATGTTGTGATTGCTTATTGGTTATTACTTTTCTTCTTCTGGTCCATTGGATAAAAAGATAACATAGTTTAGGTTGGACCCAGGATACATTTACCGTTTTTGAATTTCCTCGGAACTTAACTTGTACTCGTAAACACTGTACAACTTTTCACAAAAAACTTAAATGTAAATTCAATGCCTTCGATGAGAAAATTACTCGTTAGCCACCCCGATGGGGGGTTTTGCTGGATAAGAGTCCATTTTGTAACTAATGTACACGTAAACGTGATATTATATTTTTAAAAATTATTTCAGACATTTTAAATAAAATTTTTTATTTAAGATTAAATAAATTTTTATAATGATCGGTGAACAAATTATGGATAATTAAAATGACATTTGTTATTTTTACGTTTGGCTTGCCACATTGATATAAAAAGATAAATATCATTTTGATTATCGATAATTAATCACTTATTAGTTATAAAACCTTATTTAATTTAAAATAAAATTATAAAAATTTAATTAAATGCTATATAAAAATAAAAATTTATTTAAATTTTCTAAATAATTCAAAAATAATTTAAGTATTATATATTTAAAAATATCTATAAAAAAGGAATAAGAAAATCAGATCAAGATCCAAAGTTAGGTTTGGTATTTGAGTCTAGCAGAGAGAAGCGGACGGAGGTTTGGTAATTACGTTTCTCAGGGGCATAATCCAATGTGATCCTCTATTTTCTTGTGTCTTTTTATTACTTCCAAGTTTTTAGGCTCTACGCTTGTTTTCATCTGGTCTGGTTAAACACGCGAACCAAATGTAAAACTAATGGATTACCGCAAAATGACCACATCATTCCAGAGAAAACGTTTATGCACATATCTTACGTAAAGCAAAGTCGTGGAGAGACTCGACTTGTCGCTAAAATGCCCAATGCTTTACATACATCAAATACAATTTGGCCCCATACTACGTACTTGTCTGACAGAATCAGCATTCTCCGCAAGGAGCAAGGTTTGTGAATGCATTCTGCTCAACAGCTAACTCATCACATTTCTCATTGCAACAACCAGCTCGATCTGAAGCAGGTAAAAATCATGGCATCACTGGTTCTAAACAAAACTACTGCATGCAGCTAAACTCAATCATTGATTTCATTAAGGTAAGAGCTCAGATAAATGAGTATTAGTCGTTAGAAGGCAAAAATAGGAGTGATAGTTAGTAAGTAAGCAGATTCAGTATACATCAGTCATATGCATCTATAACCACCTTGAAGTAATAAATGTACACATGGCTTGTGCGTTTCGTTATGTTGAGTAGTCATCACTAATGGAGTTAAAGATTGTTCACTGGTCATAGCGATTTTTCTGGATTGTTGTGCTCCAAGGTGTTTGGTCTCCTCTCATCTGCCACAACAGAAGAAGAATTTGTGTTCATCAGAAGATGCCCATGTACATATGCAACAGCAAAATTCAAATGACTTGCAAAACAACTGTTATTACATCAAGTTTAAATATCTTGAGAGAGAAAAACATTTGTTTCGCTTCCTAACTTAAAAAATTGAGTTGGCTTCCCGCAAACTCTTCCTTGCAGAATTTGGGCAAGTCAATAAAGAAGTCACCCAATACCATAAAACTCGTGGCCTTAAATGATCCAATCTTAAAGCTATGAATTAGAATACAGGAAGTTACAAACCAGCTGCTCTGAGCTGGAAAGAATGATGAAGGTGATGACATGAAAAAAACAAAAGTGTTTTTGCCTTTTAAATGTGTACAGAAAGCCATTACAATTGGCTGTAAATTAAATGATTCTTCCATTCATTCATACCTTGCCTTGGAGATAAGGTGACAGAACAACCAGCCCTCGTGGATCCAATCCCTTCCGGAAATTCACTGTCAGAGTTTGGTGCATCACCTGCCTTATCATCGTTTAAATTCAGATGAGCTACCAATGGTTCTTGGTTTGCAGGGTCCTGCAAAGAACCCAAACAACAAAAACTTCTCAAACATGCTTAACATATGCAATCAACCACTCACTGTGATGTTTGATGGGAGACCAACAGACTGACTAATGAATCACATGATAAGTGGCTATAACAGGTACAACTGTGTAACATTTTAAAGCCCTTGGAGAAACTAAAGATGGAGAATGTAACATTCACCAAATATTGCACGACAAAAGGAGCATATATTAGTATTACAATGTCTATTGAAAAAGGCCTAAGGGGTGTAACAAGCCGAGCCAAGCCGATAGAATGCCAGGCTCAAGCTCAGTCGAATCAAAAACGAGAAGGCTCGAGCTTCTATTTTTTATGCTCAAGCTCAACTAGAAAAATAATTGGCCTCCTCGAGCTCGACTTATTTAGGCTCAATTATTATCAACATATGTAAGGAGCTCAATACTTGACTCTGGCTCAAGCTCAATTTCGAAATCAGAATTCAAATAAAACCTTAAAATATGTGAACAAATATTATGTTTTATTTGCATATGTACATAATATTACAAATATTAAAAAATTCAAAAGCTCCAGAAAGCTTGTGAGCCACACAATCAAGTGTTACAAAGCTCAAACTCAGCTCGACTTATTGCTTGAGCTTGAGCTCAGCTTGACAGTGACAAGTCAAATTCGAATATTCACCGAGCCGAGCCCAAGTAGCTTGACTTGTTTACACCCCTACCTAACTGCTTAAGCAATGTCAGTGTGTGGGTGTATAAAAGAAAGAAGAGACAATGGAAACAAAAGGAGAAAAAGTGATAAGCACAAGCATGAACCACTGATTCAATAGTTCCAGTAGAACAAACTGGGCTGACAAGTAGCAATTTGATGGTTACAAATTGCATAACAGTCATCCAAATTTTGACAAAGATATTCAAGGATTTTCCCACAAGATGTTGGCTAGTAAAGGGAACCAAATATAATTCTTGTGCAAGTTTTAGTTGACCAAATAGAGAGGAAGGAGCTATGAACCTTGTGGGTTGATAGATCAGAAGGTGCTGGATTCCTTGAAACTGGAGCAGGAGCTTTTGTCTCATGCAATGAAGAATCCTTCTCATGAACATCAGCTTGTTTATGATCTCCAAAATCCTGCCTCATGCTTCTAGAAGATTTTGATTTAGTATTGCAATCACCATTTAATACAGTACCCCCAACTTCCGTAGTAGTCCTTTTTCTGAAATGACTACACAATATTAAGACATAAATCAAAAGTATCTCAGAAGTAATTTATATGGCAATTGATGCTGGTAGACAATCCAGACTTATCTCAAAAAATTTGCTACCATGACCGATGCTGGTTAAAAAAGAAAGGATGCAGCAAGAATTTCCTACCTGCTGAAATTATGATTGGCTACATGGATAGAGCTGGACTTGTTTGCAAAAAGTATTCCTCGGAGAGGCTTCCCATCTATAACAGTCTCAATGGTATATCCATGTGAGAAGCTCTCAGTAACCTTAGCTTGAAATGTCTTCTTCCCTTGAAGCAGGACTTGGTTTAATGGAAAATTCTCTCTTCCTGCAGAATTCAACAGTAATATAAGTGCAAAACACTTTTAAAAAGTTTAAGCATACTAATGAGGCAACATTCTTTTAGTTTATTGAGCTTAGTTTAGGTATCCAAGAACGTTCCACCATCATGCATAGCTTAGTACAAAACATAAGTAACAAGCAACCCAAAAGTCCCTTTCTCTTTTCTTCTATTACAGAAGAAAATCAAGTAAGATGCAATAACCAATCACACAAAAGCAAATTCATAGTTCACAAAATTAATTTCCTTTCATGTGTGTCTGAGTGTTTGCAAGATGGGGATGTTCAGGCTTATTGACATATAAATAAGATTAAGAACTGAAAAAAGACTGAGGTTAAAGAAAGAGAACTTAGTGCTTCTATACTTACTTTGAGAAAAGTGAGAAAAGAAAAGGGGAAAGTCAATGTTAAAAAAAGCCTTAAAGAACACAACTTGAAGAGGAGTGGAATACAGGGGTATAAAATAAAGAGAATCAATCAGAAAGTGAGCAAAATAGTTCTTACTTGGTTGGCCATAACTTGACAAAGGAATGGGTTGGTGCACATCATTGCTGACTTCAATTCTAACAAGAGCTTTATCATGTACAAGATTACTAAGATTTTGTTCTTGACACTTTAGCTTCAACTGCTTCCTTAGGGATAAGTTCTCTGGCTTCCTTTCATCCCGTACAACAAGCCCTGGAATCACATTAATCACTATTAGAAACTCAGCAGAAGGTTAGCAAATAGATTTATGGAGTTCCAGGGACCAAATCACATATCAGAAGCAGCCAAGCAGGCAATGATTTAGATTAAAAATAAATGGAATATTTAGATTAAACCTGTGTACAAGTAATACATGTCATCCAGTGCCTCAAGAGTTTTATTGCAGCCACCAATGAACACAAGAACACCACTCTTAAGGGGATCCAAACAATCCCCAGCAACAGAAAATCTGGCAGAAGGCCCATCACCCACAGTTATCACCCTGGTCCACATGCCAGTATCTGCACCATGGTGGGAAACATAAAATATGAACAACTAACCACACATATAAGTAACATTATTTCATCAGCTAGCAACCCTTTCAGGTGAGAAGGAAAGAAATCGAAAAAGATATGAAAATTAAAATAATTGTGAGCAGCAGAACTAATGAAACTCACACAGGGTTCCAGAATTCATGTAAGAAGAGTCTTGATTCTCATACAAGAGAATGGAAAATGAATTTACAATAAGTACTTGAATCTTAGATTTTTTTTAAAGGATTCTTAGGTATTTAAAGAAACAACTTTTAGTATCCCAATGTCCATATTTAAGGTAGTCAAGAACATAGTGTTAAGTTCTAAATTGGGGGTCTATATCAAATTTGGTAAACAATAATTCCAAAAGGCTTCTGCCTGGATGTACAATGAGTCGGTTAATGCCATTTCCCACCACTGCAACCTTATCCTATGATGATATCAAGAAATAAAATGTTTGATTGAAGTTGACAACATGATCAACAATTCTGTAACACATACCAATATCAAGCATGTAGAGATCGTCATAAAGGTTTTGAGCATCTGTAAATCCCCCAAAAACAAATAAGTTTTTGCCGAGAGCAACAGTGGAGTGCCCAGCACGAGGTGGTAATATCTGGCCTGAGGTGTTCAACTCTTTCCATGCAAGAGTATCTAGAACAAATAAGAAAATGTCAAGAACAATATTAAAAGCAGAACATAAAACTTAGATTCGCATATTGTCAAGCTATGAACAGATTCTTACATATAAATTGTGTAATGAGTCAGATATCCAGGTAAACTAAAACAACCAAACACATGCATGAATATACAGAACAATGTATGGAACAATTAAAAAAATGAAACCTGCATCAAGGATATGGACATCAGACAAATAGTAATCATTGCCATCTTCACCACCAATCACAATGATTTTATTCTTCCAAGACGAGCAAGTATGACTATCGCGGGCAGATGGCGGGTCCCCTGATGTTGTACCACGTTTCCAGACAAAGGTCTCTGCAAGCAAAAAGTTAGGGGGAAAAAAATAAAAAACAAGTATTAACAAATAAAAGCCATGAATGACATGTCCTGCAACCTAAGCTCTTCAAGACATTTTCAAAGCAAAAGAGATATCAAGCACAACTCAGTTCAGCTTCTTAGATTTACACAAGGAAGTCCACAAAAATGCAAACATTTTTCTAAAGATTTTCTCATTTTTTCCCCTCTATGGTCAAATATAGAAATAGAGATCAAATTAATCAAACCATACTTAGCCAAAGCAATAAGTAACTAACCATTGTCAAGAAGTTTACCTGTATTTAATATATACAGATCATTGTAATATATTTCATCATTGTTATCAGAAGATTTCCCACAGCCGCCAAATATGAAGAGCCGTTTACCAACAAGAGCTGCACTGTGACCCTCCCGTGCCTGTGGCCCTTCACCTCTTACACTTGGACATATCCAAGTGTGTGTGGCTGCAACATTAACATGTACTGAAGTTATATATCTCTACTATTAATTAAGGTAGCCACTGATGGGTTTCAGGGATAAATTTTGGGAGAAATATTCCAAAATAAACCACAAAGCGCTTCATGTTATTTCCATGCAAAAGCTGTAAGGTAAATAATAATTGGTTATTTTATCAATTAAAATAACAAAAAAGAAAAGAAGTTAAATCCATCTAGTTAATCACTCATAAATCTCTCCCCTCTCTGAAGAAGGAAATTTTCATGTTTAATTATATAATAAAAAATAATAATTATTTCATACATTTAAGTCTTTTTTCACCCAAGTAGGCAGGTGGCCTTACGCTAGCATGAATAGAAATAAAGAGCTTCAGAGTGCATGATTAAGAGTTAAATTCCTCAGAGTTATCGGTGTCTACAAATTACGTGAACATCATTACACCAAGTTACAAGACAATCTCAAAAGAACATTAATTCCTATAACAAACTTAAAATGCAAAAATATGATGATCTCTATCACAGATTTTAACCAGTCCACTTTAGCAAAATGATTTGTCAAAGAACTGAAAAAATATCAATACAAATGCAGATAATGGGTCATCAAAGGTGAATCAAAGAAAATAAAAAGCAGGGTATAACTCACCAGTGTCTAATATATGTAGATCCTTGAGAGGGTTCATCCCATCTGTACCACCAAATACGAAAAGATTGTCACCAACAGTAGTACAACTATGGCTGTCTCTTGGAGTTGGAGGTGTGCCTTTCATTACCGGCTGGCTCCATGTCTGCTTAGCTGCAAATTTGCGATAAGGAAAATATGAGGGTGATTAAAGAACCACCACAAGAATTCATATGATCATAAATGCTATTAAAACAACCCAAGTACAAAAAGATAAATAAAAGCAATTAAATAGCATGGAAAATCAAGAAATGACATGTGATATGGGGCAAATGGTTCCAAAAGCATGAGAACAACAATAACTCATAAAAATTTTCTAAAAGCAAACAAAAAATGGAAGCAAGCAAAAGTTTATGCTGATCCAGAAATAACCACAAATATGCATAGACAAAAAAGGACCTAACAACCCTTTGACTAGCAGATGCATAGAAGCATTAATACCAACAATTAATGACAAACAAAGCACATATCAAAACATTAATGCTATACCAACAACCCTCCAAAATAAAAAAGTAACACAATAAACCCAACAAAAACCCTAAAATGAACTTCAATAACATATCCACCAAAAGACGAATTAAGAGAATATACGTAACAAATTCAAATCCAAAATTTATCTCAAATACCGAATAAAAATCACAATGCAAACCTCAGAGTTTCATGTAGATATGAAATAAGAAGTGAACAAAAGTTAACCCAGATTTTCAAAGAGACCCACCAGTGTCAAAGACATGAACTTGGTTGGTTTGGCAGTTATCTTTGCCATAACCACCAAAAACATAGAGAAATCTGCCTCCTTTAATGGAGTTACACGTATGACCCCATCGTTTGCCTGGCCCTGGACATGCTTCTCCAACACCTCCAACGTCTTGCTGGCAAAGCCGAACCTTTTCCCACCTCATTTTTCTTTCCTTTTCCTTTTTCTGGAAAAATGAAAGATTTTCAGTGGGAGAGTGAAGGAAAGTTACGATCTTCGAGGAGAAAGAAAGGGTAAGATTATTCCTTCTAATGTGTTTTTTGGGTATGGGGATTTGTCATTTGAGCGGATTAAGAGTTCATGCAAAGAAATAAAATGAAATATGAAATAAACAAATAAGAAACGAAATGGCTACTTCCTAAAGGCTAAAGCTAAACATTTTAGGAATTTTTGGTTTAATGAAATACTTGAAAGAGAGAGGGATTGGAAATTTTAGAACTGTAGAGAGTCAGACAGAGCAAGAGAGGAATCTGATGGGCTTTACATGGAAACTGGAAACAGGGCTTGCGAACACGTGTCATTTGATGTAGGGCCAATACTTAGTGGGCCCGTGAAAGTGGCTCAGGCGGGATTAGTAGCCACGTGGCTAAAAGAAAGAGGTGTCGATTCGGACCCATCGGAATGGGCCCATCACTTCCTTTTGGGCCTTTTCGGGTCACTTAAGTTCCATTGGCCCAGGTTTTTTTGAAAAAAAAAAATGATCTTATCTTATCTTATATATATATATTAATTAAAAGAGAACATAAGACTTAAACCAACTCTTTTTTAAAACCTTTGTCTTACCACTTAATTTGCAAATTCTTTTTTTTCTTGTGTAGGGGGAAGGATTGGTGTTGGATAGGAGTCTTTGGTCAGGGTGTTATTATACCCTTTGTACTATTTATGAAATTCTAGTTATGGTCTATTCTTATGTTCCTTAGAAATAAATAGCAATTAAGTTAAAAAAAATAATATTAAAATGTAATGAGAGGAATACGATTAATTAATTATACCAAATTCATATTTATTCATAATAACGATTAATGTTTTATATTTATAATATATTTACAAGATATAATTTAAAAAAAAAAAAAAACCAAATTATCAGGTCTAGTAGAGAGGTGGCCACAAAAACTCAAAGATGGGATACTTGTAGGTGCATGTGATAAGCTCATCCTAGGTTGGTTCGGTTCCCATGTTGACATGTAAGAAAAGCCAATGGAATGGGGGTGGCCTTAGGGACTAAACAGTAATTAACTAACTGCCATGGTTTGGGGTATTTGACGTCGAAGAAAAGGGCGGAAATAGGCGGCTGAAAGTGATGGGACACTGCAAATTTGTCCATGCATTTTGATGAGACTGTGCTTGGTAAGTTGTGCCTGCCAAAAGCCTAAACAGATTCGAAAATGGGTTGTTGGTGTCAGAAAGCAAAAGATTTTTAATTTTCATGCAAGCAAAAGATTTTCAATTTCAAACATGCTTATTACTGTCTTTTTAATCCACATTGGATTGGATTGGATTGGATTGCTGGCTTGTCTCTCATTCCATGCTGAACATTCATTTAAACAAGCCGCTGCGGCTTTGGAGTGTCAGACACAGCTAAGTTCTGCCTTGGTCTGTGAACTTTACAAATATATATTTATAATAATCGATCAATCGAATACCATAAGTCTGCTTCAATCATATCTCACTCTCAAAAAAGCTCTGCCACATCATTTAACGCAACAATCCTTTTACACCAATCAATCTCAACCTTTTCATGGAAAAAACAAAATAATGATTTTATTTTCAATTTTTTTAAAAATAATTAAAATATTACTTTATATTATTTAATTCATTTTATTAAAATTAAATCAAATTAATTTATTTTTTGACGAAAAATAATATTATAATGATATACATAATAAAAATGAGCTAAATTTCAATATTGTATATGTGAGTTTAATAATATAGAATTTTATAAAAATTTAAAATCTTATGATAACTGGGAAGAGAGATTCATAATATAAAGATAAGATTAAATCTCTTTTCTAATCTACTCTAGGATAATATTGAGAATTTCACTTGTTAGATTAAGGAGGAACATAGATTGAAGTATACTGAATTCTAATAGTTAATTTGATTAAATATTGTTTTCCTTATCCAATAATGGATTAACAATCAAGCATGCTTTTGTATTTTAAATTCAACTATGGCTAATCTTTACTTTTCTATAAATTAATAATATATAAAGTTTATCAATTAATGTCAAAGCAACCTTTGTTAGGATTTAAAATTCTAACAAATTATACAAGGATGATATAAATCATGATTGCAAGTTAAGGTTTTGTGTAATTTTTTAATTTGCATAATTACAATATTAAAATTCATAATTTCCTTATGTATGGTGCAATTAAATCATAAGCATGCTTAGAAATGACAACAAGTAAGGTATCATATATTTTGAGATACTTAAATCATATTACTTAATATTTACCAAGATACATGACCTTATAAATAACCTAATTTATATTTGGTACTTGTTACTTGAATTATATTCAAATTACGTAAGTACTACCGGTTCAATATCCAAATTGTAATTTGATTTTACGTCTTAAATTTTAAATTCATTAAAAAATAATTTTGACGATAATTCAATTAATTTTGATTCAAATTATGAATTATTTAAAAAAAAAAACTGTAGATTGTTGCCGATGAAATTTTTATGATTTACCCAAGATATTCTAATAGTTTTTTGACAAAATCTTGACGATTTTCAAACAAAATTTCCATGAATTTTTGACAGTTTTTAGAAAAAAAATTAGATGGAAAAAAATAAATTTTGATATATTTTTTTACCTTTTTTTCAACCAAATTCAATTGATTTTTCGATGAAATATTTTGTCGAAAATGCTTCAATCATTATGGACGAAATTTTGGTTTTTCAATGGGATGGCATCATTAACTTAATTTTTTTTGACCAAATATAATTCAAATTTTTTTGGTGAAGAGAGAGAGAGAATATATATATATAGAAGAATTGTTTGAATCCATTAAGAAAGAAAAAAGAAAAAGAAAGACATGGTCAATAAATTGTTGAATATCCTCAACAATACATTCATGGTGTGAGTAAGTGAACAAAAACTAAAATAAAATAAAATTTGGTATCACTTTTAAGATCATGTTGGTGATCTAATCGTCATGGCAGTTTTATTATTACGATAATCTTATCATGGGTGATTTTAAGATTATCATGTTTGGTTAACAATTATTAATCATTTGAGATTAGAGATCAACATATTTGGCATCCAATACAATTTTATTTAAAATTATCATACTGATGATGTTAAAAATAATAATTATATATATTGTTTAAAGACATCAATTTATAAAAATTTTAATTCTTTATTTCTTGGATATAAGGTAATATTAAATGATTCAATCAACAAATATGGAAAAATAAATTTATCAATAAGTAAATTAGCTTCTTCTAAAACATTACTTACATAAAAATTTTGGAACGAATTTGAAAATCCGTTGAAATGAAAAGTAATTTTCTTTGAAAACAGAAATTATAAATAACATAAAAAAAAAGCAAAGCTTATTGTTTGATTGAGCTATAATCAAAGACTAGCTGCTATCTTTGATGCTAGCATTTGCTGTAAATACTATAAACAGCAGAAGATTATCCGAGGATACAGAAAAGAAAAAACGTAAAATGATAATTATCTGCACAGATAGACACAATTCCATAGTTCAACCTACAAGTTTGCTTTAGGTGCTTGTAATTGTCTCCTAACTAATGCAGTGTATATACCATCTTTGCCAAGAAGCTCTTCATGAGTGCCGCTTTCAACAACCTGGCCATCAGAAACAACTGCCACAGTATCTGCAGTTTGGACTGTTGATAGCCGATGGGCTATAACTAAAACTGTTCTTCCCTTCATTAGAGAATCCATGGCATCCTACACAATATGTATGAGGGGAGAACTCATCAACTATGGACTGAGCTTAACTAATAAGATTTGTGTGCAATTAACTGAAAAATTCGATAAAATTGAAATTAATTAGTACGTGGTATTCTCACCTGCACGAGGTATTCACTTTCAGCATCTAGAGCACTTGTGGCTTCATCCAAAAGGAGAATCTTTGGATCCATGAGCAGGGCTCTTGCTATTGCTACTCTCTGTTTCTGTCCTCCTGAAAGCCGTACTCCACGCTCTCCAACATGAGTCTGATATTTGTCTGGAAATTTTGATATGAATTCATGCGCATTGGCCATTTTCTGCAATTCTCAAACATTCAAATGTCAGTGCCCCGTGGTGTACAGTGTAGAGATACTTTCTCTTGAAGATGCAGAAGCTTACTGCTGCATTTTCTATATCGTTAATGTTGGCCTTGCCTTCGCATCCATAGGCTATGTTTTCCTCTATTGAGCAGTTGAAAAGGACAGGTTCCTGGCTTACTATGCTGATCTATACATCGAAGAATGAAGTTTATCATACTCGAAACTAGATAGTTACACAATGAGTTATTAAATAAACAATGAAGTGTGATGTACTCATAAAAGTGAACAAACAAAATTTCTTTTTAATTTTCTCCACATGTGATCAAAATCAAGATTACCTTCCTGTGAAGATGTTCATGTGAAATTTCTACCAAAGGAACCCCATTGAGTAGAATCTTTCCTTTCATTGGGTCATAAAACCTTTCAATCAAGTTTGCTATTGTGCTCTGCAGCAGACAAAGTGAACAGATGGTAAATATGCTGACCTACCCTTCAAACAAAAATCTTTTGCAAGAATGGATTTTGAAATAAGCTGGAAATGTTTAGAAACAGTACAAAAGCTTCAGAGAGAGATATTACTTTTCCTCCACCACTAGGGCCAACAAGAGCAACTTTTGAGCCAGGCTGCAGTTTAAGCGTTATTCCCTGAAAAAACAGAATGTTTCATGTATGCTAATCACAATATCATTCATATCAGACATTATGTGCACGCTAAGACAATTATGAGTACGTGAATACCTTGAGTACCATATGGTTAGGACGGGACGGATAGGCAAACCAGACATCGTCTAACTCCACCTCTCCATCTTGATCACTGAAACAAAAGAAAGCCTTTTGTCACTTTCAGAACCTACTTCTATGTACACCATATTTTCCGGGAGTGATGCTGACGATCCACCAATGGCGTTGACATATATTCATGGACAGAATTATAAGAAATAATGAACTAACCCCAATGGACACTTATTTCCTGATTTTGGCATTGATGAGGAACGATCCAGAAGCTGAAAAACACGCCTGCTGGCTCCTGCAGCTTTCATTGCAACTGTGTATAACCCTGAGAGTCCAGATACAGAAGATCCCACTGCAAGTGCAAATAGCTGAAAGGCATTAATGGAAGTAAAAAATTGGGACAGCAGATGGCCAAACTTGATGAAATATATATCCCACACATCACTTGATATACATCTTTAGGCAACAATGAACCTTACCTGTAAGGCTATAAAGAATGAAGGACGTTAGAGCACCAGGGGTCATGGAACCTGTTATTGTCAAATTAGCTCCATAGATAACTACCACGATAACTGATAATGTTGATGCGGCATTTAGACCTCCAAAGAAGAGCCCAACCACTTTCTGTTGCAATAAATAGATAAGACTGTTTGCCACATGAGAGAGAGAGAGAGAGAGAGAGAGAGAGAGAGATCAAATGACATCAGGGAACTCACAGCTTGTTTAAGTCCAAGATTTAGTGTCTCATCAACTTTCTCAGAGTAACGTGTTATCTCATAACCTTCTTGTGCAAAAGATCTAACTGTGCGAATTGCACCAAATGATTCCTAAACAACAAGTCAAAAACTTTGTATCTGATTTTCAACAAAGGTAGCAATAAAACACATCTTACCAGATGTGATACAGGCTTCCTAGTACATCATAAAACTACAGCACAAAAGATGCTAGACCATCAAATTTCAAATAATTGATAGAATACAACTCAACTTGTGTCTGAAAGATATTATAGGTACTGAGTTCCTAGATTTATATAACAACACAAATTGTTAAAATGGTTCAACTGGTTTGGCTTCTATCAGCATCATGTTTAAGCCATTTAACTGGTTCCTTATTTGCATATCACTGCTGATATTTTTTAAGTACATCACCTGTGGATACCTTGTCAATAGAGACCTATCAGGCTGGCCAGTCATTGCAATTTTATGATCTTTTATACCTTTATACTTCAAAGAGAAATATCTATTAAGATAAATTACTTGATAACTCTAGACTCCAGGAATTCCATCAAAATGACCAACATGATTCAGTTATTAGGGTTTAAAAGGTGTCTAACACTTTTTTCAAAAAAAAAAAGTTATCTAACACAGAATTTGTGCATACCACTATTTAGTTATGCACTGAGATTTGTAAATGGCAGACAATACCTCAGAGATTGAAGCAGCTGCTGCAGCTGCAGCTTGAGTCTTGTGAGAAAGTTCACGAAGGAAGCGGCCAAATTTTTGAACAGCCACAGAAATTGCCGGCACAACAGCCAAAGCCAGCACTATAACACACCACAACTAATAATATTCAGGACCTATTTAAAATAAATAAAACTTCAAACTAGTGCTTTGGGATTAAATAAATATTTACATGTTAGCTTCCATGATGTTGCAAACATGAAACCAAGGCCAATAAATGCAGTTGACAAATTTCTTAGGGCCTCAGAAAGATTGGACGTTGCTGCATTCTTTATAATCTGAGTATCTTCAGATAGCCTGCTCAAAAGTTCCCCTGTTCGAGTAATATCATAGAAGGCTATCTCCTGCAAAATTTATCAACTGTTATAAACAATAATTCACATGAAGATATCTGTCATGTGAAACATGAGTGGTAAGAGTAAACTCACTACAGTAATAATGTTTTACCTGGTTAATAAGATGACTAAACAAGTTCTTTCTCAATCGAGCAACCACCCTTTCACTAGCAGAAGAAAATAACCATGCTCGTAGTGCTGTGCAAACTGAACTGGAATGGGGAACAAAAGCAATAAAAGATGATGAAACCCTTGAGGTGACATAAAGAGACTAATAATCTGTATTGAAAGGAATAATTTGCCTGACTTATAGGTAAAATAAAAGCATAAATGTAAAAGCTGTTTGTACCCAACTACAACAATCAGAAAAATTTCAAGTATGGTGTTCCTGACTGCAGTTAATGCTTCAGCTTTCTGTTCAGGTGTTCGGATATCTCCTGACACAATATCTATTATCTTCCCTCCAAATTTTGGCTGTAGCATGAACAATTCAAGTTCATTGAAACTAAACTCAAATGTCCAGAAATAAGATTAGTTATCTTAATTTCTCCTTTCATTTCTTTTTGTGTGTGCGTGAAGCAGAAAGGGTCAATAAGTAGCACATAAAGGATACATACAATCAATATACTTGACGTGGAAGCAATCAAGAGAGCAATTGTTGCTAATATGAGTTTCCCTGCATCAGGCTTTGCCTGTTGTATGATATAATGTCAAAACTCCATAATTTTCAGTTGACTAGCTCTACTTAACAACAAGTGCCCAAATTCAGCCACTTACAAGTGAGAATACTCTAGTAAAGCTCACATTTGCAGCCTGAAAATTTTCATGAAGTCATCACATCTTCACATTTCAGTTAATACAGTATCTAAATTTACATTATCCAAGAGAAGCCACATTTACCGGTACCGCATCCCCATGCTCAAGGTCAGTCAAGTTATCATTTTCCAAGGTCTCATTCCTCTTTCTTCTTCCCTATATAAATGAAAATAATATTAGAAAATAAAACACTGCCAAGAATAATTTTGAATATAGAGCTCCAGACCCAGCTTCTCAAGAAAATTTTCATGCAATGTAAGCATGCAGCCAATGTAAAACTATAACTTAAAAGTCTATGAGAAAAGTAGGTATGCACCAATCAAATGACCAAATAGCGATTTGAATTCGATTCTCAAGCTTTTAAAATGTATAGACAATGGAAACTATGGCCTTGATTACAAACAAATTCACAGCCAAAGAGCAAAATCAGTGCAAGAGAAACATTGTTTCAGCCACCAAGCAAGCAAAGAGAATTTCATTGGGAATTAAATGGAGATAAAACTGAAATATTCTGCTCCATCATGATTTAATCATTTTACACTAAAACGACATGTCATTAATTGTAATTCACTACACACAAACAACAGAATGAAATCTGAAAACCATTCAAGCATAAAAGAGAATCATCATATTCAAACACATTCCAATTTATGGAAACATTTAAACTGAATGTCATCATCCAAAGCACCAATTAGAACAAAATTCTAGGCAATAAACCATGAATTAGAACATGTGCGAACAGTTTAAATCAAACGCAAAACGTAACCCAAAAACCAAAGCAATATAGGAACTTTAAAGAACAAAAGAAACAGAACAGAAACAAGAGAACAAACTTACTCCTCGGTCCAACAGAGGAGTTCTCTCAGACCCACCGAAACGCATCCCAGAAAACCTGTCCCTGAAAGCTCAATCCTAGCAAAGATAAACGCAGCAACAATACTAATAATATCTACAACCAGGTCCCAAGGTTAAGGTTATAAAAGAGTTGCACAACGAAAAGTAACGTATGAACCGGGTGATGAAGTTCAGTTGACTGCAAAGTCTGAGACACAGATTATATTAAACTTTTGCGTTTCTTGGGGGGTTGATGATTGGTCACTCATTAAGTCAATGATTCTAGTATCTCCGGCTTCTCCTTTTTGAAGAACAGACGAGCACACAAAGACAAGGAACTCGATTGGTTACGTCATCGGGTGCGTAATGACCCTCGTAACTTTTGGTCTACTTTCAGTATAAAGCATTGTTCAGACAATTTGACAAGAGGATACACTTGGTGGCCGCTGGGTATCCAAAAACAAAAAAGAGAAGAGGGAATAGACCAGTACCGCACCATTAATGGTATTTATATAATTTTTTCTTCATATACCTTGCAAACATGGGACACAAATTTCATTTCAAGTATTGAAATCATACTACCTATATATCTATATCTAAAAGCCTACTCCCATGGAATGGGAAACTTATATGTTACATCCAAAGGTCAGCACCCATACAATAGAGACCAAACAAATTAAGGGTGATCCCAAACATACATCCAAACTTCAGAACTCACCTTTATCTTATAGTAAAAAGGTCATATGGACAAAATAGAGTTAGGATATGGATAAAATATAGCTACTTTGAGTTGATGTTTGCGAAATGATGCATGGTACAGTGTCATTACCAAGTTTAACTTTGAATTTATATTGATTATGGATCGAGAATGAGAATTGAACATTATGACATTTAATCTCTTAAATTTTTTTTAATTTAATAACGATTAATTGTTTTGAATTTTTAAATAATTTGTTTATGTCAAAGTAAAAAATTTAAAAATTATGTAAATTTAATTAATAGTACCCCATAAATTGATTCATGATTGGTGCTCTTGAACGCTTTGGTGGCGTGACAAAATCAACGGATGATAACAGCAAGACAAGATTTTGGGGAACGAGTACTAAGGCAAGGCGGAGTGAGTTTAATTAAGTCTGGCCATAAAGTAATCCATCTGATCAGCTTCTGGGCCCACCTTAGGTCCTCTTTTCCTCACTGGATTGGGCTACGGTAGGCCCAGATGGCTACCACTTCACGCTTTCTAGGTTTCCACATTTCCAACTCCAAAAAGTGAGGGGTTTTCCTCCGACTGCTGACGCTGAGCTCCTATTCTTCCATTCTCTTAAACCCATCTTTCTTCTTCCCATTTAATAAAAAAAAAAAAATGCCGCCGTTAACCTTGCTGCAACTCCGCCGGCTCCTCCACCACTGCCTTTCTTCTCCCTCTCCCTTTCAACCCCACACACTCCCCCCTCTGAAATCCCATTTCACCCCTACCCATTTCTCCAAATCAGCATTTTTACTCTCTAAACCCTTCTCAACCCAAAGCCCAGATCCGATTGCTCAGTCTCTTTCCACTGAGATCCTCAAGAACCCTGATTTAGACCCTCTCCCAATCACCCAAAGACTCCAGCTCAGCTTCTCTCATATCAAACCAACTTCTCTCTTAATCTCCCAAACCCTCAATCTCTCCCCTGAAGCTGGCCGTACTGTTCTAGGGTTTAACGATTGGCTTCTCTCAGATCCTAATTTCAACCACACCGATGAAACGCTGTCGTTTTTCATCGACTATTTCGGTCGAAGAAAAGATTTCAAAGCTGCCCATGATCTCCTTGTCAACAACAAATCTGTTGCCGGGCCTAAAACCTTCGAGTCCTCCGTTGATAGGCTGGTCAGGGCTGGCCGGCCTGCCCAAGTTCTCGGGTTTTTCGAGGGGATGGGGAAGGATTATGGGTTCAAAAGAGATAAAGAATCTCTAAGATTGATAGTAGAGAAGTTGTGTGAAAATGGGTATGCAAGTTATGCTGAGAAGATGGTGAAAAACTCGGCGAATGAGATATTCCCGGACGAGATGATATGTGATTTATTGATCAAAGGTTGGTGTGTTGATGGGAAGCTCGAAGAAGCGAAAAGATTGGCTGGGGAAATGTATAGGGGAGGTTTTGAGATTGGTACAATGGCTTATAACGCAATGCTTGATTGTGTTTGTAAGCTTTGTAGGAAGAAAGATCCATTTCGACTTCATTCGGAAGCTGAGAAGGTTTTGCTTGATATGGATTTTTATGGGGTTCCCAGAAATGTGGAGACTTTTAATGTGTTGATGAATAACTTGTGTAAGATTAGGAAAACTGAGGATGCAATGAAGTTGTTTTATAGGATGGGAGAATGGGGGTGTTATCCAGACGCAGAGAGTTATTTGATTTTGATTAGGAGTTTGTATCAGGCTGCACGAGTTGCAGAAGGCGATGAGATGATTGATAGGATGAAGTCTGCTGGGTTTGGTGATAAGCTTGGTGAGAAGGAATACTACAGTTTTCTGAAGATTTTGTGTGGGGTTGAGAGGGTTGAGCATGCTATAATTGTTTTTAAGAAGATGAAGGCAGATGGGTGTAAACCTGGGATAAAGACTTATGACTTGTTAATGGGGAAATGGTGTGGTCATAATCGGCTTGATAGAGCCAATGCACTTTATAATGAAGCGGTGAAAAATGGGGTGCCAGTTGAACCTAAGCCGTATAGGGTGGATCCTAGATATATGAAGAAAACCAAAGCTGTGAAGGAGGAGAAGAAGAGGGAGACTTTGCCTGAGAAAATGGCTAGGAAGAGGAGACGTCTTAAGCAAATTCGACTAAGTTTTGTAAAGAAGCCTAAAAGGACGATGCGCCATGTCTAAACTTGGCCTGTGCCTTACTGAAATTTTAAGTGGTATGACAATGTCGATTGGAGTTGCAGGCTCTTTTTTGAGCTTTGGTAATTTATTTATGATGAGTTTTGTTGTTATAAAATTTTGTTCTCATTTTTGCTCTGCCGTTGGCACCATTAGAAATAAAAATTATGTTTGAGTAATTCCTCTTACTCGTTCGATGCTTCTTACAAAATGAGGATTGCAAGTTTAGGTCTTGATTGCGTGATGCAAACATCATCGCCTTTTCTAATATTACCACTTACTGCAAGGTGTTATGCAGCCTTGTTCTTATGAATATACTGGGCAATGTAAATCAACCGCGTAAGTGTTTTCTCTTAATTATGTAAGCTGAATCATAGCAAGATCAATGCCAGTGCCACAATGTATTTTTTGTTTTCACTTACATAGGTTCAAGTTCGGTCTTGCTCTATAGGTTCTGCATTATTCTTCTGAGTACCCATTTAGTTTACAGAATTTACTAGTGAAATCTTTCTCTTCAGATTCCATGATTTTGCTTTTGTTGGATAACTGGAAAGACGTTGGAAAATGATCCGACTTATGACATTGATAAAGTTCAGCATATCTCATTTCCTTGTTTGGAGATACGGGAGCTCTCCGGAATAAATGAAGAAATGAGATGGGCAACATGATAATGTAGATGGCAAAGCTGTCGAATCAGTGTAGGACTTCCAGCTACCATTTGCTGCCTAACAGATTGGCCAAAAATGAATGGACGTACCGTACCCCATGGGAGAATGGCATTGATTAGGCGGTGGCTTTTTCGGAAACGACTGAATTGATGTCCCTGTCTGGTTTGTTGAGGGTTCCGTTTCCCTGAGGCCTGAAAGGTTATAATCGTACTGAAAGCAAGACCACTGGAATTCGGTCCGTCTGTGAACTTGTTTAGCCTTTAAGTTCTGTAAAATTTACAATTCATCATTTCTCATTTCCAAAGAGTACCCTGGTTTTCTCTTGTTAGAAATCATCTGGCTATTATGTTATTGCACATCTTCCGAGGACATGTATGCTTTATAATACTTGGGAATGATACTAAAGTGCTGTAATTTCATGGAACGGTTTGAATTGAAGAAACATGACACTTCTACGAAGCAGTGACGCTGCAAAGGCAACCATGTTTCAGGCTCTACCCTTACTCCCTACTCCACTGAAGTTTGTGTTGCCCGAACATTTTGAAAGCAAGGAAGAGGCTCTGTGCCACTTGATCTACACTCAAATGTCGAATCTCTTTGTTTCAGTTGAATGTTAATTGTCGAACCCAAGGAGTTTTTGCATGAAAAACACGTCGAAATGAAACATGGAACCACGCCAAACTTTGAGGTCTTTTGAGGCTCGCCTTTATGTCAACTGATCTGCCAGGATAAGATACTTCATAAAATTTCATCATTTACATGATTATCTTGGGAGAAAACAAAGAAAATACTTAAAAGTCAATGTGAAACCGAAATATTAAGCATATGGATACTGACATTATTAAACTGTAAAATGGGCTTTACAACTGGGGCCAACTTCCCTAGGCGCTGAACACCTAAACTCAAACTTCACGTATTTCCTTTTACAGGGGAAGTGTTCCTAAAACAATCCACAACTACGACACTAATCACACATGATAACCAAAAATCGAATGAAATTAAGTAGGGAGTGCGATGCATGTTGTCTCCATTAAGTGAAAAAAGAGAGAAAAAAAAAATGTGCCTCAGGGACTATGTGTACAGTGTAGTCCAAAGATTTGCCTTAAGATCTAAACTCTGAATACACAAAAGAATTTCAGGCAGAGGCAGCCACACTTATCATGCATTTAGCTTTTGCCAAGTCAGCTCAATTAAGTTCCCCAGATCACTCCGATTTCCGTGTGCTCAGAGAATTTCCTTCCAGAACCGAACAGATCTGTCAGTTCCACAGGATATGAATGCAGCCTCTGTTGGTGAGTGATCGATCCAACGAGGTGCACCAATATGGTTGGAAGGCCACTTTGCCACTTTTTCTGCTGTCAATGCATCCCAAATAACAATCTGCATCCATCAGAGAAAAATTAGCAGATGCCAACCATAGGAGATTATATACTTGCCACTATTCTCAGGAAGTTGAACAAACCTCATTGCTAGGTTCATCTATAGATAGCACAAACTCTTCAGTATCATTAAAAACAGCCTGCAGAAAACAGATTGATGTGTTTAGTAGTTATGATCCATAAAAATCTTTAAGGTCATTAAATTCTACTTTAAAATGAACACATGACCAAATCCTTCCAGTTAATGGCAAGCGTTGTTTTAGCTAGAAAATCTACAAATTGTGTGATAAGTCTTTTATATACCTAATAGCAAATTTGGAGGATAGTTGATTAGACCTTGAGACCTCACAGAAGAGGTGTGACTGCTAATTAGCTCATCCTTTCAGCCACCATGCAGTGACTATAGAAATATTTAAATAACCAAGACAACAAGGAAGCTTAATCAAAAAGAAAACCACCCTTGCATACCTGGCACCGCGATTGTGTGTGAGTAGATCCAAGATATTGTTTGACCAATCTTCCAGTGCCAATCTCCCAAAGCTTTACAGTTGAATCCTTTCCACAAGAAAGAACAAACCTAGAAAGTCGATACCATGGTCATGTTTTTTTAAGCATGCCAAGGTACTAATCCATATAACCACGTGAAGTTTACGAATCATGTTGAGAAGCAACATCCTATTTATTCTACATGATTAGTTCTTAAAAGGAAATTTGTGCCTCTATATGCACTTTCTGCCATCAATTGATTTGCAGTTAAATTAGGCAATTAGTACTTATAATCTATGAAAGATGTGGATTTAGTCCCTGTACAATAATTTGTGTAAATTGAGTCTTTATACTTTTTCAATTTGTTAATTTCAGTCCAAACCCTAAAATCATTAAGTTTCCACTGTTAAGTATGCTGATGTGGCATTTGATGACATGGCAAATGCTGATGTAACATTTGTTGACAAGACTACCAATGAACAAAACACCCCAACTCCTTTCAAGTCATGGATTGGTTTCTCAAAACAAATAGGAAAAGAAATTGAGAGAAATCTTGTGGACACTTGTTAGAACACTGAAACATCACTTTTTTCTTTCCAAATTTCTGTTTTGTAATTGGTCAATTTGAGTGGGAAAAAAAGATAGCGTAAACTTTGCAAAAATTATGGAGACATAATTTAACGGTGTTAAGGTTTGGACTGACATTAACAAATTGGAAAAGTACATGGACTTAATTTACAAAAATTATTGTACGGGAACTAAATTCACATTTTTAATAGTGTACAGGGACTAATTACATAATTTGACCATTGATTTGCACCCCGTAAACTGTACTCTGCTTCACCATCTGTTACAAACTAAAAGTAGACTACGGCCCTTGTCTAGAGAAAAATTTCTCATTTTATGACATAACATGTTGTCTCCATTTAATAATATAACAATGCAACATATAAAGCTGCATATTCTGCAATATATAGCCCATTTAATTTATAAATTAAAACACATCCTACTTATAACCAAACCGTTTAACATCCATACCTTTGATCCTTAGTAAAACATGCACTTGTGGCCTCTGCTGTTCCATGTGCACCAACAATGGAGCGCACACAACTGGCACTTATTCCATCCCATAACCGAATAGCACCATCTTTAGATGCAGTAACATACATGCCACCTGTAGAAGAATATCTCACCTGCACACGGAAACAGATTGAATTATGGACTTAATAGCCTCAATTTATCTGTAATAAATGGATGAGAGATCCTTCTGTTTTGGAAGATGTGATATTTTATACCTGATTAATGGCTCCATTAACACCAATCTCTGGTGGATTTGCAGATAGATAACATTGGAACGTATTAACATCGTACAAGTGTGCTATCGGATGATCAGTTCCTGTCAGTTTTCATCCCGACCTTGTAAGTAGTCAAATCATGGTAATAGACCAAACTCAAAAGAAAGAACTCCTCGCAGAAGTTCACCATATGCCACTCTAGCTCAGATGCTTACCAATTTAGCAGAGATACAAAAATTAGATCAGCATTTATCAAAGTACATATTTCAAAAAGGTTCAACTTACAACAAGAAACAAAGCCATTTCCCACTATGTACGGTTGGATATATGAATCATATTGTGCACTTTGCTCAAGGTTCATATTGTTTTAATAATTTTTTTTGGTACATAAGGGTTTAATAAACTTAAAATACAAAAAATAAAATACTTTTGAATAATTCAAAGTTGTCAAATTTGCAAACTTTTGTATTCTGAGACAATTCAAACATGCTTTACAACATCTACAGTTCTATCATCACCCCCTGTTAAATTGCTGAGAAAATATGATTATATACTTTTTACGAACTTCAAATCATGATCATTTCATTTGGATCAGTCCTTATCTGAAATAAAGTAACAGAGTATCACTAGATTAACAATCCTCTGTTGTAAAGAGATGAAACAGGCTTTTACTAAAAGGTAGGTTAAGTAACCTCGAAAGGTCTGGTATATGAAAATTCAAATGCATAACACAGGACAAGTAGTTCAATTAAATCAAATAATTCTAAGTTTCAACATGTTTTAGTTTTCCACAAGAATATTCATCTAAGGTTCTATGATAATAATGTTGAATAAAAAATTAAGCAGGCAAGAAAAGATCAAACACAGAAAATATGAAGCAAATAATTTACCTGCTAGAAGGAAATCACCAGATGGATGGAAAGATACAGATCGTACATTGTGAGTATCCTGGGTTATCATAAGTAGAAAATTTACTATAATGTCATAAATATATACTAAAGTCAAATTCTGCAGCTAAGTTCAGAAACCATGATTGAAACAGTGTCAAAATAACAGGCAAAACCTGGATAACTCTGAAGGCTCTCTTTGCAGTAGCTTTGGAAAAATCAAAGAACCTGTAAACACGTAATAAGCATAATGTTGAAATGCCAGTTAATATGAATTCCATCTACCACTAGAAACAATAAAGTTTAAGGCAAAAAAAAACACAATTTATCACTAAGGAGTTACTGATAAACTAAAAATGAGAGGAATATAAGACATGCAAGACAGAATGGAAAACTAAAAAGAAACCTCAGAGTAGATTAAATTTAGATGAGAAGTCATACTTTATTGTGTGATCTTTTGCCCCAGATATCAGCACAGTACTCTGAGGATGGAAATCCAAATCATTTATTGGCTGCATTTCAGCAGAAAAGTGTTAGACCATGCAAGGGAAAATAAACATATTTAATCAGCTTTTAGAGTTAAGGGAAACAGAGATTATGCATAAATTATAAAGTAATTGTTAACATCTGATTCTATGAAGATGACCCTTTTAGACTCTATCATGAGAGGTCTGAAGCACAAACTTTAACAAAATCAAGAGATCTATCACTTCAGCCACAAATTATGAGAAAAATATACAGATTCAAAGAAAGAAGAAATACAAAAGAAGCAATATACAGCTACAAAGTATGAAGTATCAGTTCCTTTATAGCATTCCCTTGATCCCAAAAGAAGCAATCATGAAAATAATGTTAATAAATTTTAGACACTAGCTCATGTTAGTTGCAGCTCAGTGAAAAGTGGGACCTTCACTTGAAAGACAGCAGGAAAAATTAATTGATCAAATATACAAGCATCCAGATATATCACAGAGAAGACATGCAAAAACAAGATGGAAATGAACTGGAAAGAGGGTTATAATGAAAAATAATTAGGGTTTGGAACTAAATGAAACATAAAAATTATTTTTCATAACCATGAGAATGGTTGGCATTAAGCATACTGCGGAAAAACCAATTCACCAATACCTGTACATGGTCATAAAATGTCCTTATGACAGGTCGCACAGGACCATCCTTTGAATCTGGCAGCATCATTTGCTTTATTTTTGATATCTGCCAATGAAATAACATCATGGGAGTTAGATATTGTCCATATTGAAATAAACTGAACCATACAAATACAAGAATCATTACCTCAAAGAGCTTAATTGATGTGTCAGCACTTCCAGTAGCAACAAACCTCCCATCAGGACTAAACCTTGCACACCTTGCAATATTCTTAAGAATATTTAACCCATCAGTTTTATGTCATTCAGTTTCAAGAACATATTGCAGAGATATCTTAAGCAAACCTTGTGCTCGGAAAGATGCCTTGTCTCATGCTTTGGAAAGCTCTTTGATGAGCCTTTTGTATCCTGCACAGCACTGGTTTCACAATAGACATTCACTATGAGTTTATCCCTGCTAATAGGAAGGACTTTCAAGCTTAAAAAGCTCAGATTCTTAACTACACATTAAAATCACATTAATGCATTGAAAACAAGAGGGCATACATATCAAACTAGTTAAAATGAAAAAGCAAGGATTTTAGCAAGAGGTATTACCTAAAATCAACAGAAGAAACCCGAGGAGCCGGAATCGAGCCATAAGCCAAAGCTCCCCCCAGATCAAACAATGCAGAAGAAGAAACCCCTCTTAACATCTCATCTTTCTCCACTGCAAGACCCTGTTATCACCTTAGAACTAAAAAAAGAAACTTGTTTTTTTTTTGTTTTCCTTTAACCCAAACAACAAAAGGAACCCACCTTAGCAACAAGCTCAAGGAGCTTATTTGGAGGGGCTTCAACGTCTAGAGGAGTCATTGTTGCTGCAGCCACAGCTCTTGCAGCCTAGAAACCAATAAAAGAAAAAAAAAGTTTGATAAAATCAGGAATAAAAAAAAAGGGGGGAAGGGTAGGGAGATTGAAGAAGCGGGATTACTTGGGTGAGATTGTGATGGCGAAGATGAGCAACGATGAGGGAATTGAGTTGCCTGTAAAGTTTCCCTTCTTGGAGTGTTTGCTCCAGGTTGTTGCCTTCCATTATTAAGCCTTTCCTTAAACCCTAACTCTCTGCACTATATAATGTTAGAAGGAAAGGATGTTGCTCGATTACATTCAACTTATTTTCATGTGCAAAACTATTGCCCACTAATCCACCGGTTAGAGAAGAAGTGGAATGTCAACTGACCGTTGAACCCCGCCCTTTGCTTTATTGAGTATTCGCTTCAGTCATATACGCCGAGTATTGGGTTCGGAAAGCCCAACATCATATGACAGTAAGTAATGGATCATAAAGTAGAGTCGGGCTGGGTTCAGGTTCCCAACATCGTCCTCCTTACACGCCCCGATCTGTCCCATGTGCCCTAAACCCTAATCACATGCTACTATGTGGTTTTATTCATGTGATGGGAAGGCCTTTCTGGATTTTTATCCTGTTTGGTGGGGTTGGGAGACGAATCCAATTTTAAGCTTACAAAGTGAAAGGCTTGTGGTTAACAAAAGACCCAGCTGTTCTGGAAAAGGTGATCGCAATGTAATGCTTATGCTCTCAGCTACAGGTTTGCAAAATTTTTGTCTTTCTTATAAAAAGATGGTAATACAAGTTTATTAAGTTGAAGCAAAGTTTGATCAAGTGAAGTCTAATTAAAAAGAATTAAGTAGCGGTTTTTAATTGTACTGCTGCTAATGCAAAATTGGTCTTGCAAGAGATGGAAAATTAGGTAGTAAACTTCACTTATGTCTTTGTAGTTTTAGCTTCTTCTTTTTTTGTTTCACATAATATCTACGATTTTTGTTCTCAATTAATGTTTTTATTTCTAAAAGAGTTTATACCGCTATTTTCACTTAATAAAATTATCGAAATATTTTTATTTTCACATTTTACAAAATAAAATTAACAATATAATTTTTATGGGAATAGAACTTATTTATAGTGTTAATTGAAAAAAAAAATCATACTATACTATTTGGAAAAAGTTAAAACTACAAGGTTCACATAAGTTAAAAGTTCATTATCGCATGATGAATTTGATTCCATATTCCTTTTTACAAAAGAAAAAAGAAAAAGAAAATCTAATTTTAAAATTTGCAACCAAAGAGAAATAGAGCTTTTGCTTAAAATATCAATACTGTTGGTAATGGTACTGACCCTAAAATAGAATGAAAACTAGTGTCGGCAAAATATTTTTATTCAAAATGACACATTGTTCATGGCAGAATTGCCACCTAATTGCAAATAAAAAAAAAAAAGGGGGGAATGGTCCACATTTTGGTGTGATTCTAGTAGATAAGCCATGTACTTGGCACACAAAATAGAAAAAAGAAAATAAAAAAAAATACAAGTAGCAAAGGTTTGGTGGTTGGGCCATCATCTTTGGACAAACAAACGATAAACAGAGAGAAGCGTCTCCTTTTCCCTGGTGAACAAGTCTTCTGAATTCTCCCCACCGACACTGGTGGCAGGGCCCTGCCCGGGGGATGGATGACGTGTTCTTATGCCCTACTTGCTTTGTCGTTGGTTATATGCGGTTTCCATATTTGCTTGCTGTTACTGTTTGGGTTCCATTCCAAGGATACCCCTACTCCGTTCAAGACAATTACACCATTTAACAATGTCAAGATGCCAGATCATATTACACAAATTTAGGATGATTTTTTTTATTCAGATGGCATACAATCATATGCTTCACCAACTACTCAATCAAATTACTGGTACACCCATTCACAATTCAATAAAATGGGCAATATAGTAATTTTGTAAATCTTTTGTATGAAGATTATATTGAATCATGAAAAAAAAAGTAAGATTGTTGCTTTTGAAGTTAGTTTGTTTTTATTATAAAATATCTCAATTTTTTAAGTTTTAATGGAAATTTTAAACGAATTCATTAGTTTTTAAAATAAATATTTCGTATCAAAAAATATCTTTCGATAGATAAATAGATCTCGTCGTTAATTTATTATTAGTGTTTTTATTAATTTAGTGATGTAATAATATTGAAAAGATAATTTTATTTTTTATTAATTAAAAATTATTATTATATAATTTTTATAAAAAAATTAATAATTTTTTTGATTTTTTGTTAATAGTATTAACACTTTTAAAGCATATTGTCAATTTCTAATACTAATAGATTTCGTGTGAAATTATAATTAAAAGTTAAAAATAATGTATTTTACCTTTGTTTTTAACTTACTTGATTATTAAAAATGCAAAGATTCTCTTTGGGTTTCATATTTTGTGAATTGTCTAATTTGAGGGTAATATAAAAATATATTTTTTTAATTTTTTTAAAAAAATAAATTAGTACAGAAGGATATCATGGTGATTTTACATCTGCACGTTAACTAACGACAGCTGCAGCCAGATTGCATTGATGGCTGGATCTCTCTCAGACACAGAACTATAAGCTTTTGCAAGCTCACTCGTACTCAAAAAAGAGCTCCCTTTCTATGTGAGAAGGATCTTTTCTTTCTCTCTCTTTCCATTTCCTTGTGCAGATCTTAAGCTTAATCACAGCACAGAACATCAGATAAACTATCCGGGTCTGCATCAAGACATGGAGACTGTCTTGTCTTCAGCTTCTGGATCCATTTCCAAGCTCTGTAGCTTTACCATTGTGCTTCTCTTCTTGTTCTCCTGCTCCACTTTCACTTCTACAGGTAAGTTTCCAGTCAAATGCATGGTTTTTCTTAAAGGGACTAGTTTTTGTTTGTAAAGAAATTGAATCTGGGTTTTGCTTAAATACTTCCTTAGAGTTTGGAGTTTGACTGTTCTCATTAGGTGGTTGATTGCTAATTATAATAACATAATGTTATTTTGTTTTGGTAACCAAGTTTGTTAATATAAAGGGCAAACTGGGTTGCTGAAATTAGCTTCAAAACTTGATCTTGTAGTTTCTTTATGTCTTGATTGGATTGGAAAGTTGAATTGAGTTATCTGATTTTGGCTGCTGTTAAGAAGTTGAAGAGATTGGAGAAAATGGAATTTTTCTTCTTGTTTTTTTAAGACCTTCTTCCCTAATGAATGATCAGTTACTCTGTTTCATCAGTTTGACATTTATTTTAATTTCCAAAAGAAGAAATGTAAGCATAATGAGTGTAAGTCAGATTGGGTTTTTGCATCATTTGTTTTCCCTATTCTTCTTAAAAAGTGGCTCAATTTTAGTTTTTCTACGGCAAAGAGGGTATTTCGTGGGAGAAGAGAAATGAAAGAACTAAAACAGTGCTGGACACACTGAGATTTAAGTGCTTTAACCAATAAAAAAGAGAAAAACTTACCAAGAATGGAGATCTGTGCGCTCGAAATGTAAGATCACATTGTACAGTATTTACCGACATGGAACTGACCAAATTTGACCCCAAAGACTTTTAAGTTTAGTGTCATAATGCAAGAGATACTTATTGAAGTTTATAATTGAAGTCACCATCATAACAATCATACCTATAATACACAAAAGGAAAAAGATTGGAGGGCTACTTTTACTTTTATGGTGTAGTACATGAAATTATTAAAATGCTTTACATCTATGCCATTGGGCTATCAAGGCATTTTACTTTTTGTTTGGATCTTTTATGTTTCTGCAAGTTGCAGTAAATAATGCTAGACAGGCCAAAGGTCTCTACCCAGGCCAAGGCCAAAAGAGCAAAATGCTATTGACGAGCAAACTTCATTTTTTGCATGTTAATTTCTGATTTTGTGATCCAGACCTTAATTCACAATAGTATTTGTTCAAAACTCATGCCTTAAGTATTTTTTAATTAGAGTTTTGGGATCTTTTGGCTGTTTCTGTAGAAGCTTATGATGCACTTGATCCAACTGGCAATGTCACTATCAAATGGGACGTAATAAGCTGGACTCCAGATGGCTATGTTGTAAGTATTACTGAAGGGTCAGGGTTGCATTTGCTTTTTTACATATAAAGAGCTACTAACTTACCTTCAAAAATCAAAATAGATTTTTGGAAAGATTTTCTATCAGACGTTTAATGCATTGATTTGATTGTTTGCTTTTGTTGATTAGTTTTCAAAAGAAATCACTGATGTCTTTTTTTTTTGGTGTGTATGCAACTGCCTCTTTACTGCACAGAATAATTTTCAATGGAGCATTGCTTTTTTGCTTTTCATTTTCTTTCAAGGCTCACAAAAAGTGCTTTTCTTCAACACATTCAGAAATATAACACTTAGGGTGAAAATATAGCCAATCCAGCATTGCAGTTCCATGAGTTTTTGTTTTGATGTTAAAGCCTTTTTTATTTTCCTTCTTTCCTGGATTTCCAATACTAATTATCATTCTTACGACTTTGGTAGGCGGTTGTTACAATTTACAATTTCCAACAGTATCGCCATATTCAGGCACCTGGTTGGACGTTGGGGTGGACATGGGCAAAAAAGGAAGTAATCTGGAGCATGATGGGAGCCCAAACTACAGAGCAAGGGGATTGTTCAAAGTTCAAGGGAAACATACCACATTGCTGTAAAAAGGATCCAACAGTTGTGGATTTATTGCCTGGAACTCCTTATAACCAGCAGATAGCAAATTGCTGCAAAGGCGGGGTGATAAATTCATGGGTTCAAGACCCTGCCAATGCAGCAAGCTCATTTCAGGTTAGTGTTGGTGCTGCAGGAACAACTAACAAAACTGTGAGAGTGCCTAGAAACTTTACCCTAAGAGCACCAGGTCCTGGATATACTTGTGGGCCTGCCAAGATTGTGAGACCAACTAAATTCGTGACTCCGGATAAAAGGAGAATAACTCAAGCTATGAGTAAGTTCCTTGCTAAACTACAGCTCTGCTTTTTTAGTCTGCACTAATCAAGTTAGATATAACCCTGTTTGACTTGTTATATAGATACGTCATCTGGCAACACATTACTGATTTTCATTTGAACAATATCTATATGCTTACAAACATACTTGCTTCACTTACAAAATTTAAATACCTAGTATGATGTATGTTCTATGAATTTGTATAAAAATATTGTTGGAATTTAGTAGTTTTCGATGAAGAAAGTTAAATAGTAACATCTGCAACAATTTTTTTCTTCATAATGGGCTAAAGCTTGAACTAAGATGGAAAGTGAACTAAGTGTATTTTTTTGGTAATAATTCAGGATGGTGGAACAATCTTCTAACTTCAGTCTATCTTACCTTCATCTCATTGCAGTGACATGGAATGTTACATGCACATATTCACAATTCCTGGCTCAGAAGACACCTACTTGTTGTGTCTCCCTCTCTTCCTTCTATAATGACACCATTGTAAGCTGCCCGACATGTGCTTGTGGCTGTCAAAATAACATAACAGAACCTGGGAGCTGTGTAAGGTAAGTTATCTCATTTGTCTGCCCTTTTCGCCCTCTAATTATCCTTTACATTTTTGCAGTTTTTCTAATTTCTCTCTCTCCGTGTCTTTTCTTTTTTCTTGGTGATGACATCCTGCAGTGAAAGGTCTCCATATTTGGCTTCAGCTGTTTCTGGTCCAGGCAAATCTAGCAATTCACCTCTGCTTCAGTGTACAAGCCATATGTGTCCTGTTCGAGTTCACTGGCATGTTAAGCTCAACTACAAGGAGTATTGGCGTGTGAAAATCACAATCACCAATTTCAATTACAGAATGAATTACACACAGTGGAATCTAGTTGTGCAACATCCGAACTTTGACAATCTTACCCAGCTTTTCAGCTTTCATTACAAATCATTAACTCCATATGCTGGCTTAAGTAAGTCTAAGTTTGCCATGATTTATTTCTTTGAAGTAGCATCATGTCATTTTCCAGAATCTGTGCATAGTTCTCTGTTATATTTCTAATATATACTTTGTGACCATGAACTCGATGAACCTTTCTTATGCAGATGATACTGCCATGTTATGGGGAGTTAAGTTTTACAATGATTTGCTCTCAGAAGCTGGCCCTCTTGGGAATGTGCAGTCAGAACTACTATTCCAAAAAGATGCAGCAACTTTTACTTTTGAAAAGGGATGGGCTTTCCCGAGGAGGATATATTTTAATGGTGATAACTGTGTCATGCCACCTCCAGATGCCTATCCATGGTTGCCAAATTCTGGTTTTAGGCCAGTTATCTCTCTATGTCAGCTGGTCATGACAATCTTGGCATCTATTGTTTTCTTATGGGCTTATATGTGATGAATAATGTCTGGGAAACTGCTACAGCCATTTGTTTGACAGCCCGCAAATCCCATCTGATTTATATTAATACACTGAAGCTTATAATGATCCACTTGATGGGGTTGGAATAGTGTTGGTGCGGCAACATAGCATGCTACAAGCAGGTTCAGGTGCACAATGTCCTGTTCTTAAAGCATTTTGGCTTATTATTTATTTATTCAGGTTTGTAATTTACACCATTTCTTTTTGGAGTTAGCTGCTTTGTTGTATGTTTATTCACATCATACACACGATCGATTTGTTTGTAGAGTATCCACAAACAAGTTTGTAGCATTGTATTGACGAACATCAAAAGAAATTATAGTTGATATATGGTTTGTTATGTTTCTATTGCACTTAGCCATATAAAACTATTTTACATCCCGAATACTATGTAAAATGCAGGAGAGATAAAGGCTAATAGATTAATAAATGACATTTAAGCTTGCACGAGAGACAGAGAAAGTGAGACAATTCAATTTACACCATGATGCAATACTGATGCAGCTCAAAAGTGGGGAATTTCTGGATCATGTGAAATTTAGTTTATTTTTTCACAACTATCACAAATCATCCCGCGCTGACCAGATCCGCAAGTTTCTAGAAATGAGTTATGACTTATACCTGTAATGAATGAAGGTCCAATGCAAACAAACCACTCTTCTTTATCTGCAATACTTTCTGAAAATCTTCTTCTCTCCAGATGATCTCTACATGTTAAACATAAACAGGAGTGCTGAGAATGCCATTGTCAATATGGCAATTGGATTTACATGGGCAGAGTTTGGTAGGAAGGGGTATGTATCAGGAGGAGGCAGCAAGCATTCATCCCCATTAAAGTAGACTTTGCGAGGAAATGCCCAACCCTGCTTGAAGGTAAATGTGTCCTTGTTTTTCCTAAGGAGCACCTCAGACTGGACATTTCCTTGGGGCCCTGCTTCCATCAATAGGTCATTGTAGTATTTCATACCATAAAACATGCCGGTATCATCTGCATAAACAAGTTGATCACAGGTGTTAAGAATTCCGGAATTCCATATTTGCTTCCAGGTTAGTCCTGTCAGAGTTCATTAAATAGAAATGGCTATTGTCAGGCACTCACTTATGGCTTCGTAGGGCACAAGAGGCTTGTAATCAAAACTAAAGACTTGGGTGACGGCATTGAGATTGGGATGCTGTGCAACAAGCGTCCACTGTGTGTAGTTCATCCGGTAATTAAAATTAGTGATGGCAATCTTCACACGCCAGTAGTCCTTGTAGTTGAGCTTCACATGCCAATGCACTCTTATAGGGCACATGTGATGTGTGCATTGCAGCAATGGTGTATTGTCTTTCCTCCTAGTGTTTATTCCTGCGCGGTGTGCCTCCTTCGAATTACTCCTGTAGAATCCAATCATCATGAGCAATGAGCAGTATCCAAGAAAGAAGTTGTCGTGTGCTTTTATGGTTTAAACATTCTAAATAGAATGTTTGTGTTATGTGCATGTTTTCGCATTTAGAAATGAAGATACAGAACTGTTGGCCAGGGTTAGAGACTGAATGAGAGGCTTACCTAATACAGTTGTTTTTATTCTGGCAACCGCAAGCGCAGGATGGGCAAGGAGTGATTGTCTCATTATAGAAAGATGAGAATGAAACACAACAGCTTGGGTTCCTTGCGGCAAGAAATTGTGAATAAGTGCATGTCACATTCCATGTCACTGCATACAATGAAAAACATTAGTTATTATAGTAATTTACTAGCTTTAAATAATAACTTGAAAAATTGGAAGTGAAACAGCGCTTACTCAATGCCTGAGTCTTTCGCCTATGATCAGGTGTGAAGTAGACTGTGGAGGGCACAACCTTTGCAGGGCCACAAGTGTACCCTGGCCCCGGACCAAGCAAAGAAAAATTTGTGGGTAGTTTTACTGTCTTATTCGAAGTTCCTGCGACTCCAACACTCACCTGAAAGGCCGACACTGAACCTATAGGATCTTGTCCCCAAGCAGACACCACGCCGCCTTTACAACAATTGGAGAACTGCTGGTTGTAAGGAACTCCAGGGAGCAAATCAACCACTATAGGATTCTTCTTACAACAGTGAGGAACGTTTCCTTTGAACTTGGAACAGTCTCCTTGCTCTGTGGTTTGAGCTCCTACCATGGACCATATCACTTCTTTCTTAGCCCATTGCCATCCTAGAGTCCAGCCGGGGCTCATGATGCTACGATACATTTGGAAGTTGCTCATCGTCACTGCTGCCTGGTAGAATTTATCGAAGATAAAAGGTAAAAAAAATAAAAAAAGAAAAAGTGGAAGGATCAATACACAAAATGATCTGGGGATCTCCCTCTAAAACAAATCAGAAGAGAATGAATTGGGGGCTCTCTCTCTATTGTTTTTTCTCATTCTGTATGATAATATAAAGTTTCCCAAGAGTCATTTATGACATAAGGAAAGGTGGCAGTTAGATTTCAAAGTTATGCTTTTGCCCCAGATAATTCTTCCATGGCATAGGAGGTTGATCTTAACCCCGCAAATGTTTTCTATTTATATGGCTGATTTGGTGTTTTACACTTTGTATTTGATTCCTAACGTTATACGGACAGGGAAAGCTCAAACAGAAGATAACATTCTTTCTTAAGCATTAAAGGCTTGATTCATGCCATACCAACTCATGAACATGTGAACTTCAGTTCTAGGAATGACTATAACACTATGACAAGCAAGGCTTCCTCCAGAATTTGTTTCTAAATGAGGAAAAAGTGACAAACTGCCATGTTCAACTCACCACGTAGCCATCTGCGGTCCAAGAGACTACATCCCATTTTATTGTTATGTTTCCAGTCGGATCCAGTGGATCATATGCAGCTAAAAGTATGGGAAAAAAGAGTCAGCAGCCAGAGGTAATAAACAGAAAACATGAAGTTACTTGCAAGAAAACGTTCTAATTTTTCTATATGATATTGTGAGAGAGAACTTTACCGGTATTGGGAAGCATAATGAGAAATAGAACAACTAGACCACATATGAACTTCAGTTGTAGAAATGAGCAGCATTTCCGACGTTGGCAATAACTTGGAGAAATGGAGAGGAATTTGTGAGATGTTGTCGTCGATTGATCAAATTCCATTTGCCAGAATTTCACTGAAGTTCCAAGCTCCTGGCAAGAACTCAAAGGAGACTGGAAGTTGTTTGCATTAGTACGTTGTGTTAAGAAGGAAAGGGAAGAGTATATTGGCAAAGAATGCTTTGAAAATGTCTTACCAACTGGTTGTTAATATTTCATGGGATATTTTCATCTTTCTCCTTGTCTCTCTCTTTTGGCACATTAATTTTTAAAAAAGTTTTCTGCATCTTGAAGCAAATCTTTTGCGAGGAATGATGAAAAGGAAAAGGTGGCGGGAGAGATTTTGAGAGGTTTGAACAGAACTGCTCAACGGTTCTGCAAAATTCACAGTGCTGCGTGTGGTGGTCACTTACTTATATGCGTGTGAGGAAATGTCAGGTATTGGACTGCTTCAATAGCAAGTCTTCTTCTATTTCTACTGGAATTTCCCTCTTTGAGCCTATTCATTTTGGGGATTGTAGTGATGCTTATTCCCCTTGAATCCATATCCATTTGTCAAGTCTCATGCTCTCGTGAAGCCTAACCCATTTTAACTCCAGCGATATTATTCAAACTGAATTTTTACCCTATTCCTTGAGAGTTTTGGTTCATTATATTATAAATTGGATTGTTTTCTTAATTGCTCGTTAAATCTTACTATTGTTTCCTTGTTCTAAATCAGGTTAAAAGGGGTTTTATGGTACAACCTCTTACGTCAAGGTGAAAAACAGAGAGTCTAAAAAGATTAAATTTAGCTACTTCTGCCACCCATCCAGACCAGAGTGTGCTGGGAGTTTGGGTGAAGGCAAATGAGCTCTCTCTATCTGAATGTGATACCTCAGCTTAATTTAAAAGACAAATGCTTAAGAAAACAAAATAAAAGATACAAGGTAGCTGTCTCTTTATATGCATCATGTGTCCTCAAATAACCTTACAATTAACCACTCACAGACTTATATATAGCTGTGTAGGGTTGTTGAAAGGGAAGCCAAATCTTAAACAATTAAACTACACAATTTTTCTTTATACCAAATAAGCTAGACAAGATCATGAGCAGTTAATAAGCACAAGTTCAAGGTATCATGATGATGAAGCTGAAATAGCTTTAGGACTCGGATTATGCAAGGCATTTACCATTACCAATTGCAAAGTGTTTTACTTGATCCATTTTCTTACTCTGCTTTATTAATTCCTCAATTTCAGTTACTGAGATGAACTTAACATCCAAGTAGTATATTACCCAATAAAAAGTTTGAAATTAGTGTATGATGATCAAGCTGATTTAGAATTGTTATATGATAGAAAACATATATATTTTAAAAAAGGTTTGGAGTTAATAAAAGTGAGTTGCTTATATTAGCATCCTTATCAATATTACAAAAATAATTAAGTGGACCAATTTAGACATCTCATCTGCGAAAATGACTTTGATACTCATTGGATAGTAGCCGCCACCGAGTTCTCAATTTCATGGGAAAAAAAATTGCTAGTTAAAAGTCAGGGCGTTCCTCCCTGTTCCTTTCATTTTTTTTTCTCAGCTAGTAAGGTATTTTCATTAATAATCTGCCCACGATCGTAAGGGTACAGTAAACTGTTCATACTACAATCAGAGTATAACTGGTGTGAGCATACATAACACTACTGAACAAAACATATTTGATATGAAAGATACCACAATTCTCAGCTAAGCTTTACAATATTAAAACATTGTGAACTAAAAGTATTCATAAAGAAATTTACCAATGAGAGCTACCACCATGCTGTGAACATAGACTCACAGTCAAAACCATGATTAGCAAGCATGTCTGCATATGAGTTCCCATCTCGCATAATATGTTGGGAAATCACTCTACCAAGAGTCGCCCTAATTGTATCTATTTCATTGAAAATATGCCAGATATTCCAAGGTCTATGATTCACCTTCTCCACCCAAGTGAGTGGCACAATAGAGTCAGACTCCACAACAAGTTGGTCGTTACCTGCATTCGGAGAACTCGCATACATGCACAGGGCGTGTTTGATGGCCATTATCTCTGCATAATTAGAGTCCTGCACGCCTAGGGTACTACAGAATAGACCTTTCACATATCCCTCTGAGTCTCGAAGAACACCCCCACAGCTTGCAGGCTTAGGTTTTCCTCTAGTCCAGCCGTCAACATTGAATTGAACTCACCAAGTTGTGGAGGCTGCCAAGTAATATTAACAGACGTGTGGAGGGGAGCATGTGCAATATTTAGATTCCCCGGCTCGGACCACCAACCATACTCAGCCACCGAGCCCATTCCATCACAAGCTTTAGTCCAAAATAATGAGCGTGTATGGATAAGATTAAATATCTCCACACTATCCCAACGCTTACCATTAAACATGGATTCTCTTGCAAGCCATAGTGACCAAATGGTCGAACCACAAACAATCATCCATCTTTTTTTTTTGTCAAACCTGTATAATGACAAACATCCCAAATGCATATATGAGTGCCAATAGAACTAGGGGGTACCCAAATCATTTGCCACCATCTAAGAACCATCTTCCATATTATCCAACTAAATTTGTAGCCTAAGAGAATGTGAGGGCATGTTTCTGTCTCAGCTAGGCACCAACCACGTAGTAATTGCTCTTCGTTGAAAGGAACTCCACGAGTCCTTAGAAAGGCTCGTGTAGGTATAGAATCAAGTACGGCAAGCCGTATAAAGCACTAGACTCTTGGGGGATATGAAGTTTCCAAATAAAAGCAAACCATACCTACTGCCCACTGCTGCCCGTACCCAATAGAAAGTTTAATCTCTTGACAGAGAATATTCCTTTTGGGTGATGCTTCAATATCAATTTATAATCTCTGTAAAATATCAAGGCAATGCAGGATAAGGACTCAAGAAGTTCTGCATAATCATCATTTTCCCATGAGTGCAAAGGCCTGCGAAAGGTTATAGCCCAGTGTCCCTGACTCCATGCATCAATCGCCTTAGCTTCCTTATCAGTGGACAACATAAATAAGCGAGGGTGCTTGTTACTCAGAGGTAGATCATTATGAAGCCATATATCATGCTAGAAAAAATGCTTGATCCATTCTCGAGTGACCATTTGCAAGCAACAGATCCAATGAAATTGTGTAGATTGTGGTATTGTTGATTTCTCACGTAAATACACGTATCGTTAATAAGTAATATAGTGATAAAGTAGAACATCGATCTTATAGAGAATTATTTTAATTTCTATTGTTAAAAACTAAAATTATAACATCCTAATTTTATCTAAATAATTAAAAATTAAATTAAAAAGAAAAACAAACTAAAGACCAAAATTAATCTAAATTAACCAGGAAAATTATTTTATTAAATTTGATTAACTTTTAGACCTAAGATTACGATATATCTTATGATACGTTTGATTCGCGGAATAGACAGAAATAGAATATAATAGTTATTACGTGAGAATAGAAAGAGGTGAAAATAGAATATAATAAGTATTACGTAGTTTGGTATGATAAATGGAATAGAGTAGAAATAATTATTATGACTTATTACAGTGTTTGGTTGGTAATAATAGCTTTGGAATAAGAAAAGAATAAAAAATAAAAGATAAAAAATATCATTAATTATATATATAATTATTTATTTTATTTTATTTTTTAAGTATTAATAATTTATAATATAAAATATTAAATAATTATAATTTAAATATCATATTTTAATATAATTTAATTATTAATATTTTAATTAATAATATTTTATTTATAATTTAATATTATTTTGATTAAAATATTAATAATTTTTTATTTTTTATTTATANTATTAATAATTTAATAAATAAAACATTAATAGTTTAAAATATTAATATTTTAATATTTTAATCATAGTAATATTAATAATGTTTAAATTATATATAAAATATTAATATTTTAAATTTTATAAATAATTTATTCTTTTTTATTCTATTTTTTTTTTCATAGGTCGATTGCCAGAAAGGCGATCGGTGTAACAAAACGTCGATCTGGCTCACCATGTGGCCGGATCTGGCCACTACGGCTCCAGATCGGCGTTTCCCCGCTGCTGGATCTGGCCGTGGAGTACCAGATCCAACAGTGGGATCTGGTCGGGAAGCACCAGATCCGGTGCTTCGCGCGGCCAGATCTGATTGTTGAGTGCCAGATCTGGCTGGATCTCGGTTGAATGTTGTCGAAAAGGACTAGATCGACACTTCCTACCATATTCAGTCGTTGCCACCACCGTCGCTGCCGTTGCCGCCGCCTTTATCGATGTTGAGTTCCAGTTAGAGAGAGAATGAGAGAGGAAAGAACATGAGAAGAGAGAGAAAGAAAAGGGAAAATGAGAAGAAAAAAAGTATTTATAGGTCTAGGGTTGTAATATTTTTAAGTTATAAGGGGTATTTTAGTTATTATATATTTGAAAGCTATTCCATGTCTCATGGAATAGATATTACCGGGGGGGGGGGGGAGGAGAAGGGAATAGATAAAGCTGGCTTTTAACCTATTTGATGGAATTTTTATTCTTGCGGAATTGTTCTTCCGTGTCCCAATTTTATACCAAACAAAGATATAGGAAAGGATTGGGAATAGAGGGGGAATAGCATAGCTATTCCCCATATCAAACGTGCAGTTAATACTTCATTTGAATATTGTCTTTTCCTTTTAACTTAACTTAATGGATTAAGTTGCTAACCTAGAGTCTTAATTTATTTACAAGTTTTTGTAGAGTTTTTCTTAAAAATACATTTTTCAATTAATTTATTATATATCTATGCAAATTAAATTGAAAAAAGATTCATTAAGTTCGTACTCTAATTCTGGTTATGTATGGCTTATAGGTATATGTCTACCCTATATGCAAATCAAACCACCTAATCAAATAAGTGCATACGATCATACGCTATTCTATTCAAGGTCTACCTAAATCTTTTTCATCAAGGTTTAACCTAAGTTTCCAATTCAATCTAATTAATGATCAAGCAATTAGAAACATTAAGAATAGAATAAAATAAACAACTTAAATTCATCGAACATAAGCAAAAGAGAGATAACTAAATAAGACTACATATTGAGTTTAATTATAATCTTAGATAAACAATTTAATTCCTCATCAAGTTACACATTATTATCAAATAAAGTTTAATCAATAACATTAAACTAAGAAAAATAAAAGAATAACAAAAAAATAAAACTCAAGAATTATAATCTTGATCTTCCAAATCTTCTTCTTGAATCTTTCAAATTCTTCTCAGCTTAAATGACTTTATGACTTGATTCTCAATTGTCAATTTGGTGTTTTCATTCTCCCCTCTAAAAGTCTTCCGAAAGGTTATTTTTATAGAGTTTTGAAGTTAAGCCAAGTTGGATGAAGAAAGAATTCAATTTGAACTAGAATTTCCTCATCAAACTATGTGAGCTACAGCCTTAACCATTTAAATATCAGAAATCATAATTGCTCTACGACTGTTGCAATGCTCTAACTTCGATAAGATATTTAACCACTTTTTTGACCGAACTGGGTGAAGGGGTAAATATGAAAATTGTATATTTTTCTCTTATCTTTCTAATGGTCTAAGAATCATCTCATTTGGAGCTTTATAGAAAGAGTTATAGTTGAAATACTGAAACATATGTAATGGAAGCTTGCACCTTAAAATTGTTCTCCTACTTCTATTAAAATTCTTCCTTCATTAAACACCTACAAAAGTACAATTAAATCAATAACAATCTATCTTAATTACATTAACACCAAATTAAATATAAAATTAACTAAGATTAGAGTGACTCACCTAAATTAATTAATTAATTTAAAATAATTTAAATAAAACTTACTAATTTTTATGCATTACTACAAAAATTAAGCTAAATTATTATCAAAATTAAGGCCAAATAACTCTATATCATAGAGTTATCAGGCATGATGGTAAAGTCATAATGCTTCTTTGTACATTTGACATCCTACTCGGGTTTTGAACTGATAAAATCCAATGTGTTGCACCCATGCCATAATTATCTACTAATAAGTGCCTCCACCAAGCATTCTTTTACACTCCGTAACGCCACCACCATTTTCCAAAAAGTGTTATGTTTTTTTGGCATAAATTGGATATTCCAAGTCCATCAAATCGCATAGGCTTGCACATTGTTTCCCATTTGACATTTGAATTTTTGGTTTGTCTAATCCACTGCCCCATAAAAAAGATCTTCTAATTTGCTCAAGCTTGTTTAGCACTCCCTTTGGTGCTTGAAAGACATATAAGTAACATAGTGGCAAAGAGCTAAGAACAGAATTGATGGGTGCTAACTAGCCTCCAAAGGAAAGGTATTTCTTTTGCCATAAGGCGAGACGGTTTTTGAATTTTGTGATGACAGGTTCCCATGTGCTATGAGATCTTGGATTGGCACTTAGAGGTAGTCCTAGGTATGAGAAAGGAAGAGAACCAACTCCACAAGTTAAGATACTGACCATTACTTCAGCCTCCTTTATGTTGATACCCATTGGGTATACACATGATTTGCTAAAATTACTTTTCAATCCAGATATGAGCTTAAAATAGTGCAAGATCTTTCGGATATTTAGAGCCTTTTGAGAGCCAAGCACCATGAATATCACAGTGTCATTTGTAAATTGTCAGTGTGATATCATCATATTGGAAGCAGTGACATTAATCCCTCGAAAGAGTCAAGAGTTGTTCTGCTCGAACTAACATTAGGTGGAAAGTCTTCTCCATTTTGCCCCAAATCTCATATATTCCATGACCATTAGCAGAAAGTCCCATTTAACACAATCAAAAGCCTTTTCAACGTCAAGTTTTAACACCACTCCCCTTGAATTATGGGAATGTTTTCTCATGTTGTGGATAATCTCATTTGCAAGCATGATCCCATATGTTATTTGACAACCATTGACAAAGGCACTTTAAGTGTCACTAATAATTTGAGACATTACACTTTTAAGCCTATTAGATAGCACCTTAGCAAGGATTTTATACATAAAGCTAATGAGACTAATAGGTTTATATTTTTTTAAGGAGGCTGGACTGAGAACTTTGGGAATGAGGGCAATGAAAGAAGAATTGAGTCCCCTTTCTAGTTTCCCTATCAACTTAAATTTAGAGAAAAATGCAAAGATATCCATACTTACCGAGGACCAAGACTTTCGAAAGAAGTTGAAATTACACCCTTTTGGAACGGGTGCCTTTGAGCCATCACAATCCCGTATTGTTAAGCGAAGCTCGTTATAGTGATTGGTGCTTCTAGGTTTAATGCATCACTTAGTGCCACTTTACAGAAAGGGAGTTCTTGGAAATATGGCCTAATCTATCCATCACTTTGAAATAAAGACTAGAAATATTCATAGGTGGCTTGTTTTACCTCAACATGTTTTGAAATCCAATTACTGTTCCATATGATTCCACCCATATGATTCTGACGAACATGGGCTTTAGCCTTGCATTGAAAGAATTTCGTGTTTTTATCCCCCTCTCGTATCCACTTGATGCATGATTTCGATCTCTAGATGGACTTTCTATTTCTCATGGCTATCCAAAGTTCACGGATGGTGAATTACTTCAAGATGCTCTTTTCAATTATCAAATTTCGAGTGCATCCTATCTTATCAAGAGTCTCCAATGTGGTTTCCAAGTCATGGATAGTAGTGTCAACATAGCTAAAGATTTCTTTGTTTCAACGTTTGAGAAAGTCTTTTAGTTTACGTAACTTTTCCTTTAGACATGATCTGACACTACCATTTACTTTTATTGCTTACTATTCTTCACTAATGGTTTGCTTGAAATTCTTTGCCATGAGCCAACAATCAAGGAATAAAAAAGGTGATGGTCCCTAGTCCACTGTTTCAGAAGATAGTAATATCGGACAATGATCAAACAAGCCTTTCATAAAGCAGTGCTATTATATATCTTTTAACCAGAAGAGCCAATTGAAAGATAGGAGGAATCTATTAAGATGGCTACATTTGGAACCTAGGCCAAACCAAGCAAACTTTTTGCCCATAAGTGGCAAATCAGTTATTTCACAAGTATTAATAAATTCAATGAAATCCTCAATACTAGTACTTATTGTTGAGCAACGCATTCTCTCAGTTGAACTTAAGATTGTATTAAAATCTCTTGCATAGCACCAACAATCTTTGAAAGAGAATCTAAGTCCATACAGTTCATTCCATAAAACTCTTTTGTCATCAACATCATAGGGTGAGTACACATTAACAATAATGCATGGAAAATTATGAGAAACCCATATTCTTTGTAGAAGTATATATTTGCTTCGGATGACCATTGCTTCCATTACAAAGGAAGCTTTGTCCCACATAATTATCACGCCACTTAATCTACCAACAGTCGTAGAGTATAGCCATTCTAAGTTATTTGATAACCATAATCTCCCAATTATCTTGTCCACATTTTCAGATAGTTTTGTCTCTTGTAACAAAACCATTTCTAGTTTATGTGTTGAGATAAACTTCTGTAGCATACTTTGTCATGACCCGGTACTCTCCTCGATCCCGTGACAACCGTCGCGATGTCCCGATAGACATTAATTACCCGGAATACCAATCGAAACCTCGCAAGGCTTTAATATCAGTTTTCTCACCTCCCCTGCGAGCAACAGTTGCTAATATCATATTTTAAAAGATTATAAGCTATTTTCAAACTAAAATGATAAAAAAATAATATTTCTGTCACAAGAGTATTTTGGTCATTTTTCCTCGAAAATTTCGAAACCATCTAAAAATGTATTATATGAATGAAAGATATATATTTCATAACCAAAAATAAGTTTAGATATTTAAAACATTCATTTAAAGTGAAATGATAGCTATTAGAATAAAATAAAAATATTAAAAAAAATATTCTATTTTCTTATGAAACAATATTTATAGAGATATCCGTAAATAATTTTTGTAACGTAAAAGCAAAATAAATTCGTACACACAGTAACACAGTGAACCAGAGTGTGTAATTTAATTTACAATGACATGTGAGCCCCCCCCGAATGACCAAAAGTAACGAAGGCTGCGAACCTACGATTTTGAGGATGCAAATCTAACTATAGCCCTCGACGAAATCAGCTATCTACAGAGTAACCTGAGCCTGGAATGAGTGGAAAGGAGGGGTGAGTTTTGATAAACCTAATGAGTAAATAAACATCATCTAAAATATCTAAAGCTGAGTAAATGGAGATAACTTAAAATAGTTCATCATACTATGATTCATAACGTTTCAAACTCATTTCAACTAAACAAAATAAATTCATTTCACTCAAATAATCAACATGGCTTATGAACTTCTTAAAAATTTGGCTCATGCCAAAACTTATTCTCGGGGATACCTTGGTCGAGGCATCTAACCGAGTCCGCCAAGGTTGTTAAAGAAAAGTTCATATACGCATTAAACACATTTTTTTCGTTTAAAAGCATAGCCGTTCCTTGACATTGGCTGAGTTCACTCTCGCGTGGTGGTTTAGCGTGTAGTGAACTCTAAAGCTTTACCTCAAGAGTTACCCTCCGTGCCTCTTGTACCGAGGTAAAATATAATGGAGTTTACCGTGCCCCTCTAATAGGCTGGTCCACAGAAACCCGTCCACTGCAGTAAGCTAATCGATATCCCACCAAATCAATAAAAGTTTCGACAACATGACATGACAATTATATTACTACCCAGCCTGTTAAGGCAAAACAAACAGTTCATACAATTTCAACACTATTTTCAATTCAGCCATTCATGCCAATATCACCATAAACCATTCAATTCAAATCATAAATTTACAACACAAACAAACAGTCTCCAATTACTCAATTTCTAAAATCATTATTCAATTTCAAAATGATTTATAAAACTCATTTCATTTAATCATATTTTACTTATAAAATATAAGGATTTACCATTTAAACTCATTTTTCTATAAAATCACAAAAAAGAATAAAAACTACTTTAGATAATTAAGACGATAATAAGGTTACTTACGATATCGGGAGTCGAAGTACTCCTAGTCTCGATTTTCAGGTATAATCTCCTTACCCTTATTAGAAGACTCACCACTTATACACAATACACGATAAATAATTCAATATATTGTGTCATGTCATTATAAATCTATTTTAGGCTCTATATGAATGCATGAGGTTGCTTGGATAGTCATTTAAAGATGGTGTTACACGTTGGTTCAATTGTGATCGGAATGGATCGGTTTTCGACCTAATTCAAACTCTCCACCTTTGATTTAACCAAAACATCCAAATTGACTCCAATTATATTCATCACACTTATAATGTCCCAAAATACACCAAAGCGCCTCAATGAGCTTGACTTTCTCATTGTTATTCAACTTATTTACTAAAAGAACTATACTTTAAAATTACCATTTTCGATTTTCATCACCACCATTCATTAAATTCTAACTAAATAACACAAGAATCATCATCACTAGGTTCCTTATGAAATTCGGCCATGGTGGGTGCATAAACACTATGATTTTTCATACTTTATTTTTTTTATACCATAAATCATTAGTTTCTAACCAAATCACTTGAAATAAAATCAAATCCACCATCAACATACCATAAGGAAGATTCGGCCAATGAGGGTGATGGAAGAACATGAATTTTTTCTTGTTTGCTTTTCATGCTACACATCACCAACCAACTAAAAACACTAGAATAACATGTTTTCCAACTAAATTCATCATCAAATCTTCTCCCCCTAGGTTAGGCCAACAAGGGATCCATCATGAAATCATGAATTTCAACCATGGAAAATGAGAAAGAATGCTTAAGGAAGATAGATCTCAAGCTAAAATTGAAAAATCTTACCTTTTGTCACTTGATTCCTTAAAATTCCAAAATTTTCTCTCGAATTTTCTAACTAGGGTCTTGTTCTTTCTTTCTTTCCTCTTTTCCTTGGTGAGGCCGAACATATGGGAGTGAAATGGGAGAGTCATGTGCTGATTTTTAATGTAAATTATAAAGAAATGAAAGCTTGCCACTTGTCACCATTCCATTGGTCCATGTTTAACACTTAACAACTAAGCTTTCTTTCACCACCACATAAAATATCTCAATTATCCATAATATAAAATGTTAATGGATGAAATCCTTAGGCATGACAAGTGTTGGGTGGTGTAAAATTCCAATTTTGCCCTTGGGTGGCAAAATGACCATTTTGCCCCTACGTCATGANCAACATTCCAATTTTGGCCCTTGGGTGGCAAAATGACCATTTTATCCCTACGTCATAAAAATTCCAATTTAACTTCAAATCAATCCTCAAACTCCAAATCACCATATTAAGTCATTCTGGGGTTTTAAAATTCTTAATTTCATCTTAAAATCTCTATTTGGACTAATTAGAGGCTTAATTCAGCTTAGTTGTACCATTAAGTTCACTACCGACTTTTAATGATTTTTTAAGGCTTTCCAAGTATGCAAACATATTATCAAGCATATGAATGACATGACAAATATTTTATAGAGTTGGGCTTGACATACTTTATCTTAACTGCACTGCCTAACCCTTTGACATTCAAGCACAATATACGCATTGCGTAGTAACATCAAGTATGCATTTTGTGTAAGTTTATTTACATTAAAATTAAAAGCATTCCCCAAGAGAAAACACAATTGATATATACATAATTCACAAACTTCAAGACCTACAAAGAATTTACTTTGGTTTTTGGGTGGATCACTTAATTGAGTTTTTATCCAAGTCTTTTAGTTTTTGGCTTTGTAATTTTCATAATTCTTTCCTTGATTTGGTCTTTGGACTATTGAGAGTAAAGCCTAGTGCTAAACCCATGGCCTATACATTGTTTGCTTCTTTTGGAGTGAGTTCATTACACTAAGTAAAGTCTCCATTTGAGTTAAAGCTGTTGCAGGACAATTTTGGTTTGATGAGGAAGCCTTTTAGGTAAGTCCTTTAATCCTTTTCTTCCTTAACTTCTTGAAACTCCTTGTGGCTCTTGCAATTACACATTTTTCAACTAATTCGCCATTTGCATTTCATGCACATTATCTTCAGTTTTCGTGCCTTCAGAAAGCATAACTTCTATTGAAGGGCTTTGGTTTTTTGAGGTTTGAATGTCAAAACATTGAGGGATTTCTGAAGAAGTTGACAGATCATGATTTGAGGAGTGTTGTTGTTGCAAATTAATTGGGTGGTTCGGATCCATAGATGGCTAGCTTAAAGATGCCGAGCCTACAAGTAAGTTTGTTTGTTGCACAAGTTACCTACGCCAAAGCCTTCATCTATATTTAATTCTAATTCTAGGTTATTATAGGTTGATGGGTTGTTTTCTAGAGAATTGCAAATCAGTGGGCTTGTAATTGGGCTTGATTCTAAGGGGTAAGATGTGTTCAGATCAACTAGGCTTGAGTTACCTTTCTCACTTAGGCTATTTTTTGGGCCACAGGGTATGTTACATGAGGATCCATTGCCGTCCTGATTTGGTCCCATAAGGTGGGCTCACCAATCCATGTTTTGGTACTCAAAATGTGGCCTGATGCTTCTATGCTCATCTTGGCTTGATTGAGTGGATGGGTTACATGCACCCTGAGCTTTAATGGGCCTACTAACTTCATCATGCACCATGGGTTCTTGCCCTTTGCCATCAGATTTCTCAATTGCCTGTCTTTCATGTCTGTTGTCTGGTTTTTCCTTGGTGGTTCATTTATAGAGTAATTGGATTCACTGTTATGTTCATTCCGCATTGGCCAACCTGGATACTCCGCCATGCAATCTGGTGCAAATTCCTGCACATTTACTAAGAAGATTTGGTTACCCACAATAATATGAATACACTAATCAATGGTATGAAAAGTGTTAATGATAACTAACATAGAAGCTCGTTTAAAGGATTGTATTTTTTTAGTTTGTTCCCCCAAGCATATGAATTCGCCCTATAGTTGTGCTATGTTGCAGAAAGTAGCAATATTCCAAGCATGGACAGGAATTCTGAAACAGGAAATCCAACATCTTCTTGCATTGAGCCCGAAGTTAGGAGACCACAATTTGATATTGTCGAACTACTTGTTTAACCATGACTAGCTTTCAATTTTTTTAGATTCAAATTACTCACTATTTACATAAGTAATAAGGAAATGATGGCCTACTACTCTTTTTATGGACACATCATCCCTTTCATGTTCGTGAATCATACTTTTAACCTTCTCTGGTTCATAGTCCTTTCTACAAACACCTACAAGATTGGTTTCAAGCCAATGCATTGTCTCCACTTCGATGAACCTAGAACACATTCAACGGGCAATGCGACTAGGCGGAGGTGGAGGTGTTGCTGGCGTAACATCAAGTAGCTTCGTTGTCTTTCCAATGAGTACTTGTAGGTAGGGCTTGCTTCAGTCATTTCCACTCTCTTCATTTTCGCCTATGCAAGTCCTAGAGCTTGATCCCAAATTTTTAGGATTTGGTGGAGGTTTGTTAGTGTCTTCTTGTTCCATCAAATCATCAAACCGAGTCCTCAATTCATTTTCTTTTGAATCTAGTTTTGTTGAGCAATAGGAAATTTTGAACTTTGTAATTTATCTTGTGGTATCTTTTGCGTATGGCATTGATTTTGTTTAGCCAGATAAACCCCTAATCTGCTTTCAAAAAACCAAACCTCATGGAGGTGTTCGATTGCATTTTGAACCGTTGATGCTAATTGAAACCTAACAAAGGCAAAAAAGGTTTTCCTTTGGTGGAAAGCCTTCATAGGATGAAGACATTGAGAATACTCCAATATTTCTCAAAAATGACCTTTAGCCATTTAGAAAAGGTTTTGGTGGAGATTCTCCAAGAAAATCATTATATTTTCCTCTTATGATGTATTTTTTGGTCTCCACCGATTGTCAGTCCCGATGGGTTCATTTCCATGTCGACGATGCACCACCATAGATGTTGAATAATGGCAGTTCTATTATCCCTTGTCCCTTTCTTTGGTTAAATGAAATAGAGTGTGGATCTGCTTCTCTGCTGACCTATCTTAGATGAAGGCAGCCTGAACTGTAGTCAGTGTTGCGGTCACCACGGGCTTTATGCATGCATAAATATTTAGCAATTGTTATAACATATATCATGTAAATCACGACACTTTCTCTCAATAATTCTACATCTGATAGAAATATAGTTTAATTCATTAATCATATTGGTGATTAGTATATCAACTTGTTCCCCATCAATCAATGTGGGTTGATTTAGATTTTCCCCATGACTTATGAAATATAAATATATAATATAAGGGTTTTTTTTATCTGGAAATAAATCTTGAGATATATGAAAAAATATGGGATTGAAACCAATTGTATGATTTGATTAAACTTCGAATTACTGTTTGGAGTCAAGTAAAATGGCCAGAGCTCAATGATAGAGTTGATGATACATTTAAAAGTCCAACCTCAGTGAGTTTTGCTCAAATTGTGAAGCCATGGAGGAGAAGGGTTGAATAGATAGCACCACAATAAAGATGACTCAAATTTAATGTGGATGGAGCTTTAGTCGGAAATCTGTGAGAGGTAAGAATCGATGGAAGTCTTCAAGATTATAAAAGGGAAGTAGTTATGAGATTTGTTAAGTTCATTAATTAACGTGATGCTAATTAGATGGAAATTCTAGCTATAAGAGAAGCTTTCTTATTGTTTAGTAGATATACGAAAAATTTACAAATGAAATTATGGATTGAAAGTGACTCTTATAATGTGGTCAATTGGATAAGTAATCCTTTGAAAGTTCCTTGGTGTTTCAAGCAGCATATGGTATAGAGTGGTTGTTTGCAGAGCTTAATTTCCAGTTGGATGGTCACACATATACGTAGGGAGGCTAATGAAGAGGCAAATGTACTAGCCAAACAAAGGTGTAACTTGTAAGAGTGATTTATTCCAATTGGTTGGTTTAAGGAATTTTTGATTACATATGAAAAGAAGATTTTAATTACTGTGGGAGGAGAAATTTTTTTAGGTTGTTGAATTTAAATTGGTCTCTGCCATTGTATTTCACTTGGACTCTAAATTGGAGTTGAAACCCTTCATGATAGGGATTTATCTTAAATTCAAAAATAATATTTTTGACGTGGGAAGGAGGTTGCCTAGAAGAGGAACTCTGCTTCTATATGAATACTCGGATATCTGGACAGCTTTATTGACAGTTATGTAGTGGCTGTGGATAATGAGTGAAGTCTATCTAAATTTGGACATTGGGGGTAGGAATTTATGTACATTAAGGATTTGATTGTGAGTTGGACTATTTTCATTATGCATTGACGGCTGTAGTGAGTTGCTTAAGGCACGTTCAATCATCAGACAAGGTTCCTTTAAAGCGTGTAGATGGTTGTTTGTTGCGGCACTTTGTGGAGAAGCAACCGAAGGCTTTTGTAATACTTTAACTCGTCGGAAGTTTGGGCTTGGATATCCCTAAATCCAAACCTTTAATTGTATGGGATTCTTATTTAGCTTTTATTTTATTTTATATATTTTTTGGAAGTAGTTTTTATTTTATTTTATTTTCATTATAATCATAAAGTTTAAAATTTTTATAATTTTGATATTTAACAATAAAATTACGTACTTTTTAAAAAAAAAATAAAAAATCTTGAGATATTGGAATCAAGAACCTGCACATACTTTCATCTTCTGAGAAGATTCATTTAGACATCTGTCCAAAGGCCAATAATATTCATGTAACTCAAGCAATACATTTATTCGGAATAGCATCTACATCTGTATTGAAATGTAACTCATTGTATCTAATATTTGTACCACTGAAAAGTGACTTTGTTTTTCTTTCCCTATTTCCTTTTGTGTCTTTGTGATGATAATGATGATGGATGTATTGTAGTATCGTAAATAGCACTAGCACAACAATTTTTATTCTTGTCTTGCCAAAAACAAGATCCAACAGAACTAGAAGTGGCTCTTTGGAAGATTCCAGTGTATCCGTTTTCCCTGTTTCCTTATTAGCTGTCACCAATGGGTGGATAGAGGAGATCATTATTGCTTCTCTGTACACAATCATTTGCACACTTTTCATCTAACCTGCTACTTCAATCCACCATTTCGCTTTTGGCATTGGATAAATAGGCATAGCTGGTGGTAAGGATGTCACTAGTTTGACAAAAGTTAGTACTTACAGCTTTCCCTGGTTTCAATCTCTTCAAATTGTCACCAAAAGACTAGCAGAACCAAAAGCAAAAAGGAAGCCATTGTAGATGACGCAATTAGATTTGAATTGGCAGAATTTGGTAGGTAAGGATATGCATCTGGAGGAGGCATCATGCATTCATCCCCATTGAAGTATATTTTCCGGGGAAAAGCCCAGCCCTGCTTAAATGTGAATGTATTCATGTCCTTCTGAAGAATCAACTCTGACTGGACATTTCCATCTGGTCCGGATTCCATTAGAACGTCATTATAATACTTCAAACCATAGAACATACCAGTGTCATCTACAGATTCAAAATAGGCAAAGATTAGCCTCCACTTATGGTCACTTCACCGGAAAATCAGTGTCTTATCCTGCAAACCAAACCAGTAGGATCGAATTGCAAGACTAGACTTACTTGTAGATTGGTATGGGATGAGCGGCTTGTAGTCAAAGCTAAAAACTTGAGTGATGTTGTTGAGGTTTGGATGTTGAGCAACAAGCGTCCACTGTGTGTAGTTCTTCTGGTAGTTGAAATTGGTGATGGTCATCTTCACTCGCCAATACTCCTTGTAGTTGAGCTTCACATGCCAATGCACACGAATTGGGCACATGTGATTTGTGCACCTAACCACATTGGTTTGTTGACTCGTTGATGCGTTCATTGCTACAACAGTTCTGATCTCTGAATCACTCCTGCATTACACTCTAGCCATGAGTTAGATACCTTAATTCACAAGAAATATCAAAAGCTTCACGCTGCATTTCAGCAGTAAGTTTTCTTTCCCCAAACTGAACATCAAATTTCCATAATTTTCAACTATAATAAGTAGTAGTTGAACAAAAAAGTTTTAACATGTTTGTTTAGCTTCAAAATTCAAGTTTGAGATTGGAAAGGAGGCTTACGAGACGCATTGATTCCTGCTTTGGCAGCCACAAGAGCATGTTGGACAAGGAGTGACTGTGGAGTTGTAAAAAGATGACATTGAGACACAACAGGTTGGGTATCGTGAAGCCAGGATCTGAGAGTATGTGCATGTCACATTCCATGTCACTGCAAACAAGAAATTATAGGACAACAGACGAATTGGAATGTTAGCAGAAGCTACAAACCAAAATAAGCAAGTCCGAGATTACTCCAAGTAATTACTACTGGGTTAGGCTGTAAGGATTTCTACTTCCGAAATACTAATTCAAGATGTATGCTGTCCTTCGTTATTTATCTGAACCAATTTCAACTAGAATATTTCAAGCAAACTTGTTATGTCATCTAACAAATATATACCATAAACTATAACAGCAGTAATCATCTGTCAATCTAGCATCCAATTAATAAGTAGTGTCTGAAAAGAGCAGTTTCAAGTTCACACTTTATACTTTCATGCAGCCAGATTATAAATCACCTATAACTTCAATGGGAATAACAGATATATATAAACTGAAATCCATACGAACCCTTATATACGTCTACATAGAACCCAATCAATAAGTATCTGAAAGGGGTTTTAAGTTCATTTTTTCCAGGTTCATGCTTTTCAAATTTAGATGGAGCCAGAACCTAGATCACCTATAACTTTAATAGCGATCAAACTCACTCAATGCTTGAGTTTTTCTTCGACCGTCAGCTGTGATAAAAACTGAGGATGACACTTTTTTTGCTTGGCTGCATGTGTAGCCCAGAGCAGGACCTAGCAAAGTGAAATTCTTAGGCAGTGTCACTGTTTTATTGGAAGTACCAGCACGCCCAACACTCAGCTGAAAGGAGGAAACAGCAGCTGAAGGGTCTTGTCCCCATGAGGCCACAACGCCCCCTTTGCAGCAATTGGCAATCTGTTGATTGTATGGGACTCCAGGGAGCAAGTCAACGACTGTGGGGTTCCTCTTACAGCAGTGTGGGATGTTTCCTTTAAACTTGGAACAATCTCCTTGATCATTCGCTTGGGCTCCCACCATTGACCAGATCACTTCTTTCTTAGCCCATACCCATCCTAAGTTCCAGCCAGGGCTCGTGATATGGCGAAACATTTGGAAGTTGGTCATTGTTACTACAGCCTGAACATAGCCATGATAAGCTTGCATTTCAATATTTGGTAACAAGCAATCTTTCAAATGAATAATTGGTGTTTGGATTTACTCTGCCTTATACACTTCAATGATGACTCAAAAATTGCATAATCTAAATTCTTACTAGAAAAGAAATAGCATTTTATAATTGTTGAAGACAAATCATACTTACTACATAGCCATCTGGAGTCCAGGACATGACATCCCATTTAATTGTTATGTTTCCTGTAGGATCTAACGGGTCATATGCCGCTACAACACAACAGAAAAGAGGCAGGAAACAATATGTAAGTAAGCATAAATAGAATCAAGTTTTCAGCATCGAATAGCACAGCAACTGGAAGCTCACCTGCTTGAGAAATAATTGTAGCAAAGAAAGTAGCCAAAGCAAGAGGGTAGGCAAATTTGTTGAATGACATTCTTCAAGATCACTGGTGTTGGATCCTCTCTCCGATTTTGGTGCAAGGGAACGCGGATGATTGATATTTATTCAAACAAAGAGATTTACATTGAACAAACAAGAATTGTTTAGGGCAGGCTCACCTACTGGTCTTTTTAGGGTGTTTCATGTCATATCTTCCTGTAAGTTTCTCATACACTTTTATATTAAGTTTCTGTGTTTGTATTAGTTCAGGCTCTTGAAGCGAATCATAGTTGATTATTGACTTGATACACGAGGGATATTTCAAAATATTGGAGTACAACTGCTCAACTGCCAACACCTCATTAGTCTTTTATCAACACAGCATAGCTTAAACTTAGTTTCACACAGATTTGGGCATTAAAATAACTATCTACCAAACAAATGATTTCGATGAGCTAGTCCTTTTTTTTAACTTTTGATGGAAAATGACATTCTATAAGACTCCAGGAGGGCACTGTTGGTTTACAGTATATCCTTCCATTAATCACCCAGATGAATTCAAGAAACTTGTATTTATTCATGCTCAGTTTTACTCTAGGAAAATAAAACTAGTTTCACTAACATATAGTATATGTCTATATATATTGCAAAAGCTACGATTTCATGTTTGTCATTGAGTATAATGTATTAGATCAGTCTTAAGAAAAGTTAAGAACAGAAAACAAGGAACCTAGCCATGTAGTTCCTTTTCAACAATATTTTTATAATTTCTTATTTTATTGTTTTTAAAAAATGATTTTGACATTATTTCATTTGGTACAAGAGGAATAAGGTATAATACAGCTGTGGGAGCTGGAACAAGTATTCAACTCTCCTTCTGATCATGACTATTCAACTGTCTCACATAACAGAATGTTTACATTAAAGAAGCTCTAAATTGTAGTTAGTGTGGTTAGGCAAGAGGGTTTTGTTCCTCTGTCGTATGCATGTTTGATCAGCAAGGCACAGTGCATCACAAGGATGAAGCAAAGGAATTTCACCAGACGTAATCTTGAATTAGAAAAATGAGAGAGAAATCGGAGGAAGAGAGCAAATAACATTGGGAAAAACCAAGATTGGATAAATAGAAATTTACTAGTACAAGGAGAGTTTTCATTAACAAGAAAGCTAGTACTATATCAATCCTAGTTGATTACATGACCACTATTCTTATAATTTAATCAACTTCAACTTGTTCTATTCCGGATTGTATTTGTGTTCAGATTATAGAAAGGAAGATGCCAACAACAAAATCATTGCTTTTGACTTTCCATTCCCCTACCTACATATCCCCTTGTTCAAAGGAAAACAATAGGTTTGACAAATCCAGACAAGGATTCTCCAACCTCCAATATTGTTTTTTACAAGGATGCTGGATGCAACTGTGTATAATTCAGAGGTTGAACTTTCCAAAAACCAGTTATATATCAACTATTAAGTTAAACTAAGATGTTAAGCCTAACTTGTTAATTCTTTCTGCTATGCCTTCCGGTGTGTTCTCTCTATTATTGCCTGCTTTTAACCATGTTAATCCTAGACAGAACCGGTCTCCAGTCATTATGAGAATGTACAAAATTAATATGTATAGTTATTTAAATACAATATTTGGGAGAATGTAGTTTGATCACTGAAATGAAAAAAATTCAATTCCTCAATTCAAATTTTTTGTTTCCAACTTCCAAGTTCTACTCAATCTCAGTACCACATAAAATCATGGCAATTTGAGCACCATATTGAAACCAGGATCATAATAATTCCTATCGTTTGGACTTGGGACATCTAAGACTAAAAGCTGCATCTGATATTCAGACCTCTAGAAGTATAAGCTGGGAAATTATTTTTGCCTGCCGGCCAATACAAAAATCATCCACATATTCACAAGTGCACCGGAGCAGCAAAAGTTGACTGCCTCCAGAAAGAAGCCAGAACAGCTTTGCATCTTTCTTCAGGAAGGCAGTCATGGAGGAATTATTGGCGTCTGGACAGGTAATATGTCTCTTCCCAATCAACAGAACCATGTGTCTTTCCAACCTGCTTCAATTTTCTAAAGGATTTTTATAGTTTCTTAGATCATTAATGCTGCATTTATTCATCTTCAAAAGCTGAATGTTAACACATATGCTAATCTTATGAGGTATTATATGATTTATTCAAAGTACCGCATAAACAACATTCTAGGAGATGAATCCCATCTCAAACTTAATTTGTTGAAGAATAAGATTTGACTTGAAGAACTAGATTCAATTATTTTCAACAGTTTTTTAATTTATTAGTTAATTTCAGTTTATTTTCTATTTTACAGTTATTGTCATGTTGAGTCAGTTGTTGTTATGTTGGGTAGTGGTTTGGATTGTAAAGTAGGTGGTTATGCAAGACATGAATAGTGCACAATTATTTTACTTTACGTGTTATTTTATTTTATTGTTGTTTTCTCTCTTCTAAATGTATTTATAAGTGTTATTATTGAATGAAAAGATTGAAGAAAGACTTTGAGTTCAATTATATTTTCTCTCTCATTTTATCTTTCTCTAGTTCTCCAGTTTTATCTTTTATCATTCTAGCAGATAATAGTCTGCAGATATAACAAAATCTTTGAGATTTCCAACATGGTATCAGAACCCCAAAAAGGATCTTAAGGGACCGAGAAAGAAACCAACAATTTATTTTGCAAATCTTCATTCTCAAGCTTCTTAAAATAACTATGGCTTCCTCAAGTTTTAATGCTGTTACTCTACTTGTGTTTACAGGAGAAAATTATGACATCTGGGCTGTGAAGATGAAGGCATATCTTAGAGCCTTCGATTTATGGGAGGTTGTGGAGGTGGTAGGTGAGCTACCAGAACAAAGACCTAACCCCACAGTGGCACAAATGAAGCAAAACAGCGAGGAAGTGGCAAAAAGATTTACAGCTCTCTCCATCATTCATTCGACTGTGTCAAATACTATTTTCACAAGAATAATGAGTTGTGAATCGCCTAAGGATGCTTGGGATTGCCTGAAGGAGAAGTTTCATGGTAGCGAGAGGACTTGTCAAATGCAAGCCTTAAATCTAAATAGAGAGTTTGAGATTTTGCGGATGAAAGATAATGAGAGTATCAAAGAATACTCAGATAAGATTATGAAACTGGTGAACCAGCTTAGACTCCTTGGTGAGAAGTTGTTAAATCATAGGATTGTCAACAAAATTCTGGTGAGTTTACCAGAAAAGTTTGAAGCAAAAATCTCTTCACTTGAGGATTCCAAAGAGCCTTTTTAACTCTCGGTGACAGAACTTGTAAATGCTTTACAAGCTCAAGAACAAAAGAGGGCTTATCGGAATGATGATGCAATTGAAAATGCTCTTGTAGTAAGGACCAAGGATTTTCGAATTAGTGAGAACAACCCGAGAAAGAGAGAAGGAGATAAAAGAGACAACGAGTGGAGAAATGATGATGGGAACTCCAACAAACCAAGTAACAAGTTTTTCCCCATGTCAATATTGCAAAAAGAGTAATCATACTCCAAAATTTTGTTGGTATAGGCCTAATGTGAAGTATAGGTCTTGTAACCAGCTTGGTTATGTAGAGAAATTTTGCCAATCCAAGGGCAATCGTATTGATGAAAAGGTAGCAGTAGCTAAAGAAAATGATATGGTAGAGGAGTAGTTGTTCATGGCCAAGGTTTCTAGTGATGAGAAGGAAAACACATGGCTCCTTGATAGCAGATGTTTCAATCACATGACAGAATCTAGTTGTTGGAGTTCATCAAGTTAATCTCAAGGAGGTGTGTTGAAGAATGAGATTTGACTTGAAGATCCGGATTCAATTATTTTCAATAGTTTTTTAGTTTATTAGTTAATTTCAGTTTATTTTCTATTTTACAATTATTGTCATGTTGAGTCAGTTATTGTTATGTTGGGTATTGGGTTTAGATTGTAAAGTAGGTGGTTATGCAAGACATGAATAGTGCACAATTATTTTACTTTACGTGTTGTTTTATTTTATTATTATTTTCTCTTTCCTAAATGTATTTATAAGTGTTATTATTGAATGAAAAGACTGAAGAGAGACTTTGAGTTCAATTATATTTTCTCTCTCATTTTATCTTTCTCTGGTTCTCTAGTTTTATCTTTCATCATTCTAGCAGATAATAGTCTGCAGATATAACAAAATCTTTGAGATTTCCAACAAATTCAACATTCATTCTTTTGTTAAGATCACACTTAGACAAGAGACAAAAGATACCAGCTGTTACTAAAATATTATACTAACATGTTTATACAAGGGAAGGGTGATTCCAACTTCCTCAAGCCAAGTTTGAAGGCCAAAAAGTCGCAAAGAAGGCATGTACCAAACACCTACTCACCAAAGAAAAGGCAGAAAAACCATCTCAAACATTTATACATTCTTAAATATGATAATCCTACAAGGGCAACAAAGAAGCAGCTAACCAGCCTTAATACATGATATATAAAATAAAACTTTTAACAAGATTAGGATGTTTATCAAGCACTCACTTCTATTTCAAACTACTATTTAAACACTCCGCTAGCATGATTTTGTTATTTCTATTATAACAAGATATTGCTAAATTACTAATCTGGGAAAGCTACATTTTTTCTATGCACTATTGAATTAAATTAACAATGTATGGCAAGTTACAATTTTTCCTCCATCTATAAAGTTTATGTAGTCAAGTTTCTGAATTTCTTATTAAAGCTTAAAAATGTGTGTACATTATGATTACAAGATTCCTTGTATATGTTACAGATGGATTTGGTACCAGGTGAGGAGTTTTCTATACATTGGTTTAATACTTTATACATCTTACATAAGATTCTTCTATCCTAGCAAGGGCCCTTCTCTTCGCCTTTTCTGCCTTTTGAAGAATTTCATAAAGAAAATTAGTCACAGAGCAGACATAAAAACAAAGTAAAAATATCAAATACTCAATAAAGAAGACAATAGCTAGAATATCTTCATTTTGTGAAAATGATGTGGTATATAACCAACTTTTGGAGGAAATAAAGACAAATAGGATAGGGCAACTGCACAGCAGTACCATGTTGCACCTTGTCGGCTAGGTGGACAGTGGCTTACAATCAAGAAGTGCCACATGCCCTCTACAGCGATAGCTCACAGGCTATTTTGATACAAGAAAATAAAATATAAAATACTATAAAGATAAAAGTTGAAAACAAATAAGATCACATGTTCTTCTTCTCCAATAGCTTTAAACATTTTAGCACCAAGAATTTCCTCATTGCAAACTCCTATCTTCAACACACCTTCATGGGATCTGCCATGAGCACTCCTAACTTGGTGCATAAAGTGATGCACTCCTCCTTGCTGAGAGTCTTGGTGAGTATATCAGCAACTTGTTCATCTGTTTTGCAGTATTCCAACTCAATGTCATCATTTTTTACTGTATCATGGATAGCATGAAACTTTTCTCTAGTATGTTTTGTCCTTCCATGCTAAATTGGGTTTTTGGCAATCGCAATTGTTGACTAATTGTCTACTCTAAGCACCGTTCCTTCTATTTGAATAAAACCCAAATCATTTAGCACCTTTCTCAACCATAAAGCATTGTTTACTACTGAAGTAGCAACTATATATTCAGCCTTTGCAGAAGACTGTACAAAACTTCCTGCTCTTTGGAATTCCAGGAGAACATACCATTACCAAAGGAGAAACAATAACCAGTAGTACTTTGAGAATCATCTAAACATCTTGCCCAGTCGCTATCATTAAACCCCTGCAAGTTTAAGCTATCTTTCTTACATTAGACTAGTCCAAAACTTAAGATTCCTTTTAAGTACTTTAGCATTCTCTTTGCAGCAGAATAATGAATTTCTGAGGGAGAGTTCATGTACCTGGAAAGCACACTTATAGTTTGCATAATATCAAGTCTCGTTGCTATTAGATATAATAGACAACCTATCATACTTCTAAATAGATACTCATCAACTTTAGGATTACCATTTTCCTTACATAATTTGTTTCCAAACACAGCTGGTGTGCTAACCTCTTTACAAGCATCCATCTTGAATCTCTTCAATAGATCTTTTGCATACCTGTGTTGATGAATTTTCATTCCATTTACTCCTTGAATCACCTCCATTCCTAGGAAATAAGACATTTCACCAAGATCAGTCATGTCAAATTCTTGGGTCTATTGAGTTTTAAACTCTGTTATGTCATCACCATCTAGACCTGTAATAAATAAATCATCTATATATAGCAACAATCAGTTGAGATTTTTCACCTATTTTTAGGACATAAAGAGTATGCTCTGTGTCACTTCTTTTGAAACCTTTACTGTAGAGGTAAGAGTTGATTCTTTCATACCAACTTCTTGGTGCTTGCTTAAGCCCATATAAAGCTTTGTTTAATTTACAGACTTTGGTTTCATCTCCTTGCTTGATGAACCCCTCAGGTTGTTCAGTAAATATGTCATCTGTAAGTAAGCCATTCAAGAACACAGACTTTACATGTATATGCCAAATTCTCCAACCTTCTCGAGCTGCCAAAGCCATAAGCAACTGGATTGTGTCATGTCTTACAACCGGAGCAAAAGTTTCCAAGTAATCAACCCCATATACTTGTGAGTACCCTTTTACTACCAATCGGGCCTTGTATTTATTTATAGATCCATCTGCATTATACTTAGCTTTAAAGATCCATTTCACACCTATTACCTTTAGGTTTTTTGGTCTTTCTACTAGAGTCCACTTGTTGTTCCTTTTAATCATATCAACTTCAGCCTTCATTGCTTGCCTCCATTCCTCACTTTCTTGAGCTTCATTGAAGGTTATTGGTTCAAGTAATGCCACGTCACATATTTCAAGTAATGCCATAGGTAATTCATCAATGTTATCATCATCCAACACATACCCTCCCTTATTTGAATCAGCAATGACATCGATGTTAACTGATTTTTCTATTTCTTGTTTCTCCCAATTCCACCTCCAATTTTCTTCAAACTTTACATCCCTAGACATTAAAAATTTCTTTGTTTCCAAGTTGTAAAGTCTATATCCTTTTGTAGTCTCACCAAAATCGATATGAATAGCTAACTGTGACTTTGTATCAAGCTTTGTTCTTTTAGCTTGGGGTATATAAGCGTAACAAATGCAACCAAACGCCTTTAGGTGAGTAACACTTGGTTTTGACTTGTACCAGACCTCAAAAGGAGTTATATTGTTAAGTGCCTTGGTAGGAAACATATTCAGTAGAGTTGTAACAACATGAGTAGCTTCTACCCATAAACTTTTGGGCATTTTTTTTTCAAATAAAAGGCATTGAACCATCTCTATAAGTGTTCAATTCCTTCTCTCACAAACCCCATTCTTTTAGGGCCTATATGTGATGTATACTGATGCTTAATTCCCCTGTCACTCAAAAAATCTTCAAACTTTCCTGAAGTATACTCTTTACCATTGTCTGTTCTCAAAACTTTAATAGCATGGCTTGACTCATTTTCAACCATAGTAAAAAACTTAACAAAGCAGCTTAAAACCTTAGATTTAGCTTTAAGAAAATAAACCCAACCAAATCTGCTAAAATATCTATGAGTAGCAAATAATACTAGCTGTCACTTAGTGATGCTATTTTAACTAGTCTTCCAACATTTGAGTGCACCACTTGAAGAACATCTGTGGTTCTTGGCTTGCTATGTTTTGGAAATGGTTCTTTGGCATGCTTTCCATACATACATGTATCACATTAATGATAACCATATGTAATTTTAGGCAAACCATAAACTAAATTTGCAACATACATCATTTTGAGATACTTATAATTTATATGCCTAAGCCTTTTGTGCCATTTCTTGTTATCATCATCAGTTGACATATAGTTACACTGCTCAACTTCCATCTAATAGATAGGAAAGCATTTACCTTTCAAAGGTATAGTAAAAAGTTCCTTACCACAGGAAGGAAACATAGAACAATTGAGGTTTTTAAAAACTAGTTCATAATTACTTTTGAGCAATTAACCAATGCTTAAAAGATTTTGACTAGCTTCAGGAACATATAGAACTTGAGAAATGTACTTGATTCCTGATGAAGTTTGAACTCCAACCATGCCAGTACCCATAACCTGAAGATAATCACCATTTTCGATTCTAACTCTTGACCTGTAGGTTCTATCCAGAGTAATGAATAGGGCTTCATTCCTAGTCAAATGGCTTGAACATGCATTGTCTATTAGCCAAGTATCTTTTTTTCAACCCCAGAAACTTTTTGTGCAACAAAGAGAACTTCTTCATTTTCCTCTATTTCTTCCATAATAGTTGCATCTCTTCATTTATAGTTCCTTTGACTTTACAGACCTTCTCGACATGACCAAGTTGATTGCAAGATTTGTATTTAACATTTGGTTGAAACTAACAAAACTTTTCAGTATGATTTCATTTTTTGCAATATGGACAGAAAGGATATTGGTTTTTCTGCTTCACTGGTTTGTTTTCATTCACCTTTTTCCCTTTATCTTTCTTGTCACCATCATTTTTTTTTTCCAGAAAAAGATTTGCCTTTTGCTTTAGCCATAAAAGCTTTCTTAATATGGTCTTCTTGTCGAATGGCTCTCATTTGCTCTTGAGCTTGAAAAGCATTCACAAGCTCTGTGATAGTGATCTTAGTTAGATCTTTGGAGTTCTCCAAAGAAGATATTTTAGCCTCGAACTTCTCTAGCAGGCTCACAAGAACCTTGTTCACTATAAGCTTTTTAGGCAAATATTCTCCAAGAAATCTAAGCTAGTTGACCACCTTTAAAATCTTGTCAGAATACTTTTTTATCGACTCATTCTCCCTCATCTTCAAGACTTCAAATTCCCTTAACAGATTTAATACTTGTATTTGCTGTGTTCGATCATTTCCCTGAAACTCCTCTTTTAACTTGTCCCAAGTCTCTTTTAGTGACTCACATGCCATAATACGAGTTAAAATGGAGTCTGAGATGGCAGAATGAATACATAACAATGCTTTAAATCTTTTGGCTACATTTTCATTGTGTCATTTTAGTTGAGCGAAGGTGGGGTTTGCTTGCCTTAAGGCTAGAAGCTCTCCACCTACCTCAATCACGTCCCACAAATCAAAAGCATCTAAATAAGCTTTCATTTTCACTACACATATATGATAGTTTTCACCATTGAAAATCGGAGGAGTAGAGGCATTGTAGCTTGCCGATGCCATATGGTTTCTTTGGAGCTTTACACAGATGAGTAGTAGCTTATCTTTTACCAGCCACAGTCCCTCAAGATCTCACAAATGCTCGATACCATGAAGAATTTCATAAAGAAAATTAGTCACAGAGCAGACATAAAAACAGAGTAAAAATATCAAATGCTCAATAAAGAAGACAGTAGTTGGAATATTTTCATTTTGTGAAAATGATGTGGTATATAAGCACCATTTGGAGGAAATAAAGACAAATAGGATAGGGCAATTGCACAGTAGTGCCATATTGCACCTTGTCAGCTAAGTGGACAGTGGCTTACAATCAAGAAATGCCACATGCCCTCTACAACTAATACTTGATACCTCGTAGGCTATTTTAATACAAGAAAATAAAATATAAAATACTATAAAGATAAAAGTTTAAAACAAATAAGATCACATGTTATTTTTCTCCAATAGCTTCAAACATTTTAGCACTAAGAATTTCCTCATCGCAAACTCCCATCTTCAACACCTTTCGATTCTTAAACCACATAAGGAAGACAAAAAGACTAGCAATATCAAGGGCAAAACAGCAGCAAATAGTGAAGGTGTGATTGGACTAGGAGAGTTGGGTAGTAGTGGGTATGCATCGGGGTAGAGGCATCGTGCATTCATCACCATTGAAGTAAACTTTATGAGGAAAAACCCATCCTTGCTCCAATGTAAATGCATTCTTATCTTTCCCAATAATCATCTTTGATTGAACATGTCCACGAGGTCCAGCTTCCAAGAGTAATTCATTGCTATATTTCACACCATAGAACACACCAAAGTCATTTGCTTGAAGAAAATTCATCATAAACCTTAGAAAGTCAGAAAAAATACAAGTTAAGTATGATGAATCAACTTCCCTTCATTTGGCAGTATATACTACTATAAAATTTCAGTTGTTAAATATGACAATTTTTTTGAATAACTAGTTTTATCTGCTTGTTATTTACAGGCTTGATTGATCAACTTACTCATGGATTAGTAAGGGAGTGGCTTGTATGTGAAGTTATAAACTTGAGTAATATTGTTGAGATTTGGATGTTGAACAATAAGATTCCAGTGAGAGTAATTCATCCAGTAGTTGAAATTTGTGATGGTGATCTTCACATGCCAATACTTCTTGTAATTGACCTTTGTTAGAGAAGTGACCTTTAACCTGGAGAAATCAATTGCTTGAATGGCGAGAAGCAATTGAAGAAGCTGAAGGTTGAAAGTTGATTCAAGACTAAGTGAAGCGATGTCGCAAAGGTTTTTTGAGCATTTCATGTTTGTGAAACGAAGACCACCAGTGTCATTTCTATTTCTTTTCATTAGTGAAACGTAGAGAAGTCTGTCATTTGGAGTATTGTTTACAGGAGTATACGATATCTTATTGTGTCATTTACTCAGTCTTTTTAAATTTTTCTGTTAAACGCTCTTCATAAGTGTCGTTTTGTTTGTTTTGTACAAGCCAACAACCTTCTTCTTTTATTCTTTTATTTCCTTATTTCAGTTGATGTTATAACCATTAATGCATAAAAAATCGAGGCTCATTTTTTGTGCTTTCACATTCCTTTGCATTAGTTATATGATTTCGAGTTTACATCTTAGGAAAGATTTAAGTATAAAGTCATATTTTGCAACCATTGTATGGTACACTCCTTTGATCAATGAAATCCTTAATTTTTTTTTAGCTTATACTTTGTTTTCTTCTCCTTCATCTTTCTCAGCCTCTGTTGCTAGAAATTACTGAAAATTGAGTTTGTTTTATATGGTATCAGAGCTGCTCATCTAAAGGGACTTGTAACACATTGTTTTTGATCAAAACATCTTCAACTTCAACATGGCTACAACTGGATTTAGTGCAACTACACTGCTTGTATTCACTAGTGTTGATTACGATTTCTGGGCAGTGAAAATGAGGTCATATCTTAAGGTGTTTGACTTGTGGTATATGGTGAAGTCTGGTGAGATGCCTATTCAAAGGCATGCGAATCCAACCTTTGCTAAAGTGAAGCAACACTTGGAAGAAGTTACAAAGAGATATAAGGCTTTGATTAGCCTGTAGTCAGTTGTGTTAGAGTTAATCTTTAGAAAGATTATGCATCTGGAGGATCCTAAGCAAGTGTGGGGCAATATCAGAGAAGAATATCAAGGCAATGATAGAACAAAGGTGACACATATTATGAATTTATCAAGACAGTTCGAGGTGATGAAGATAAAGGTAGATAAGGGCATTCAAGAGTATACTGATAAGATGTTGAAGCTGGTAAATCAACTCAAGATGTAGGGACAAGATGTCACTGATCAGAGGATGATTAACAAGATTTTGGTGAGTATGTCAGACAAGTTTGAATCAAAGGTGACTTCACTTGAGGATTCGAAGGATCTGACTAAAATCTTTGTGAAAAAATTGATCTATACTCTATTAGCTTTTGAGTAGAGCAAAGCTTTCAAGTATGAGGACTTTGTTGAAAATGCCTTAGTAGCTAAAACTAAAGGCTTAAGAGTCAAAGCTGAAAACTTGAAGAAGAATAGTATCAAAGGCACTAAGTCTGGTACTGTGAAGTAAGGAATGAATCATGACAAATAGCCTCCTTGCACTAACTATAAGTAGACTAATCATACTCCAAAGTACTATTGGTACAGGCCTAATGTGAGGTGTCGAGCTTGTAATCAACTTAGACATGTGGAAAAGGTGTGCAAAGCCAAGAAACAGGAAGTTGAGGGCAAGGCTACAGTGGCAGAAGAAGCTGATGAATCAAAAGAGGTACTGTTTATGGCTAAAACAAATGATAAAGTTGCTGAGAAGTGCACTTAGTTGATTGATAGTGGTTACTTAAACCACTTGACAAGTAATGCCAATCTTTTCACTAAGCTTCATAAGAGTTCTAGGGCTCGTGTAAAGATTGGTAATGGTCTCTACATGAAAATTCTTAGAGTAGGCACTATAGGATTTGAAACTATAGTTGGTATGAAGTTTATTCATGAAGTGCATTATGTGCCTGAAGCTGATCAAAACCTACTTAGTGTAGGTCAATTAGATGATAATTGTTATGCCTTACTATTTAAAAATAGGCAATGCACAATATTTGATCATACTAGTGTTGAGTTATTAACAGTGAGTATGAGAAATAAGTGCTATCCTATGAATTTGTCAGAAAGTAAATAAGTAGCTCTCTATATTGAGTATGACTCATCTGAATTGTGGCATAAACGTGTTGGACATGTGAATTATAATTCATTGTTAACCATGACTTCAAAAGAGCTTGTGATAGGTCTACCTAACATTCTCAAACTAGAGAAGTTATGTGATATCTATCAGTTTAGAAAACAGACCAGGGAACTTTTTCTTAAGGAGAGTAGATGGAGAGCCACAAAGAAGTTGGAGCTAGTTCACACTGACCTGAGTGGTCCTATGAAAAATCTTTCTTTGAGTGAAAGTAGGTATTATATCTTGATCATTGATGATTTTTGTAATTACTACTAGATTTATTTTCTGAAGAATAAATCAGAAGCTATAAGGAGTTTTTCTAAGTTTAAAGCACAGGTTGAGAACTTTGCTAGCTTAAGCATCATGGTACTATGGATAGACAATGGAGCTGAATACACTTCAAATGACTTTGAGAAGCTTCTAGCAATAGTTGGGATTCACAATCAGTTAATAGTAGCTTATAGTCCATAGCAAAATGGCAAGGCTAAAAGATGAATAGAACAATTGCAGATATAGAACAATTGCACATATGGCAAGGTGTTTGTTATTACAGTGTAATCTACCTATGAAGTTTTAGGTTGAGGCAGTTAACACTGCCAACTACATCCAGAACAGAAGCATCACTAAGGCATTTATGTTCCAACTTTTTTTGAGATTTGGTACGAATAAAAGCTCTCTATTTCTCATTTTAAAGTCTTTGGTTGTGTGTGTTATGCACGAATTCCTGATGTGAATGGGTCCAAATTTTATGCTAAGGCTTTTATTGCTGTGCAAATCGAGTATAGTCCAAGGGATATAGGTTGTATGATTTACAAGCAAATAAAGTAGTTATTAGTCGGGATGTGGTTTTTGATGAAAGTCAGTGTTGGAACTAGGAGAAGGAGATTGTAGAATCTGTTCCTGGTGGTCATGATGCAAGTCATCATCAACCATTACTAGAGAGTGATGATTCTGATATTGAAGATGAAAGTAAAGCTGTGAGAGGGACAAGGACATTGAAAGACATAAATAGTAGATGTAATCTTGCTATTGCTGATCCTACTACTTATTCTGAAGCTGTAGTGGACGAGAACTGGAGAAAAGCTATGGACATTGAAATCTCCATGATAAAGAAAAACAACACTTGGTTACTTGTAGACAAACCTGCAAATCACAACATAATAGAAGTCAAATGGATATTTAGAACTAAGCTGAATCCTGATAGCTCGATAAATAAATACAAAGCTAGGTTGGTGGTTAAGGGATATGCTTAGATTTATAGAGTTGATTATTTGGAAACCTTTACCCCAGTTGCTAGACATGACACTATTAGAATGCTTGTTGCATTAACTGCCAGAAAAGGGTGGAAGATATACCATTTAGAAGTAAAGTCAAATTTTCTAAATGGTTATCTGCCTAAAGATATCTTTGTGGAACAACCTAAAGGATATGAAGAACCAATGTCAGAGAACAAGGTTTGTAAGCTTGTAAATGAGCTTTATGGCTTAAAACAGGCACCTAGGGCCTAGTATGATAGGGTAGATGCTTACTTTACTGGTCAAGGTCTTCTGAAAAGGATAAATGAGTGTACATTATATGTGAAGATATCTAGCAATACTGTAATGTTAATTGTTGAAGTATATGTTGATGATTTGTTAATCACTAGACCTGATGGTGATTCATTGTTTGAGTTTAAAAACTAGATATGAAGGAATTTGAAATGATAGACCTGGGGTTAATGACTTATTTCTTGGGTATGGAGGTTTTGCAAATTGGTGAAGAAGTGTGATTACATCAGACAAAGTATGCCAAAGACTTGTTAAAAAAGTTCAACATGTCTGCTTGCAAGGTAGTAGCTACTTCACTAGCTTCTGGAAATAAATTCTGTAAGGAGGATGGTTTTGCAACAGCTGATGGTTCTATCTACAGAAGTTTGATAGGTTCCTTATTATACTTGACGGCAACAAGGCTTGATTTGATGTATGCTACATGTTTTTTGTCTAAATTCATGCAAGCTCCTACAATGTTACATTTTAAAGCAGCCAAAAGTATCCTCAAGTATGTTAAAGGAATTGCTGATTTTAGTTTGAGGTTTGTAAGGCAGGATAGTGGGGATTTAGTTGGATACAGTGATAGTGACTGGGCAGGGTCACTTGATGATTCTAAAAGCACAATTAGGTTATGTTTTTCTTTCAATAGTGCAGTTTTCTCATGGAATTTGAAGAAACAAAGTGTTGTTGCACAGTTTACTGTAGAAGTAGAGTACATGGCAATTATAGTAGCTATCAATCAGTTGAAGTGGCTAAGGACGATTTTAGATGATCTTGGTTTCAAACAAGATAAGAGCACTGTGATCGTTGTTGATAATCTATCAGCCATTGCAATAGCCAAAAATCTAGTTTATCATGGGCGAACCAAGCATATCAAGGTGAAATATCATGCTCTTAGAGAGGTTGTGAATGAAAACGATGTTGAACTCAAGCAATGCAGTACAAAGGTTCAATTAGTAGATATATTAACCAAAGGTTTATCTAGGGAAAGGTTTGAAACACTCAGAACTCTTCTGGGTAACTTCAGATTTCAGATCATAGGGAAGTGTTAGAGAAGTGACCTTCAACCTAGAGAAATCAATTGCTGAAGAATGGCGGGAAACAACTGAAGAAGCTGAAGGTTGGAAGTTAATTCAAGATTAAGTGAAATGATGTCGTAAAGGTTTTCTGAGCATTTCATGTATGTGAAACGAAGACCACCAGTGTCGTTCTATTTCTTTTCATTAGTTAAACATAGAGAAGTCTATCATTTGGAATATTGTTTACAAGAGTATACGACATCTTATTGTGTCGTTTACTTAGTCTTTTTAAATTTTCCTGTTAAACACTTTTCATGAGTGTCATTTTGTTTGTTTTGTTTAAGCCAATAGCCTTATTCTTTTGTTCCTTTATTTCCTTATTTCAGTTGATGTTTTAGTCGTTAATGCACAGAAAATCGAGTCTCGTTTTCTGTGCTTTCACATTCCTTTGCATCAGTTTTATGATTTTGAGGCTACATCTTAGGAAAGATCTAAGTATAAAGTCGTATTTTGTAACAATTGTATGGTACACTCCTTTGATTAATGAAATCCCCAATTTTCTTTAGCTTGTACTTTGTTTTCTTCTTCTTCATCTTTCTCAGCTTCTGTTGCTAGAAATTACTAAAAATTGAGCTTGTTTTATAATCTTAACGTGCCAGTGCACCTGGATTGGGCGCATAAGTTGTGTGCACTGCAGCAGCTGAGCATTGTGATTGATCATCAAATTTCACAATAGTTGAAATTTTAGAATCTCCCCTACAGTGCAACCACATTACATGGCTTAATTAAACTCCAATATAAAAACAAACGTTTGTCAAAATTTTATTAGGTTTTTCACATGATAGTTGACTCTTGATTTACTGGCCAATTTGTCCCAGGTCAGAATGCCAAATTATAACCTTTATAACTGCTATCAATTAATTTGAAACATTTAATTCATGTAGTTGTGCAAACTTTTAAACAAAGCTATGAAACAATGAGTGTGCTAGTGAGAATGTTGATGATTAGTGAAGCAAGGGAAACACAAAATTATTTACAGGCACCTGTGTCTTCAGGAGATCAAAATGATCCTTACGTAGTGTAGTTATCTTTATTTAGCCGTAAGAACAAGTTGGATAGGGTGTGATCACAGGGTTATAGAATGAAGACAATGAGACACAACAATTGGGGTTTCTTGAAACAAGGATCGATGAGTATGTGCATGTAATAGTCCATGTCGCTACAAAGAAGGACAAGAAAATAAGTTAGAAGATTACTTGGAGGAGATGCAATTAGTTTATGAATCATCAGTCTGACTCTCTCATTGTGAAATTTATATTTCATTTTAAGAAATTTAGTTGAAGACATTCTCTAGTTCGTGAGCTTTTGTACAAGAAAAAAACCATTAGCGTTCTGTCAGAATAGGTAACTCTTGGTATATACCTATGTTTTTGTTAATGACATGGCAGTTTATAGAACATTCACAATCAATTTTCCACAACCTTGTTGCATTTTATAAATGATGAAGCATGCATCCGAAAGCAATAAACAGAGTAAGTGACAAACATGAATTCAATTGATGCTACTACATTTTCATGTTTTTTTTTTCTATAATTCCTTCTTTACCGTAAAGCATACAGGTCATAAAATGGCTAAGACCAAACTCATTGCACGAGTTTTTTGTTGACCATCAGATGAGAAGAAAATAGATGATGGCACTGCCATTGCAGCATTACATGCGTAGTCTACTCCTGGACCAAGAAAATAAAAATCCTTTGGCACTTTCACTATTTTCCTTGATGTTCCAGAATGCCCTACACTAACTTGAAAGGATGAGACTGGAGTTGCCTGGTCTTGTTGCCAAGAACCAAGTACGCCGCCCTTGCAATAGTTGGACAACTGTTGGTTTTTGGGGACTCCAAGTAGCAAGTCAACAATTGCAAGACTCTTTTTAGAAATGTGAGGAATTTTTCCCATGAACTTGAAACAGTCTCCTTGAGTTGTGGCCTGGGCTCCAACCATTGACTAGATGACTTCTTTCTTAGCGCATGTCCACCCCAAGGTCCAGCCAGGGCTTAGTATCTGTCGATACATTTGCAAGTTGCTTATTGTCACCATAGCCTGAAAGTGGTAAAGTAAGCAAACATTTGGATTAGTATTTAGGGCTATGGAGCAATTGTATAATTTCAAAATTATAGTACTAAGTTGCAAAATATTGGCTAATGATCCAACTCCAATAGATGCATAATGGTTTGATATGATTTCTTACTAGCTTATGAAGATGGTGAAGTTAAATTGTGTCCGAGTGGCTTTTCAGAAAAGAAAAAGAACAATATGTAAACGTCATATTTGTTTTGGATTTTGCGTGCCTAACTAAATTTTGAAAAATGTGAGCTTGCTAAGTTCCAAGCAATAACAATTAGACTTCAAGGTCTTTGAAAAAGTAGAGGAATACCTCTAATTGCTACTTATGAGATAGAAGCCAAACATTTATGAGGAATGGAGAAACGTTCTCCTTAGCATGTGAGTTCATAGTGCTAGGAATGGCATGATTAGGGCTTCAACGTAACAGAATAAAAAAAAAGGTTGAAATAAAAATAAAACCATGCTTCCTACCTGTGGATCACCTTAGTTGTTTAATGCAAAGTTATGTACCACATAAAATCAGATAAAGAATGTACTTTTCCAAGTGATATCGTAATCAAATGGATTCTTTTTGGTGACAAAACATGAACACCTTTGGTGTGAAAGAATCCCAGCCACTCAATCGCTTGGCCTTTAATGATGCACACACGATTGCAACGGATCCTTATCAAGGAGAGAGCTTTATGCCACGTGCTTGTGCTAGCAAGTGGACAACGATTTGTCCTCTTTTCTTCTTTGATTTCCAGCAAAGAATCAAAGGAGAAGTTTTCAAAAGAAAATAAACGTCTCAAGAGTGACAGCACTCAAGAGAAAAATCCTTTTCCTCAAAAAAAGAGTGGCTATAATGTGATATTTATATCTAGGTTTAACTTATTAAAATTTGCAAAATAAGTCCTTAATATTATAACAATTATAATATTTAACCAATACCTAATTAAACTCTTTTAATTAGGTCCTTAATAGTTAAAACCTAGAATTTGATTTAAGTCTAACTTAAATCATCACACTCTCAATTTAATCCAAATTGCAACCTTTGTGTGTGACCCATTAGGTTCCTAACATGTTGGCAATGGAATTGAATTATAATATTATTAATTAATTAATTTAAATGAATCATATTCAATTTTAAATTAACTAATTCAATTCCATAGACCATGATTAGCATCTAGCAATGCATCATGGCCACCCAATTGTTAGGAGAGTCAAAGGATTCTTTGACAACCTTTCAGTGTACAGTTTTTTAGTGTAATTCATTCCCTCATCATATATCCTGAAGATGATAAGAGCTTGGTGCAGTGCCTACTCTTATTGATCTCCATATTTGTTCTTGCAGTTAGATCATTAGCTTTATAAAGACTTATGAAACTCATTTCATAATCTCCTAATCACCTTGGCCAAGGATTTGATTAAGCTAATATCAACCAAGAACTAATGAGATATTTCCCCTTGAATCACTTGGGGTGATGATTCCTATCTTGACCACTCATCTGCCTTCACATGCTTCATGCTATACCCAAAAGCATCCTATTTTGGCATCCTTGGTTAGGCACCCATAGGGATGAAATCAAAACATAGCACTCCACACATAAGACAGCCTAGTGTCTCAAGTATAGGGAGTATTTACACAACTGACACATGAGAAGTATTGCATAGACACTTGAGTGAAATACCAAATGCACTTTTCATGTTGGGTTATGTTCAGTGAACTCGCTCTCCCATGGAAAGCACCCACATGCTAGTTCCAAGTATCTTTATACTTCAACCTTGAGAATGATTGCTTACTTCACAAGTAAGGAACATAACATGTGCCAATCTTTGAGCATTATTGATGCCCTGTCTCAATAATACAATGATCAGGAACTTTTAAGAATAATGCTTTAATGCATAAGGATCTCATAATTGTATCCCAATACAATTCCTTTGCAAGGCATATATAGTTCCATGGGCTTTATCTACATAAGTACAAAAAAGTAATTAAATTACAAACTTATGGATAAAGAACTACCTCAATGTTATTATGAATAACAAAATGTCATATATGAATATCTCAAAATTACAATTCCCATACAACCACAGATTGGCTTGTAGGGCTTATACTAACACATAGTCCCACAGAGGAGGATAGACAAAGTAGTATGTTTCATGTACCTTATCAAGAAACTACACTAGTGATGAACTGTTATAGCATCAAGCATATTCTAGAATGGCAGCAAAAAAAAGATAGATTAAGCAAAATTGAGGTGAAACTCACCACATATCCTTCTGGGGTCCAAGACATAATATCCCACCTAATATTTATGCTTGCATTTAGGTCCAGCAAGTCATAAGTTGGAGCAAATATTAAAGGAGACATGATGAAAGAAAATACAAGCATTGAGCACTCAAATCTAGTAAAAGGCATGCTTGAGTTAACTAGCGTGGACCTTCTTAGAGATGCTAGATTACGGGGATGGGTATTTATTCCACTGAGATGAAACCAAAAACTATTACAACTCTAAAAGGTTGACTTGTTAATTTTTTTTGGCTACTTCATCATAGATTCTGTTGTTGCTTTCTCAACATCTTCTAGGAGTTAAGACTAGAGTGACGCATGATGAAACCTTTACGACAGTAGAACATAGGCAAAGATCAAAGAGAAAATTTTGTACATAAAAAAATTTGTTAAGTAATGAAATTAAGTTTTCATTTACATTGCATTTGAAATTAGTAGTATGTGATTCAGATGACAAGTTTGTCTCAACAAGTGGCGCAACTGATTAATCAACTCTGAATGACATAGAGATTTATACTAAACATTTCACATTTTTACAAAAGCAACAAATCCTATCTAGTATCCAGCACTGGTAAACCCTCATGAAAACTGCATTCAAAAAGTCACAACATGTATGATATTTAAAGGTTGCTTTCTTATCTTTAATATTCCTTTTAGCCTTCTGTTTTTTCACCTTTAGCATCTATTTTGCCACTTATGTTTGTCCCCTTTATCCATTAGAAATCAATATATGTAATCTATGAAATTCAAAATTCAACCAGTTTTTAACATTTTCAAAGAGAAGTTTGTTATTGGCAGATGACAGGAAACAACTTTTGACTATGAAAAACAAAATAAATTATATATTAATTCAATGAAAGAGAAAAGACCAAAAGTAGATTATGGCAACATGACTGAAAGAAAATTGTATTTTACTTATTCTACCTCTGAGAGATTGCAATCCTAATATCTCACTCTTAGCATGATAATCTCACAAATTGTAAGTTTATTACATTGATGCCGTCCTTTGTTTTGATTGTGACACAATGGTTAAAGCATCCCATTCAGAAACCTTGATGTAACTCAATATCTACTAATTACCATCAGCAACATACTGGCACTGAATTCAGAAGTACAGTTACGTGTGAGGAAGATGTTAGTACCCTCATAACGCCTACTAACATTGTACCTAATTAATTATATGTTATCTTTTTAGCCTTAATAAATCAATTTTAAATTCAATATCCAATTTTACTTTTCTTAATCATTTTACAACAAAGAAGAATCCTTTAATATATGAAAATGTCTTTTGAATACTCCAATACTTATGGCAAAATTCAAGAAGAATTTCTCACCTAGAAATTTTCTTGAAGTTGTTACTTGTAACTTTCTCGAAATTTCATCATTAGATAACTTTTACTTATTTATGATTTTTTATTTATAAATTCTTTTATTTCACTTTTATTATTTGTATTGTTTTGTTATTATTATTATTACCATGCAAGTCCTTGTATTGAAAACTTTCTAAAAATTTTCAATACTTTTGCAAAAATTTTAAGAAATTTTTTCACCAAGAAATTTTCTCGAAATTACTACTTATAACTTTCTTGAGATTTCACCATCAGAGGATTTTTATTTATTTAATTTTTATGAATATTATGATGTTATATTTTATAATCTACAAGATTTAAATATCTATTCCCTAAACCCTATATTTTAATTTATGAAACCTTAAATATTTAATTACTTTTAATTTATAAATTTTATTATTTATTTGTTATTATTTTCTATGTTTATAAGAATTTTTTAGGAATAAGTCTCTTTGTTAAAAAAAATTACAAGATTATCTCCTGTTACTTATGGCGAGGTCTTATAACTATTCTTACTTTGAAAAATTTAAGAAAGTTACCACTTATAATCTCCCTTAAAATTTCATTTAAGAGATTTTATTTGTAAATAATTGTAAATTTTAAAATTAATTATTTATCTCTTTAGTTAAAGATCTTATCCTAAGTAAATAGGAATATATCAAGATAATGAAAGAGAGATATAAAGATAATTAAAAAAACTAAAACATAACTGATCTTAGTGGGCTTAAAAACCCAAAAGCAAAGAGCTTAAACTACTAGGCTTTGGATCATACACGGACCTTCAAGAATAGGTGTGGTTTGGATCTTCTAAATCTGATATGAAAACTCCTTTATTCTTTTGCACTTAAAAACAACGTAGTTTTGCACTTATAGTATAAATAGGCTAGACTTATTCTTTTTTTTTTTTTTTGTCTTTTTGCCCTTTCTCTTTAAAAACTTCCCTCTTTCTTAAAAACCTCTTCTCTCTCCTTTTGTCCAAAATCTAACATCAGTTCATTGTCGATCGTCGGTTGCCGTTCATCGATGTCGAAATTCTCCCAAATTGTTCTTCTCGAATCCTCTTGACTTTCTCTTCCCTTTAATAGGAGTAACTTTCCCAAAAACTACTCCAATTTTCCTAGATCTAAATTTGAAATTTCAAAACCCAAAAATCTAAAAACTAAAAAAAACTTTATGGTGATTCCTCTTCATTCCCTCCATGTTGATTCTAGGCTGATTAAAGGGTATTTATACCCACATTTGTGTTGATATTAGATTAGGATTTTTTTTTTAAAAAAATGAATTTAAAAAATTACTAGATTAGGATCAGTTTAAACCAATCCTTAATTTGTTTCGATGTTCATTCAAATTCTTTTTTATCATTATCATTATCATTTTTTTTGGTTTTAGATTTTTTTATTTCTTTGTTTTTTCTTTTTTTTACTTATGTTTATTACTAAGACAACCTTGGACGAATGGGGTGTCTATAATTGTCCTTTTTTGTGCATTTCTTAAGAATCAATAATTATGCAAAGACATAGACACCACTTGGTTAGACAAAAAAAAAAGCTCTTCATTTTTAAACGAGGCTACGCTATGAGACCTTGACCTCTATATGCTCGTAACTAGGCGTAGACGCAATAAGACGGGCTAAGGGTAATTTCGTCATTTCCTTAATAAGCCCCTAAAAGTAAGTTTTAAACAGTATTAAGGCCTAAGTAGGCCTAAGGCATAAATGAATGATGAAAATATGGGTAAAATGACGAAAAATATAACAATGGTGATAATTTTCACGATAGGGGCAAAATGGTCATTTTTCATCTCGGATCAAATTTTTAAGTTTTCATGAACCTGAGCATTTCTAGACCGTTATGGACCTTGTCCCAGTGTCAAAAGAGTAAACAGATTGCATAAAGGATTGGAAAAGAACAAGCTAATTTATGGAGGGGTATTTTCGTAATTTAAGTGAAGTGGATAAGCATGGGCTATAAATATCTTGATCTTCCAGCAGCTTGTTCATTCTCCAGCAGCTTTTCTCCTTCTTTTTCCTCTCATCTCACATTCCTTTCATCCTCCATGAAAGCTTGATATGAAAGCTTGATATGAAAGCTTTATAACCTCCCTTAAAATAGCTCTACTTTTCATGCCTTGGTGCACTCCTTTCATAAACCCTGGTGCTCTTCCACTCTCTCACTTTGAAACCCTTGAAAAATCTTATTTCCATACTCTCTCTCTCACTAGTTAGGTGTTTTAGAGAGAGAAAGAGGAAGCTTTAATAATAGCTTGAAAGTTGTTAGGAAGAATTTCAAATACAAGCTACCAAGGTGAGTAGTACACTAAAATTGAGTTTTTATGTTGAAAATGATTAGTGTTTAGACTTGGGGGTGATTTGGTAGTTGCGGTTTTTCATTCACTTTAGAGTGATTAGAATAGTGAACTTAGATAGCCACTTAAATGGCAATTTGAAAGTTAACTAAGAGAAAGCTTTTAGATTTTATAAGTATCTGAATTGACTTAATGGTGATGCTAATGTGATAATAGGTTCCAACGAAGCCCCATCGCCCTATTTGGACCAATAGAGGAAGTTGGAGTTGAGTAAGGATTTAACAAAATACCGGTGAGTGAAGTTGCATTTCAACATTTGTTTTGGGAATGTAAACTTATTTGCACAATATACTTGAATGATTTTATCCAACTTTTCTTAAAAACAAGTGCCTTGGGAACAAGCCTTTGATAAATTGATTTTATGTTGTGACATGCAGTTGTTATGGATTCATGCACTATTACATTATGTTGATATATATGTAGATATATATATGTTGTGCATGATGGTTGATATTGTGTGATGATTATAACCATGTGTTTGCACGATGTGGGGGAATGCACATGCCGGTAATGGTGGTGGTGAGGGAGATGGATGATGATAGTGCCTGTGTGCACGATGTGGGGGGATGTACACGATGGCACTGATTGTGCACGATGTGGGGGGATACACATGATGACTCTGGCTACGTGCACTATGTGGGGGGATACACATGAGCTGGATGAGACGATAGTGGTATTGGTATTTATCCATGTATGTATATGTATATATGCTTAGAGAATGGAAACTCATGAATATGGTTTATGGTTGAAATGCATATGAATTTGGCATATTGAACTTTGGAAATTCTTTATGTGTTTTATGTTGATTTTGTCATTTCGACAAGATGACCTTTTTCTTGAAAGAACGAAAATATTTCTTTGGTGCTCTATTTCTTGCTGCAGCCAGAATCATTGTCGCTGCAACGAGAAACTCTCGGGTTTGGAGGGGTAATGTTGATCGAAATCTCGCTACAGCGAAAAACATTCTGTTTTATGGCTGAAATTTCGCTGCAGCGAGAATCATTCTAGTTGCAGCGAAAAACTTTCTGTTTTGCTCCTTATTTGGTTCGGTTGCTATCCTATTTTTCACTTCTTTTGTACCATAGTTGAGCATGGACTTCTAACATTAAGTAATTAATTAGTTAAGTTTGAAATGAGGGCGTTTGGTGAGAAACCCTCGGCCAGTTGAGAAACCCTCGTTCGGCTAATAACTTGAATCTTGACTTTGCTGTAGCGAGAATGCTTTTTCGCTCAACGAGCACCTGTTGTTTATTTGACCTGATTCGCATGAATGCCATTAAAGTTTTCACTCTCCAAATCCTTTGTTGAGCATAGACCCTTTTCGTAAAGTGATTTACTCATGTGGGATTTACATGAGGGGTTTTAATAAGAACTAAAACAAATTGCATTGTTTTGAAAAATGAATGCATCATGATTTCGTAAACATTCCTTATTGTTTGCTTGTTCCCTTCTTGTTCACTCACTGGGTTTATACTCACCGTTTTCAACTTCATGTTTTCAGATCAAGAGGCAGCCGGTAGTTAGGTCGAGGTGTCCTTGTAGATTCGTATCTTTGGTAGGTATCAATGGCATTCAGTAGCTAGACCTTCACTGTGGTCACTCCGCTGGAAACCCAGAGTCATTTTGTTGTAAATATGTACAAGTGATGTAAATTATTAAATTGCACGTTTAGAAAATATATGTACATTTTGATTGGTACGCCACTATGAGTTGGCAATGCTTAGTATTAGTTTGATTCAAAGTTATGGAATGTAATTTAGTAACTTTTGATGGAATGGTGAACAGGTCATATAAATAGGCTTGCTTGGGCTTAGTGGACTATGTCCATTGGGCCCATGCGCCGGTCATGGCTCGAAATTTAGGCCGTGACATATGTAACTTAAAATGATTAAAAAAATTCCTCATCTTTAAATGAGACTACACAACTTTAAATGGTTAGAAAAAGCCCATCATCTTTATATGGGGTTACATAATTTTAAAATGAATGGAAAAGGCTCTTCATCTTTAAACGAGGCTATGCAATTTTAAAATTATTAGATAAGCTCTTCATCTTTGAACAAGGCTATGCAACTTAAAATGATTGGAAAAAGCTCCTTATCTTTGAACAAGGCTACTGTCACGACCCGGAATTCCCATCGAGCCCGTGACTACCGCTGCGATGTCTCGATTGATATTCATTACCCGGAATGCCAACCGAAACCTCGCAAGGCTTTTGCATTAGTTTTACTTCTCCCCTGTGAGCAACAGTTATAAAATACCATGTTTTAAAGAAATATAGACTAATTTCAAATAAAAAACAATCAAAAAGTAATTTCTAGTACATAGGGGTATTTTGGTCTTTTTACTCAAAAATTTCGAACCTTGGTAAAATTATGATATATGAGTAATAAGCATCCATTTCATGTCTAAAAATAAGTTTCGTTGTCTAATTCATCAATTTAAAGTGAAATTATAGCTATTCAAATTAAATAAAAATATTAAATAAAATATTCAATTTCTTTATAAAACAATATTTATAGAACTCTGCGTAAATAATTTTTATAGCGTAAAAACAAAATAAATTCATACATACAGTGGCACACGTAGCCAGGTATACAAAATATTCTACAATGACATATGGGCCTCAAAAATAAATAAATATGTACAAGAAGGTAGACCTTCGATTTCTAAGGATGTAAATCCAAAAGTAGATCCTCGACGAAATCAGCTATCTATAGACTATCCTAAGCCTGAAATGGTTAAAAAAAAGAAGAAGTGAGTTTTTATGAACTTAGTGAGTAAGCAGAGTTCTTCTGTAGCATCTAAAGTTGAGTAAATGGAGACACTTAAATCATCCCATCAATATATATATATATAAAATTCATAACATCAAAACCCATTTCAATCCATGTAAAAACAATCACATTTCATCAAGAAAATCAATAAAGCTTGTGACTTTCTTAAAAACTTGGCTCGTGCCAAAAATTAGTACTCAATGATGCCTTGCACCGGGCATCCAACCGAGTCTGCCAAGGCAGTTAAAAAGACATACACATAAAACATGTTTTCACGTTTAAAAACATAGCCGTTCCTTGGCGTTGGCTGAGTTTCACTTTCACATGGTGGTTCAACGTGAAGTGAACTCTAAACTTTACCTTAGGAAATACCCTTCGAGCCTCTCATACTAAGGTAAAATATAATGGGGTTTACCGTGCCCCTCTAATAGGCTGGTCCACGAAAACCCGCCCACTGCAGTAAGCTAAATACATAACCCACCAAATCAATAAAATTTCGGCAGCATAACATGGCTAATATAGTACTATCCAACCTGTCAATGTAAGATAAAACAATTTATATAATTCACAAAACCACAATTTCAGCCATTCATGCTACCACAATTTCATAAGTCATCAATTCAAATCATGTATATATACATAATACGAATGTATAACCTCCATTTACTCTATTTCGAAAATCAACATTTAGTTCCAGAATAATTTATAAATCTCATTCATTTAACTAACATTTAAAATGTAAAACATAATAATTTGAAAATTAAGTGCCTTATTCTTTAAAATCTTAAAACAAGTATAAACCACTTTAAATAATTAAGATGAACATATAATTACTCACAATAGCGGGAGTTTGGAGTGGTAGGAGTACTCCTATTCTCCATCCTCGGGCACAATATCTTTACCCTTTTAAGAGGGCTCACAACCTATACATAATACATGACACGTAATTCAATATATTTGTGCCAAAATGTTATGAAACTATTTCAGGCTCTATATGAATGCATGACATTGAATGAGAATTGTCCGAATAATCACTTAAAGACGGTGTTCTACGTGGGTTCAATTATGATCGGACTGAATTGGCATTTGACCTAACTCGCACTATGCCTTGTTTAATTAGCCAAAACATCCAATTCAACTCCAAATACCTTCCTTACACTTCCAATATTCCAAATACACCAAAGTACCTCAATGAGCTTAATTGTGCCTTAATTCACCGTGATCGAAATTCATTTCGATTTCGATATCCGATACCATAAATCATCAATTCCTAGCTAAATAACATGATTTACAACCAAATCCATCATCAACATGCCCTATAGAAAATTCGACCAAATGAGGGTGGTTGAAGAACATGTGATTTTCTTGCTTGTTTTTCTTTCCAAACATCACGAAATGAGTAAAAGCACTAGGATATTATGAAATCTAGCAAAATTCATCACTAAAACTTCTCTCTCTAGGTTTGGCCAGCAAAGGTTCCCTCTTGAAAACTTGAATTTCAGCCATGAAGAATGAAAAAGAATGCATGGGAAAGGTAGATCACAAGGTAAAATAACAAAATCTTACCTTTACTTGCTTGATTCCTTGAAATCCAACAATTTCTCTTGGATTTTTCCTTCCTAGGGTTTGTTTTTCTCTTTTTCTCTTTTTTCCCTTGCTTGGCCGACCATAAGAGTGATTTGGGTGGAGTGTGTGCTGGTTTTTTAAAGGGAATTATAAAAGGATTAAAATTTACCACGTGTCACCATGTAATTGGTCCATGCTTAAAACTTAACAATTGAGCATTTCATTCCCACCACATATAATCTCTCACTTAAAAAAAATAATGGGTGAAATTCAAGGGTTTGACAAGTGTCATGGTGGTGTAAAATTTCAAAAATTCCAATTACGTTCCCGTGGACACGTAAAATGACCGTTTTGCCCCTATGTTCGAAAAAATGTTGAAATTGAAAATTTTCACTTCTCAAATTCAAATAATGCTCTAATTAATCAAATTTAGTCAAAATATCATCCAACATATCAATTTTTCCCTTAGATGGAAAAATGACCATTTTACCCCTACGTTATGAAAATTCCTGAATTAACTCGAAATCAATCCTCGAATTTTGAATAATTATATTAAGACATTCTAAGATTCAATACCTCTCAAATACATCGTAAAATCTTTATTTGGCCTAGTTCGAGGCTTTAATCAACTTAATTGTACCACTAGGTACAATATCGATTTTTAACGATTTTTCGGTACATTCACTTATGCAAACATTCTATCAAGCACATGAATGACATGACAATTATATAATAGAGTAGGGCTTGATGGCTACGCAACTTTAAAATGATTGGAAATGCTCTTTATCTCTAAACGAGGCTAAGCAACTTTAAATGATTGGAAAAGCTCTTTATCTCTAAACGAGGCTATATAACTTTAAAATGATTGGAAAAGCTCCTTGTCCTTAAATGAGGCTACACAACTTTAAAATGATTAGAAAAGCTTCTCACCTCCAAATGAGGTTACGTAACTTAAAACAATTGAAAATTTTTCCTTTTTAATACCTAAGCGAATATCATCCTTTGAATGCATGTGATATAAGCTATCATGATATGGAAATGTTTAACTTCTAAGATGATGTCATGCATCCAGGTTCATGGTTTTTCAAAGGTTTTAGAATTCCATAATTTTTGACCTTTGGTCATCACTTTTTGGCACTTTATTTGATGATCTGATATTTTCTTCAATACATCTATTTCGTTTTGTCAATCTGGAAATTTCAAATTTCTTTTCAGACTCAATTTTTGAACTCCTTATCACCTTTAAATCCCATTCAAAGTAAAATAAGAGTCGTTCATGTTCGTTATGGTTTATTTAATTCATTATTATTCAAACTTTCATAACAAATATGATGCACTACAAATTTTCTTGGTTTATGAGGCTAAGAATTGATAGGATTTATTAAGAAAGGCACAATTTTGTTCAACATAATGGGAAAAATCAAAATGAAAATAAAAGTTTCAAGATTCTAACAAGGGATATAAGATCCAAGTAATGAATATAAGAACAATCATGAACAAGTTAACTCTGGAGGTCCTTTAATGTAAAAACATTTCTTGATGTCCTTGATTTCTTTTGAACATTTCCAATTAACTTTGACTCTTGTCTTGTTATGGCGTATATGCATCACTCGTTGTATTTAAGTCAGCTTTTTAGGTTTTCAACATAGTGTTAGGGTTTCTAGGATACACTTGATCAGAGCATGGAATGGAATTTAAAATTTTTTAGAACCCTAAACCATAGAACTCTTTAATTGAAAACAATCTAAGCATAGTAATAAGGAATTTATGGTTTACCTTAAAAGCCTAAAGTCAAAATTACTAGGTGACTTCCGTTTTGCCTTTTGATCCTTCTTTTTCCACCAACTAGTGGTTGTGTCAAACTTTAAGTAGCACAAGTGTCTTGTCTCTAATGGTGATCGAAGCAGCAACTAATAGGAATATATTCTCTAAGATAGGAAAGATAAAAAATTGAATCTATGTTAGTAGACTCCTTACTTAGAGTTCCCTTGTCTTTCCTAAGTGTTTAAAATCCTAATCTTAGCACATGTGAAACTAGAAATCTCTCTTAAGGATTTCAAAAAGTTTTCTCTTAAAACTTATTCTCAAGGAGTGGCTAATAATCATTTAAATAGAAAGGTAGAAGACTTGTAATCTAACTATTAGATTAACTCCTAATCAAATTAGAATTTGCCTAATGCATTGGACTGCATTAGGTTATAAGTCTTTTTAAGCCATTAGTAGTTGATTAGTACATTAATTTTTTAACTTAATTAAACAAAACAAAGTGCAATTATCTCTTAAAGAAATTGGCCCACATGTTAGACAATAAACTCCTTTATTTGAACTACTGGCAATAGCCTAACAAACTCATAAATTGAACTCTTCAATTTATCTCTATATGAAGTCTTTCAACTTCATCAATCAGATCATATTTGATTGATTCCTAAATTAATTCCTAACAATCACCTTATGTGTGTGACTCATTTGACTTCTTATCATGCTGGTAATAAGCATAAATTGGAATTTCAAACCTCATATGGAATTAGATGAATCAAATTAAATTTGGCTTCATCACCAATTCTCTAATGGGCCAATCATACTTATAGAACAATATTGGCTTTTAGTAAAGCATCATGGCCACCCAAATGATAGAAAAGTCATATGGTTTGACTCAACCTTTCGTGTCTAGTGTTACTTGTGTAATTCGATCCTATCATCATGTATCTCGAAATAGGCAAAAGGCATGGTATAGTGTTTACTCTTAATGCCTTCCATATTTTCTATTAAGCCTTGATGTTGACTTTGGATGAAACCTTAAGGAAACTCTTTTCCTTTCATCCTACTTTGGTTAAAGACTTTATCAAGTTGATACGAGCTTAACCAGCATGTAGGATACTTCCCCCTTAACAATTTTCACTTAAGGTGATGATTCCTTTTTGGACAATTCATATATCTTCATATGATTCATGTTATAACCAACAAAATCCTTTTTGGGCATTCATGGTTAAGATCCATAGAGATGGAATCAAAGTATAACACTCCTTATAGAAGATAACAATGATGTCTCAAGTCTAAAGATTACTTACACGACTAACACATGAGAATTTAATCCATAGACATTTAAGTGAAATACCAAATGGAATTCTCATGGTAGGTCAATTTCAGTGAATTTATTCTTTCTTGAACAAGCATCCACATGTTTGTTCTAAGTTCCCTTATATTATCAATCATATGAGGTCGATTACCGACTCGTAGTGAGGAACATAACATGTGCTAGCCTTGAAGCATTATTGATGCCTTATCTTAATAATACATTGGCTAGGAATATTTAGGATGTGTGCTTGGATGCATTAGAATCTTATAATTGTAACTCTTTACAATTTCTATGCAAAGCACCAAATATCCAAAGGCTTCATCCAAATTAGTTTTATGATAACTTATTATCCATAAAACTTATTTGATGAAGTGAAACCTTTTAAGGTTTTATGTATTCTTTACTATGTACCCCTTGTCTAACCGATTGGCTCTAGAGAATACACTTACACTCAAGTGCCTCTTTTGGATTTAAGCTGCCCTTATTGTCACCTTGAACTCTTTCTTTTTTTTTTTAATTTTTTCTTCTTTTTTTGTTTTATTTTTTTAAGCTTAGTATTTTTTTACTACAACAGCATTTACTAGATTTGGTCAATCATCCCCATCCATTTTTGTTTAGATTAACACCTCTCCCAAAAAAAATCTTCTTTACCACATATGGACCTTGCCAACTTGGTGCCTGTTTTCCTCAAGGATTATTTTGGATAGGGAGAATTTTCTACAAGACTAATTCTCCTTCATGGAAGTGTCGAGGGTGTACTTTCTTGTCATGCGCTTGCATTATTCTTTGTTGATACAATTGGCCATGACAAAGTGCTGTGAGTTTTTTTTCTTTAATCAAATTTAATTATACATGACGAGCTTGCATCCAGTTTGCCTCTTCCAATTCAACTTTTTTCAAAACCCTCAAAGAAGGAATCTTAACTTCAATAAGTACTACTGCTTCCATTCCATATACATAAAAGAATGGTGTGGCTCTTGTGGACGTGCGTACGGGCATTCAATTAGCATGCAAGGCAAATGGAAACTTCTCATGCCAATCCTTGTAAACATCAGTTATTTTGCCACAATCCTCTTGATATTATTATTGGCTACCTTTACTGTTATATATATTTTAGAGCGATATGGTCTAAAATTGTGATGCTTGATTTTAAATTAAACACAAACTTCACTTATCATCTTGTTATTGAGGTTTAGTGCCTTGTCTGAGACAATCCTTTTTGGGAGTCCATAATGACAAATTACCTATTTATTGATGAACTTGCACACAATAGTTCGTGTCACATTAGCATAGGAGGTCATTTTTACCCATTTTGTAAAGTAATCAATGACTACTAGGATAAATCGATGTCCATTCTAGGCTTTGGGAGTAATATGCCCAATCACATCAATTCCCCACATGGAAAAGGGCCATGGAGGTGCTAAGACATGTAAAGGAGATAGAAAAGCATGAATCTTATCAATGTAGCTTTGACATTTTGACACTTTTTAATGAAATTAATGCAATTAGTTTCCATTGTCAGCCAATAATAGCCTGCCCTTATGATTTGTTCGGCCATCATGTGCCCATTTGCATGTGTTCCGCAATCCTCTCATGAATTTCCTTAATGACATTTTAGCTTCAGCAGTGTTGACGCATTGTAACAATGTTTGATCTTGACTCCTTTTATACAAGATTTCTCTATCAAGAAAGAAACCCATCGCCAATCTTTTAATAATCCTTTTATCATTCTTAAAAGCTTTTTCAAGGTATTGTCAGCATTTAACATATTGTAAGATGTCATGATACAATGGTTTTACGTCAATCTCATCCTCTACACTAGAACAATGTGCATGGGACTCTTACAGACTTATCTTCATGGGTTGGACTTCAACTTTTGTTCTTACCTTGAACATTGCTGCCAATGTTTCTAAAGCATTATTGATATGATTTTCATTCGAGGTAAGTGATTAAAGTGTATCTCATCGAATCTTTTAATCAATCCTAATATATATTTTTCGAATAAGGCAGAGTCCCCAAACACTTTGAGTGTGTCAATTTTTCTTTCAATTCTTGCTTGAAGACCCATAACACATGCCTCATATTCTGTGACATTATTAGTGCAGTGGAAACCCAATCTTGCAGTGGCAGGGTAATAATCCCCCTTTGGTGAAATCAAAATGGCTTTAATGACATGCCTTAATGCATTTGAAGCTCCATCAAAGAACATTTTCCAAACTTTGTTTTCTATCAATTTTTCTTTGTCAGTTTGGAATATAGCCATTAAATCTTCATTAGGAAACTTCAATTTCATGGGTTTATAATCATGAATAGCTTGGTTTGCAAGAAATTCAGCAATTGCACTTCCTTTAATTGCTTTCTAGGATACGTATACAATGTTGTATTTAGAAAGTAAGACTTGCCACCTCGTTATCCTTCCTAAAAATGAAGGTTTCTCAAAAATATACATAATTGGATGTAATTTTACCATGAGCCAAGTAATATGATATATCATATATTACCTGAGGCAATGCGCTATCTAAGCTAGTCCACAACACATTTTTTCTAATGGCGAATACTTAGTTTCATAATCTATAAATTTCTTTCTCAAGTAGAATATGGCATGTTCCTTCTTCACTGTTTCATCATGTTGCTTAATACATAACCCATTGATTTCTTGAATACCCTTAGATATAGGATGAGTGGTTTTCTTGGAATTTGAAGTACCAATATTGGAGGATTTTAGAGATATTCTTTAATCTTCTTAAATGCAATTTTGCAATGTTCGTTCCATTCACTTGGATCATGTTTTTAAAGAAGTTTGAAGATAAGATCGCATTCAGCAGTAAGTTGCGATATGAAGCAAGCAATATAATTTAAATACTAAGAAACCCCTTATTTCATTTTATGTTCTGAGCGATGACAAGTTTTGAATTGTTTGTATCCTATCTGGATATATTTTAATCCCTTTTCCACTAATGACAAACCCTAACAATTTTTTGAACATAACACTAAAAGTGCATTTAGCTATATTTAGCTTGAGTTAAAATTTTCTTAATATTTTAAACAATTTTTTGAGATTGATCGTATGATCTTTTACTTTACAAGCTTTGACAATCATATCATCCACATACATCTCGATCTCCTTGTGGATCATGTCATGAAAAAGAATTACCATAGCTCTTTGATAAGTAACTCTAGCATTCTTTAAGCGAAAAGGCATCACTTCATAGAAAATGTGCCCCACATTATTACTAACATAGTCTTTTCCATGTCTTCTAGCTCCATTTTTTATTTGGTTGTACCTTGAAAAATCACCCGTAAATGAAAACATAGAATGCCTAGCTATATTATCAATAAGGGTGTCGATATGAGGTAGTGGGAAATTGTCTGTTGAGCTTACTCTATTCAAATTTCAGTAATCCACACGTTTTCATACTTTTCCATTTTTCTTAAGAACAGTGACTATATTAGCTACCCATTCAATATATTTGGCTACCTCTAAGAATCTTGCATCAAACTGTTTTTAACCTCTTTTTTAATCTTCAACAACATTTTTGGTTTCATTCATCTCAATTTTTGTTTGATTGGCTTGCATTTTGTTGTCATAGTCTACTTATGTACGACAATATTTGTACTAAGCCCCGGTACATCTTGGTAAGACCATGTGAACACATCCACTTATTCTTGAAGTACCTTTATTAATTCTTGTCTTTCGGAGGGCGAAAGTAATGTGCCAATTTTCACCTCTTTTTTGTTCTCTGTATTTCTAGATTAACTATTTCTGCGGAATCATGATGAGGTTCTATTTGTTTTTCTTCTTGCTTGACCAAACTTAGCAAGTCAGGAGGTAAAGAACAATCATTAGTATTCTTCTCATCATCAAGCTCACCAACATATGTATTTCTTTTAAAATCAAATCCAGAATTGTTGTCATTACTATCCTCACATTCATTACTTGGAAATAGTAAAATTGAAGAGATATAGGGATATGGAAACAATGGAATATAAATTGAAAAGATAAAAATAAAGAAATGACAATTGATGTATGAAGGAATAATTATGAAAATGCATCATATATGTCATTTTTTTTTACATGATAATAGAATAAAAGCCTATTGCACATTCAAGACTTTCCCTAAGCTCTAAGGCATAAGCATTTAGAAGTTCAATTGTTACTTTGAAGGTTTGAGGATGATAAGCAGCTCCATGACTATCTAGTTACTCAGCTTTAAACTAAGGGTCCTATGTATATTAATGGTGCTTTCTACGATTGTTCTTCATCTATTGCACACATAGAAGCTTTATAGTCACAATCCCTCCATTTTGATGGGCTTGGATGAACTCACCCTCATGAACGAAAGGTCTCTTAAAGATATGGAAAAAACATCTTTGTTTCTTCTAGTTCCATTCCTTTGAAACGAGCCATTCTATTTTTCTTTTGCTTAGACATCATCTCGAATTCTTTCTTCTTTGTAGGTTTATATCCAAGGTCAAATCTTTCTTTATTCTTAACCACTGATAAAGGTCATCTGATTCCTTGCAACCTTTTTTCGAAACCGAACCCAACATGACATCCTTTTCCAACAGTTTTCTTGATTGTCATTTTGGCAACCTTCAATAGGCACAGAGTGGGTACTATTAATCCTTCGTTCATATAAGTAGCATTGACAAACTTGAAAGATCTAAAGGAGCATTCGATTGTTTCTCTTGTAACTTCCATATATAGAGTGGTTGGAGATTGAGTAACAAGCAAATCCTCATCTCTAGAAACACATACTAACTTTTTGTCCACTATGAACTTTACTTTCTGATTGAGAGATGATGATATAGCGTCTGCCATGTGAATCCATGGACTCCCCAATAAATAACTGTAAGACGATGTGATGTTTATGACTTGAAATTCAATAGTAAAGTACAAGGCCCAATTTGTATTGGTATCTTGATATCACCTATCATTTCTCATTTAGTTCCATCAAAAGCCTTTACAATCATATGGCTAGTCTTCATGTAAAATATATCAATAGGCAACTTAGCCAATGTGGTCACAGGCATGACATTTAAGGATGAACCATTATCAATCAATACCTTCACTATAGAATGGTTTTTACATTTAGTGGATATGTGGAGGGCTTTGTTGCTTCCTCGACTATTAGGTGGAATCTCCTCATCATTGAACGTGATGGGATTTCCTGCAATGATGTTTCCCATAATATGGTCCAAATTTACTACACATATATTATAAGTCACATACGTTTCATTTAACACTTTCAACAATGCGTTTTGATGGGAATTAGAATTCAAAAGTAACGATAACAGCGAGATAGGAGCTAGCATTCTATTTAATTGTTCAACTACACTGTACTCACTATGCTTGATGAACTTAAAAAATTCACAAGCTTCATTTTCTGACACAAGCTTCTTATACTCAACATTCAAAGCAATTTTAGGTTTTATTACTTGACCTTTTAGTGAATTCTTTTTTCCAATCAAACTCTTTTGTTTCTCTTTCATTTCTCTTTTTGAGCTTCGTCCAACAACATTTCTTGAGTATAACAATGTCCATTATGAGTCATGCCCTCAATGCTTGTTTTGTTTACAGTGTTTTCGAACAGTGAGGTAAGTGAAGACATATCAATTCCTAAACTTGGAGATATAATATTACAATCATATATCCATGGGACTACGTTATTATTTTCATATGGGAAAGAGCTTGGAACCTCTATAGTGATGCCTCAATAAGGCTTATTATTTACAACATAGGCATATTTTGAGAAAATGCAACTTTTGTTGATTTTTTTATTATTGCAACCATAAACCCCTAAGCACATTTTTCATAAAATTCAACCAAGAATGAGTCCATCATCTTCTGCACAACATGACGAAATTCAACGCAATTTTGAATAGTGTGTCCCACTATCACCATGTGGTATTTACAAAAGAATTTGGAGTTACATCCTGATTGTTTAGTGTTCTCTTTTAGTGTTTAGCGAATCCTACCAACCTTAATCATTACTTCAAATACTTCAATCATCAGATTTTTAACTTCATCTACACTTCTCTTGATGTAATGAGCATTTTCACTATTCATAGCATTTATAAAAGCTCCAGTGTGATAGGGCAATGGATTCCCATTAGCATTTGGTTTTGGCTTCTTTGCAAAATTTACTAGCTTTACTTTAATCAAATTTTGCACCTTGTACTTTAATGTTGTGCAATTCTCGGTGGAATGACCTTGAGCTCCATAATGGTAATCATAATGAGCATTAACATCATACCACCCAAGGTAAGGGGGTTTTAGGTGTTCCACATGGACAGGTGCAACTAAGTGTTTCTCGATAAGTTGTGGAAGCAAAGTAGTGTAGGTCATAGGTATAAGGTCAAATTGCTTGGCTTTTAATTCTAACCAGTAATAGGTTGAGTTGTGGAAGTTGATGCTGGTGTAGGTGTATGTATAGAAGCTTGGTGATCGGTTAATCTTTCATAATATAGAGCTCGCAAAGTGTTAACAAACAAAATTGTTGTCTCCTTCTCGGTGAGAGGTATTTGAACTTATGTAGTTATATCTCTCCATATTTGAGCATATTCTCTAAAACTCTCTATGACTTTCTTTTTCATGTTTTGCAAGGAAAGTATGTTTAGAGCCATGTTTGTAACATCTCTGTATTGAGCTATAAAAGCTTTCGTGAGGCTTTTCCAAGATTGGATTCAATTTTTATCCAATTTCACATACCAACTTGTCGTTGACTCTGTAATGCTATCTTGGAAACAATGAGCTAAAAGTTTATCATTGTGTGTATAGGTAACCATCCACTGACAGTACATAGTGATATGAGCCATGGATATTGCGTCCCATCGTACTTTTCAAAATTTGAGATTTTGAATTTAGGTGTTATTACTACATTAGGTTCTAAACATAATTTTGCTGCATCAATGGTGGTATAGAAATCCAATCCCTCAATAGCTTTAAAAAGCTCCTTTTAAGTGGTCATATTTTCATATTGCCCCTGAAGCTATCTTCAACTCTTCTTATTCTTTGCGATCATCTAAATCAGGCAAAAAAATTGGATTATGAAGATTTGCACTTGGACTTAGAATAGTATTCCCATGGATTGGAATTTGTCCCACATATGGTTATATTTTAGGGAATGGATAAGTTCCCATATGCGGCTTTGGCATCTGGTACATCTGTTGAGCAACATGCACCTAGGGTGGAATGTATCTTGGTGGATATAAAACCTTTCTTTTATCTCCATTTTGAGATTAAGAACCATTTTGAGTAGTAGATCCTTCAACAATCCATTTTCCTTTAATGGAAGCCATCATTTTCATTAATCTTATCAACTTTTCCATCATCTCTTCTTGAGTTTTCTTGACTTTATCTATTTGACTTGATTGTTCGTATTCCATGATTTTGACCTTACCCTATGATCAAGTATTGTATGAATAACGAACAGGTTACCTCGGGATTTTTGACAATAAAGCTATTTTTTAACCTTTTATTACTATAAACATGAACTAGCATGTGTTTGTGCCATGAAATGAAAATTTGGTAATTGTATTTTTATAATTATCAAATGAATATGTATGCATGTTTTTGAATTTTGATGAATGTATGAATGAATGTGTTTCAAGGTATTTATCACATAACAAATATTGACAAGAACAATTCCTCAATTAGTTTTGAAAGATTTGTTTATCATATCCATTTCGTACAATCTAAATGAAACGACCAACTTGTCGATATTGGTCATATGCCTCATCTAAGAAGTTGAGCATACGACACCCATATGTTTCTAGTGGAACGATTTCCCTTATGAGGATTTCTGCCTTGTCTTCCATTTCTCTTGCTATGAAAACAACGTTGGTGATTTGTTTTGCAAGATACTCCATTAAGGCTTGTTTCTTCAAAAGTTCTTGTTTGACCAGAGCATACTCATTCTGAAGTGTTCATATAGTCCACTCGAATTGATCATGTTCTCCTCTAAGTACCTGGTTGGCTCTTTATTGGATATATAACTTATGGCCCAAACTATTGGTAGAAGTTTGGAGAGCTTATTTTGTTCTTCAATCATTTGACATTTTTCTTGCAACTGCTTAACCTTTTTTTGTAACACATTAAGTTCAGTAGTTACAGATTCAAAAGTGAATCCTAAGCCATTGTACATTTCTTTCCAAACCTTTTTCTTCGTACATAATTTCTTTATCTTTTTTTCTCATTCTTCAACTTCATCCATTAACTTTTCCCTTTTCTCTTGAGTTCTTCATTTTCCTGCTTCAATTTGTTTCCCTCAACCTCGAGTTGTAATTTAGTGATGGGGACATTTCGAAGTTTCATATTAGTTTGGTAGTTAAAGTCACATTCGAAAGGAAGCACAATGTTTTTAATTCTCTGTGTGTGCCAACTTGAATATTCTAGTATAATATTGTTAGTGAATCTTTTTGGACTTATTCTATGAGTTTGCTTTTAGGCCTTAGTAATTTCTTCAACTTTCTTCCATGTAACACCCCGTACCCTCGTTTAGAAGCCAATAAGACCTTATCGATGCGACGAAGGGTCACTTGACATAAATTTAAGTACCAAAGAGCGATGACGGTTTAAAAGAATATTTTAAAATAAAATAATATGTTTATGAATAAAATAATATTAAAATATTAATATTTTATTTATTATTGAAATTAGTCCGAAAAAAGGGTTATATGACTAATCTAAGTGGGGGAAGAGAAGTAAGAAGAATTTTAAAGAGAAACAACATTAGTGGAGCCCGTGTGCCTTTAATAAATTGAGCAAGAGCAGGTAAGTAAATATTTAAATATTATGGTGATACCTTGGTGAAGTGCAACTTTGATATTTTGATTGTACACGTGTAAAGGAAGAAAGATATAAGGAAATTGGAGTTTAAGAAATGTTGGAAGGACCCAATTGTAAAGGATGAAAGTTGAAGGGGTCGCACGGTAAATAAGGAAAAGTTTGAGGACTCATTTACAATTTCAATATTTGAAGTTAAAAAGGGGAATTTCCTATCCAAGGAAGGCTAGATTATGAGAAATATGAGATATACATATGAAAGTTACTATTACATGCAAACTATGGTGTGCAAAAGAAAAAGTTAGTGAGGGACATGTGGGATCCCCACCGTGTGAAGTAAAAGAAAGAATAAGACTAAAATTTATTTGCATGTAATGTGATTGGTGTACTGGTGGTCAAATGAGGAAAGAAGAAAGTGGGTTGCATGTGATTTGAATGGGTCAAAGAGTGATTAAATAAAATATAAAGTAAATGTAGTGCATGGAATAAAAAAAATGAAAAGAAAGAATGGAAATGCAAGGTGGTAGGTGGAAAGGTTGCAAAGCTTTTGTCTTATGATTTTAACCACATAAAAGGTAAAAGAAATATGTCAAAAGTTATTAAACTTTGGGCAATCCACCCATAAAAGAAAACTAAAGAGAAATGGAAAGAAAATAATAGAAAAAGAGATGGCTTTGGGCAATCCGCCCATGCATGAACAAAATAGGAAAGTAAAAATCATTTTCAAGGCTTGGCCTTAAGGAGTCCGCCAATAACCAATAAGAAAAGAGAAAGGAAAGAAAGAAAGAAAGAAAAAGAGAGAAAGGAAGGAAGGTTCGGTTGGAAAAGTTAGAGAAAAATCGAGAGGTTTTTCCTCCCACCCACACAACATTGTTGAAATTTAAGGAGAGTTTGGTGGTTTGGCTTAAGATTTCAAGGTAAGGAAGGTAAAAATTGTTAGTTTAATTGAATGCATGCCTTTTGAACTGATTATAATGTGTGAAAATATTTATAGCAGCAAAAGAATATCGTATGGGTGTTAAGAAAAACCATGCATGTTGGTGGATCACAAAAAATGTGAAATTTTGCTACCAAAGAGCTTGAGATTTCTTGGTTTTAGTTCAAGTTGAATTATTGAGGACAGGTAAGACAAATTGTGGCCTAATCCTTGATTATTTATGCTATGCGATTATGGGTTAGGAAAAATGTCTATAATGGTTGTGAGACTTGATGTTGTGGGAATGTAATGTTGAAGGAAATAAAGGATAAAAATTATGCATGCAAAGATTTAAGACTTCTTTGGTAAAGTTGCTGCCATATATGATTGTGTGTAAGCATTAGATTAACTATGAAATTTGGTTAAGAATTTATTAGTTGATTTGCTGCCATGTATGAGTACAAATAAGTGAATTGGGTTTGAATGGTTGCTAGGAAGCGTATAAGTAGAGGAAGTGTGCTTTGGTGGCGTGTCGGACAAGGTAATGGGTGACTGGCAAGTAGAATTAGTTATATATGCACTCGAATCAATAGCGACATAGCGTCCTGCTATTGTGAGGTGAGTAAGGGGTGTCCATTTCAAAATTCCCTTAACTATATATATATATATATACGTATTGACTTACTTTAAATGCAAAATTATGGAAAGCATGAGCTGGTAGAAATCTTAGGTATTTTGTGGATGCTTAAATGTTTGAAAGTGTTTTGATTATGTATGTATATATAAGTTATATATGTAAGGATTTTAAATCTGGAAACAAGCTTTTTAATACCTTTCATATCAAAATGTGCCTTATAGTTTGTGTGGTGTGCATTCATGAATAAAACACGTATTCACCATGCAGATTGATGTTTCAAACTCATGCAAAGGTTTTATGTTATAAAGTTTTATAAAGAATTTCATCATAATATTGTGTTGAATGTTTCGGAATGGTTTGACATGAGCTTTTAAGAACTTAACTTGATTTTTAAATGGTTTTACTAAATCGAGAGATTTGAGAGTAGGTCGGATGTCACATCAAAAAAATGGACCTTGTGCATAAGTGAGCTCTAGCTAGAGAACCTTTGGGTCACTGATGGGCTGTTAGACATGGCTAAGGCCATGGTCTGTGATGTATATACGTGGCTAGGCCACAAGATGTTATACGCGGTTGTGACCGCTTGATTTCTCCGATGTCAGCCAATATTGTTGAGACTACCCTAGCTATGGGATCCGGTGGAGTGAGGTTCCCAGATGTTATTACATGGAAATGGATCCACGAGTTTTTATTTCTATTACCTACTCAGGAGTAACATCTATTTGGATTTTCAAACTCGTATTTTTATCCATGGTGAAACTATAAGATTTTCGGCAGCTCCCCTCTTTGTACAATGACGTGTATTTAACTTCTCGTGTACGAGGTGATTTGTGAACTTGTGTATAAGTTTTTATAATGTTTAATTTTACAGGAGTATGCATGTATATACTGATTTGATTTGAACAAAGTTATTAATCGGTTTCGACGTGCAAACTTTTACCTACACTGGAGTTGGTATATTGCTTGAAATACTTACATTATATAAGAAAATTCTCAGTTTTACATATAAAGCACACATCCTCTCTTTAAGTTACATTGTTTATATATTCTTTTTTTTTTTTTTTTGCATTCAAATCCTTTACCTTTAGCTTGTTTCCCACCTACACTCTACTCATGGAGTTGATGATCACTGAGTCTGTGAGACTCACCCCCTTTATCTTTTTTTACAGATAAGTGATCAGCACAAGCGTGTTGTCCAGCGTATCTTGGTTTGCTACGACGTAAGTAATGGCATCTTTTAGCTTTCCACTTCGAATCGCTCCGTTGCATAGAGGTCATGTAATGAAAATAGCTAGACTTGTAAAAATTGTTAATCCAACAGATATGTATTTGCTAAAGACTTTGTGGTTGTGTAATGAACATTAAGTGTGGTGTTAAATTGTTGGAAGTTTATAGGCATTTGGATATTGTCATCTAGTAGTGAAGTATTAATTACAAATGTTTATCTGGATTGAGTAAACAATAGTGTTATTATCACAGGTCGATTCTATATGTAAAAGTATGTTTGACTTAAGTAACAGGAATCTCAACTTAGGCTTGTTCGAGATTTGGCAGGTTTACTTGCAAGTATCAGACACCAGTAACGATCGGGATAAGGTCATTACATTCCATGTCCCTAGTTCACCATAAGAAAACTCAATTCGGTCGAGCTTATAAGTCATTGGAACAAATTGTTCAAATCCAACCTATTTACGTACCATAAATGGAACATAGCTGATTGCCCTCCCTATAATCCTAAGAGAAGAACTAACATCTTGTCTCCAACACTATACAACTTTGGTTAAAGTGCCATCCATGTTGCTTTCCATACCACATGCTATTTCGTGAGGCTTCATAGTCTCGAGATCCATGCTTGTTTAGATTTTTATTCAGGCCATTCACTTTCACAAAACTCTCAGATGGGAACATTGGTAGAGAGGAATGGTGCTTGAAATTTACTCTTTTCACACTTAAAATGACTTTTAATCCATATATTCAATAGTTGTGTACATCCAATCAAACGTCCCTTTCCGTTTTGTTGATTGTAGCTTGGTGATCTAAAGGTTTCTGCTAAAATTGCTAGTAATGGATTGAACTTGTTTTCAACTTATTCAAAAAAGTCGACCACCGACAGCTCAAAATGCCCTAAAACTTTTGGAAACACAACCATCCCATAGATTGCTATTGCCATAACAATCATGCTTCATTCATCTATTGGATGTTTCAAAATAAAGCTATGAGAAATTCCCATGGAAGGCAAACACTTTCTCCTTTCCTTTTAACACACATGTCGACTTCTTGCACACTAATTCCCATAATTTTTGCTATCTTTTTTCAAAAAAGCTGTCTTTGTTTTTTTTTTAATAAACCTTGTTTGCATTTGGAAGGCACATATAGAGTAAAGTTGAGTACTCTTCAATGGTTGGCGTCATGTATACCTAATTGAAATGAAACATTTATATGAAGGATTCCAAAAATTGAACTATGGCTCTAATCATTTGGTCATCAATGGGTATGTGAAAGAGTGACACAATATACCTATATTTCTACTGAAATTCTTGTTGTTTGGACGTTCCCCAATTACCCCAAATGCTTATAAGATCTATAAAGCCATTTTGCTAGATATTAATGTGAGCTTGCTCAAGGTGGTTAGAGACAGCCCTCTTTCAAATAATCACTTTCTACGAACTGCACTTGCTTTGGTTAAGCCTTTACATCAAATTCCTTTTCACATAAAACAAGGGTAGATATTGAATGAATTAGGCGTTTCGTGGATGTAATTGATGTTTTTTTCTACCATACTCTATTATGTAACAAATACCTTTACATGATATTGATGCATGACCAATTAAATAAACAACCATATAAAAAATAAATCATTTACAAAGAAAAAAGTCCCTTTATGTGTACTAAAATAACTTTTCTAAAGGATGGGTTTGGTGAGGCTTTACTTGATTTTGGTATTTTTATGGCTTACTATATGTTGGGCAAGGTTTCACACAAATTTAAAGGTTCCCAAATTACTCCCTATTGGCGTTCACTCTGAACTAATAAGGCACCCTAATCCTCACCCATTATAGGCTACCAATGGAAAGGGTTTAATCTAAATGGAAGTATTCTGTGTGCCCACACGGAGGTTATTACCTCACGAAAGGAAGGTACTCTACTTCTTCCCAAATAGGACAAAGTGTAGATATAGGGTCATGAATGTATGCAAAAGTGTAGTTGTGAGACCCCAACCTCTACAGGCTTGTAACTAAGCATAGATGTAATAACACGAGATCAGGTGTAGTTTCGTCATTTCTTCTAAAAAGCTCCCTGAAGAAGGTTTTATGATATTTTATGGTCTAAATAGGCATAAGACTGCGTAAATGACGTGTAATGATGAAAACACAAAGAAAACTAAAAATGATAATAATTTTCACGATAGGGGCAAATTGGTCATTTTTCACCTCGGGTTCAAATTTTAAGTTTTCATGAACCCGAGCATGTCTAAACCATTATGGATCTTGTCCCGGTGTCAAAAGGAGTAAAAAGATTTTACAAAGGGTTGCATGAGAACAAGCTAACTAGTCCAGGGCATTTTCGTAATTTTCAAGGGAATGGATAGGTTTGGCCTATAAATACTTTCTTTCAGTAGCTTCTTCTCCCATTTTCTAGCAGCTTGTCTTCTTATTCTTCTTCTTCTTCCATCTCACATTGCTTCCAACCTCCATGGAAGCTTGATATGGAGCTTGCATGATTTTATCTCTTTAGCTCTAGTTTTCATACCTTTGTGCCCTTATGACTAGAACCCTTGTATTCTTTCACTCTCTCACTTCAAAACCCTTGATAAATCTTATTTCCATACTTTGTCTCACTAGTTGGGCGTTCTAGAGAAAGAAAGAGAGAATTACACTATTTGTTTAGAAGTTATTAGAAGAGAATTCAACTACAAAGGAACCCTAGGGTGAGTGATGCACTAAGCTTGGTTTTTAGCTGTGGATAATGCCTAGTAATTTAGATTATGAGCTATTTTGTTGTTGAGGATGTTCATTCATTTTATAGTGATTTAGATAGTGAACATAGATAGCCATTTAAAGTGGCAATTGAAGGCTAGCTAAGAGATAGCTTTTAGGGTTTATAGTATGTGAATTAACATAATGGTGATGTTAATGTGATGGTAGGTTTCAAGGAAGTCCCATCATCCCATTTGGACAATTAGGGCAATTGGAGTCATCTAAAGGCTCAATAATATACTGGTGAGTGGACTACCTATCAAAAATGTTTTGGGAATATGACCGTTTTGTACAAAGTATTTGAATGATTCTATACAACTTTTGTTAAAACAAGTGCCTTGGGAACAAGCCTTTGATAAATCAATTTTATGTTATGACATGTGGTCATCATGAATCTCTATGCTGCAGCATTATGTTGATATACATATATGTTTGAATATAGTGTTGTGTAATTATATTGACTCGGTTATGTGCGAGTAGGGAGTGCGCATAAGCCTAAGATGACCCGATTATGTGCAAGTAGGGAATGCGCATAACCCGGTGATGACCCAGCCATGTGCGAGTAGGGAATGCGCATGAGTTGGTGATGATGATGATGTGATGGTGTGTATGATGATGATGGGATGATGTGCATGATAATGATGGGTATACGTATACATATATATATATATATATATATATATATATGTAAATATGTGTGTTATAGGAAATTTATGAGTAATGGTATATGATTGTAATGCATGTGAAACTTGACATGTTAAACTTTGGAAAATTGTCATGTGTTTCATGTTGGTTTTGACATTTCAGCAGGGTCTTTTTTCTTTGGGAGAAAAGGGAAATTTTTCATTGGTGCCCTGTATTTCGCTACAGCGAGAAACTCTCGGGTTTGAGAACCTTCACCAGAACTAGTTCTCGCTGTAGTGAGATAGTTACTGTAGCTTTTTCGCTGTAGTGGAAAGGAATCTCGCTGCAGTGAGAAACTCTCTGTTTCATCAGTTGAATTTCGTTGTAGCGAGAAAGAATCTTGTTGCAGCGAGAAACCTTTTGTTTCTTGGTCACAATTTCACTGCAGTGAGATTCAATCTCGTTGCAAGGAAAAACCTTCTGTTTTGGTCTTCTATCTTGTCCAATTGCTGCCTTATCTTTCACTTCTTTGCTACCATATCAGAGCATGGACTTCCAACATTAAGGATTAAACGAGTTAAGTTTAAAATGGGGAGGTTTAGTGAGAAACCCTCAGCTAGTTGAGAAACCCTCGTTCTGCTAATAACTAAATCCCAATGTCGCTGCAATGAAAATTGCTGCAGCGAGAATGCCTTTCCACTGTAGCAAAGATTCGTTGTCGTATTTGACTTGCTTGTGTAATACTGAAGCTTTCATTCTTCAAATGGTTCGTTATGTATGGGTTCATGATTTTCAAATGATTAATCATTTAAGGGCTTAATGAGGGGTTTTTAATATGAACGGAACTAAATTGCATTGTTTTGAAATAAGTTCATCATGATTTTAAATTCTCCCTTGTTGTTGCTTGTTCCCTTCCTTGTTCACTCACTGGGTTTATACTCACCGTTTTCAACTTCATATTTTCAGATCATGAGGCAGTCGGTAACTAGGACGAGGTGTCCTTGTAGACTTATATCCATCTTTTAGTAGGTGTCTCGGCATTCAGTAGCTGTACATTCGTTCGAGTCCCTCCGCTGGAAGTCGAGTATTATTTTGTTATGTATAGACGAACCTAATGTAAATTGTTAATATACATGTTGTAGACAATGTATATACACTTGTTTGGTATGCCAGTATAAGATGGCAACGTGTAGTATTATTTTGAATTCTAAGTTGTGAAATATGACTTAGTAATTATGATGGAATGATGAACACGTCAGATTAATAGGCTTGCTTGGGCTTAGTGGACTACGTCCATTGGGCCCATGCGCCGGTCATGGCCCGAAATTTGGGTCGTGACAGTAGTGTATGCAAAGGGATGTACAAATCTAAAATAATGAACATATATACAAACAAAGTAACTAAAATCAAAATTAAAGAAAATAAAACAGAATATCGAACTAATTAAAGCTTTGGGATATCACATAATTAATTATATACTCGACTCATAAACTCCATAGTGGAGTCACCAAGTTGTCATAATGTGGATCCGTAAACTCAACCATTTGACGTGAAAGAGGAGTTGCCACCAATTTTTTTTTTGTTTAGGTGTGATTGGTCACCTAGGTAAATCTATACTTTTTAATGAGGTCTTAAGTTTAACTTAAGTTCATTTAAAATGATAGGTTCCAGTTTACGAAACAATTTAAGTTCAAAAGTACAGTTACGTGTGAGGAAAGTATAGTTACTGTGAGGATACTGTTAGCACCCTTACAACACCCATTTAACGTGGTAACTAATTAATTATATGTTATCCTTTTAGCCTTAATAAATTAATTTTAAATTCAATATCTAATTTTATTTTTCTTAATCATTTTACTACAAAGAAAAATCCTTTGATATCGAAATGTTTTTGAATACTCCAATACTTATTGCAGAATTCAAGAAGAATTTTTCACCTAGAAATTTTCTTGAAAATATTATTTATAACCTTTTCGAAATTTCATCATTAGAGAGCTTTTACTTATTTATGATTTTTATTTACAAATTCTTTTATTTCAATTTTATTATTTTTATTATTTTGTTTTTATTATTATCATCTTTATCATCATCATGCAAGTCCTTGTATTGAAAATTTTCTAAAATTTTTCAATACTTTTGACAAAATTTTAAAAAATTTTCTCACCTAGAAATTATCTCGAAATTACTACTTATAACTTTCTTGAGATTTCATCATTAGAGAATTTTTATTTATTTAATTAATTTTTACAAATATTATGATATTATATGTTTTTAATCTACAAGATTTAAATATTTATTCTTTATGTCCTATATTTCAATTTATGAAACCTGAAATATTATTTATTTTTAATTTATAAAATTTATTATTTTCTATGTTTATAATAATTATTTATGAATAAATCTCTTCATAAAAATAAATTACAAAATTACCTTCCATTACTTATGGCGAGGTCTTGTAACTATTCTTAATTTGAAAAATTTAAGAAAGTTACTACTTGTAATCTCCCTTAAAAATTTCATGTAGGAGATTTTATTGGTAAAAAATTATAATTTTAAAATCCATTATTTATCTCTTTAATTGAAGACCTAAGACCTAATCCTAAGTAAAAAGGAATATCAAGATAATGAAAAAGAGTTATAAAGATAATTAATAAAACCAAAATATAACTTAGCTTAGTGGGCTTAGAAAGCCGAAAGCAAAAAGCTTAAACTATTGGATTTTGGATCATACATGGACCTTCAAGAATGGGCGTGGGTCAGATCTTCTGGATTCGGTCTGAAAACACTCCTTTTTTTTTTTTAAAACGGCTTAATTTTGCATTTGCAGTAAAAAATCTCCAAGCCTCCTCTCTCTGAAAAATCTCTTCTCTCTCCTTTAGCGCAAAATCCTGCACTGGTTCGTCCTCGACACTGTTTACCACTGTCGGAATTCTCCCAAATTTCTCATCCCGAATTCTCTGGACCTTCTCTTCCCTTTAATTGGAATAGTTTATCCAAAAACCATCTCAATTTTCCTAGATCTAAATTTGAAATTTCACAACCCAAAAACCAAAGAACCCAAGAACGACAAAAAACTTTTTGGCGCTTTTTTTTTTATCTTTTCTTCTGCATTCCCTCCGTGTTGACTCCAGGCTGATTAAGGGGTATTTATACCCATTTTTGTATTGGTATTAGATTAAGATTTTTTTTTAAAAAATGATTTTAAAAAATTACTGGATTAGGATCGATTTAAACCCATCCTTAATCCGTTGGGTTGTTTATTCAATATCTTTTTGATCATTATTTTCTTTATTGGTTTCAGATTTTATTATTTTTTTATTTTTATTAGTGAAACAAACTCGAACAAATGGGGTGTCTATAATATTCAAATAGCTATTTTAGACTATCATATTAAAATGAGATAAAAAGATGGAGAAATATCTGTAAGCCCTTGGCCCACAATTATATAATCCCTAAAATTATTGATATACAATTTTAGGACTGCAATTACAAATGGTGTCATCAAACGGAATTTGTGGACAACTGTACCTAGGTATGATTTATGAGTAACAAATTTCATACAGGTGATCCCATGATTGGCATCAAACTAATGGATGATTGGTGGTTATATTCTTTTTAGACATAATATTTTTAAAGAAATGTTAAATTTGGCAACATTTATTATTATATTATCCTAGTAAATACAAGAAATTATTATTCTTGATGTTTAATTCATTATTATGTCCTTATTGTATATATTCAAACACGAATAATAAATACAAAGCATATAAATAGTATTCTATTTTCAATTTAGACATTATCATTTTATAGCGTGTTAATTAATTAGAGGATAAGGGAGTTTAATGAATGCAAATCCTCTACCGTTGTGCTCACTTTCCTGCCCCAACCTTAAAATCATGTCGTCCATGGTTTGACAATATTTCTCTTAAATGTTTATGATAAGAGAAAAAAAAAAAGAACAAACAAAGAAAGAAAGAACTTAATTATCGTCAGTGTTTCTCCTTTCACCATAGCACTCTTACCTCTCAACAAAAGTACAATGCTGAAAAACCAGCGAGATTTTGACATGGAAACAGAGCTTTGATGTTATCGTGCCAAAGCGAGAAGATTTACATAAGATAGCCAGGTTACTCTTAAACTATATCAACCTTAAACGAAAAACATAGGTGCACTCCTACCGTAAAACCAGATCAGCCAGATGTTTCTTATCTATGGATCTTTATATGGTATGATTTTGGGGTTGAGGATGATAATTAAGTCCTTTCTTTTTTTTCCTTTTGTTTTTCTTTTGCCATAACATCGAGGATAAATATGAATAGAAATCTTGTACCCTCTTATTGTGCCTCATTAAGTGTTCATTCCTATTTTTATGCCATGTGTCATTTAGTCTATTAAAGCTAAGTAACGGCAAGTTAGAAACCTTACACTTTCCAACTTAGGAGAAATGGAATTTGTGCAAATACTAAATAGGATAAGTGGGATAAATTTGGAGCAAATCCCCATCCTTTCCACATTTCTTTTGGTAAATGCAAACATTTTTTATGGTTTGTTAGGTCTTAAAAGAAAAAAATTCCAACAAAATGATCTAACAAAACAAAAAAAACTTTTTTGAGGCAGCACAAAAACCCTTTATCTTATGTAATGGAATGTAAGAATTATTTTGAATTCACATTTTAATAAACTTTAGTTTTATAATCTATATGTTATTATAAGAATTATTTTTCGACTAATCAATTAAAATTATAGCTAGATCTAACAATATTTTTTCAACAGCTAGTTACCATCAATCTTTAATTGAAACTAGAAAAGATAAAACATACAAGAAATCAGTATGTCATATAAACTCAAAACATGAATAATTGACACAATATCAAGGCATAGATCACAAAATCTTAAGAAACATGTGAGGAAAAGGGAGCAATCCCCATAAACAATAAAAATGGATGGTAAGGGAAAGAAACTCAGATTCCCACCTCATATCAAAAACATGATGAAGAGGAAAGATGCGCAAGATCGTTCCCAACCACCCATTTCTATTGGTCTCTAGGAGTTTACTCTCCCATTTCAAATCAACCTATCTAAGAGCTTGTGTATCCCAAAGTGAGGAGTAGGTTGTGAGTTTTAATTTAGGGTCTATATAAACAATAAAAACTACCTATTGTGTCTATAGGCTCGTAACTAAGCATAGACGCAATAACACGGGCTAAGGGTAGTTTCGTCATTTCTTTAAAAAGCCCCTAAAAGTAAGTTTTAAACAATATTAAGGCCTAAGGCATAAATGAATGATGAAAATATAAGTAAAATGACAAAGAAAATAAAAATGATGATGATTCCCAAGGTAGGGGCAAAATGGTCATTTTTCACCTCAGGTCAAAATTTTTAAGTTTTGTGAACCCGAGCATTTCTAGACCATTATGGACTTGTTTCGGTATTAAAATAATGGAAAGATTGCATAAAGGGTTGAAGGAGAACAAGTTAACTTGTGAGGGCATTTTGGTAATTTAAGTGGAGTGGATAAGCTTAGGCTATAAATATCTCTTTCTTCCAGTAGCTTCTTCTCCCATTTTCCAGCAGCTTCTTTTTCTTCTTTTGTCACGACCCGAAACTCCCATCGAGACCGTTACAACCGCCGCGACGTCCCGATAAGCACTCATTACCCCGAATGCCGATCAAAACCCCGCAAGGCTTAGCATCAGCTTTCGCATCTCTCCGGTGAGCGACAGTTATTAAATCTCACATTTTAAGAAATTATAAGTCATTTTCAAATCAAAACAATAAAATATTACTTTTTGGCTCACATGAGCATTTTCGTCATTTTTCTTTGAAAATACCGAAACTCGCCAAAAATATGGTATAAAAGCTAAATATATTCATACATACTTTAAATCAAATAACTGAAGAATAAAATTACTTTTACAATGACACGTGGGCCCCCAACTAACTAAGAAGATGTAGGGCTACGAACCCTTACTTTCTAGGATGCAACTCCGAGATTAATTCTCGTTTTAATCAACTATCAACAAACTGTCCTAAGCCTAAAAAATGGATAGGAAGAGGGGTGAGATTATGATTACATAATCTCAGTGAGTAAACAGATACCATCTAAAGTATCTAAAGCTGAATAAATGGAGACAATAAAATATCCCATCTCAATATGCATTTCATAACTTAGAAATTTATTCCATCCCATGAAAACAATTATAATTCAATTAAAATGATTTTCAAGGCTTATGTTTCTCATAAAATTTGGCTCATGCCAAAACTCATCCTC